>NC_058386.1:7692500-8010000 GCF_018350175.1 Felis catus | reverse complement strand
TGGAACAGCCTGTCCTGATACCCGGAACTTGCTAACTCTGTTATTACCTTGTCAGGATGCTTGAAAAATGCACCAGTAATATATTTGCAAAATACGACTCTAGCTTCTTAAGAGATACTCAAGATGCCACTATTTTTGTTGTTTTTTGGTTCCACTCCTTGTCTTGGAACTGTTGTACTGGGAGAAAATTGACTACAAAAGCCACCAGGAAAGTAAGGTCCTAGTATGATATTCCGCTTAACACCTCCTGGAGAAGGGCTTGTTTTTCCTGTGTCACATGGCCTAAAAGGTTAGTTAACCAGGACAAGCCGTGATGTGTCTGGATGGAGCTAATGAGTAGCTGAACAGTTTACCCGTAAGTGCCGAGTAATCCTCACGGCCGTATGATAGAACGTGGCAAGTAATCAACAGTTTCTGAAACTGACATCACCGGGGCCTATTGTTTTCATTTGACTTGACTGATCGTCCCTACGTGTCTTCACGGGAGAGCTGGGCTAATTAGTAGAGGAGGGAGAAACCACCTGGCAAGGAGGCACAACTCTAATTACATAAGCAAGCCCAGCCATAGTTTTTCAGTTCCAGCATGTGGAGGTGGGTGAGAATACCGGGCAGTAAGAAGCCAGTGCCCCGACGATTAGAGGCAGATACTGCTGCCAAGGGACTCAATGACAAGTTCCAACAGTGTCACGGATGCTTTGTGAAAGGAACAACCAGATTCTAATAAACCAACTGTTATAAATGAAGTTAATGATTGTGTTCTTTTTCTTCTAAATGACCTCGTGAGAGAGGGAGATATACATATACATATACATATACATATACATATACATATACATATACATATACATATACATATACGTGTGTGTGTGTGTGTGTGTGTATATATATATATATATATGTATGTATGTATGTATATATAAAACTCCTGGCAACTTAGTGATGAATCCGTAGTCTCTAAATGCAAAAGTGTATTTGGTGCAGTTGTAAATAGGATTGATTCCTTAGTTTCTCTTCCTGCTGCTTCATTATTGGTGTATAGAGGTACCTACGAACTAACCTAAACAAGGATGTGAAAGACCTGTACTCTGAAAACTACCAAACACTGCTGAGAGAAATTGAAAAGGACCCAAAGAAATGGACAGACATCCCATGCTCATGGGTTGGAAGGACAAATATTGTTAAAATGTTTACATTACCCAAAGCAATCCAAACATTCAATGTGATCCCTATCAAAATACCAACAGCATTCTTCACAGAGCTAGAACAAACAATCCTAAAGTTGGTATGGAACCACAAAAGACCCCGAATAGACAAAGCGATCTTGAAAAAGAAACCCAAAGCAGGAGGCATCACAATTCCAGATTTCAAGTTATATTACAAAGTGGTAGTGATCAAAACACTATGGCACTGGACTGCCTGGGTGGCTCTGTCGGTTAAGCGTCCGACGTCGGCTCAGGTCATGATCTCGCAGTCCGTGAGTTCGAGCCCCACGTCGAGCTCTGTGCTGACAGCTCAGAGCCTGGAGCCTGTCTCAGATTCTGTGCCTCTCTCTCTCTGACCCTCCCTGTTTCATGCTCTGTCTCTCTCTGTCTCAAAAATAAATGTTAAAAAAAAAAAATAAAAAAACACTATGGCACTGGCACAAAAATAGACACATAGATCAATAGAAACAGAATAGAAAACCCAGAAATGAAGCCACGACTATGTGGTCAACTAATCTTCAATAAAACAGGAAAGAATATCCAATGGGAAAAAGAATGTCTCTTCAACAAATGGAGCTGGGAAAACTGGACCACTTTCTTACACTGAACACAAAATAAATTCAAAATGGATGAAAGACCTAAATGTGAGACCTGAAACCATACAAATCCTAGAGAACACAGGCAGTATGTAACCTCTTTGACATGGGCCATAGCTACTCTTTCTAGATATAGCTTCTGCGGCAAAGGAAACAAAAGCAAAAGCAATCTGTTGGGACTTCATCAAAATAAGAAACTTCTTCACAATGAAGGAAACAGTCAACAAAACTAAAAGGCAACCTACGGAATGGGAGAAGATATTTGCAAATGACCTATCTGATAAAAGGTTAGTATCCAAAATATATAAAGAACTTATAAAACTCAACACCCAAAGAATGAATGGTCCAATTAAAAAAATGGGCAGAAGACGTAAGTAGACATTTTTTCCAAAGAAGACATCCAGCTGGCCAACGGACACGTGTAAAGATGCCCAACATCACTGATCATCAGTGAAATACAAGTCAAAACTACAATGAAGTGTCACCTCACACTTGTCAGAATGGCTAAAATCAACAACACAAGAAACAACAGGTGTTGGCGAAGATGTGGAGAAAGGGGAACCCTCTTGCACTGTTGGTAGGAATGCAAACTGGTGAAGCCACTGTGGAAAACAGTATGGAGTTTCCTCAAAAGTTAAAAATAGAACTACTCTATGATCGAGCAATTGCACTACTAGGTACATACCCAAAGAATACAAAAATACTAATCCAAAGGGATACATGCACCCTGATGCATTATCTACAATAGCCAAAGTATGTAGGCAGCATTATATACAATAGCCAAACTATGGAAACAGCCCAAGTGTCCATCAACTGATGAATGGATAAAGAAGATGTGGACTGTATATATGTGTATACAGGGGAGTATGTATATATTGTATGCATATATATACACATATATATATATATATATATACACACACACACAATGGAATATGTATATATACAATGGAATATTACTGAGCCATCAAAAAGAATGAAATCTTCCCATTTGCGATGACATGGATAGAGCTAGAGAGTATTATGCTAAGTGAAATAAGTCAATCAGAAAAAGACAAATACCATATGATTTCACACATATGTGGAATTTAAGAAACAAAACAAATGAGCAAAGGGGGAAAAAAGACAGAGAGGTGGGCCAAGAAACTGACTCTTAACTGTAGAGAACAAACTGATGGTTAACAGAGGGGAGGTGGGTGAGGGGATGGGTGAAATAGGTGATGGGGATTGGGGGGGGCACTTGCGATGAGCACTGGGTATTGTATACAGATGTTGAATCACTAGATTGTACACCTGAACTTAGTATTACACAGTATGTTAACTAACTGGAATTTAACAGAGACTTAAAAAATGCAAAAGTGTAAAGCTTTTTGTAATTTTAGGCAAAAACTAGTTTCTGATATTTAATGGCAGGAAATGGTACAACACTATAAAGTGAGAACCGTAAGCTAACAAATTATTTATTGATGGATACACTTACTCTTTGAACTCCCAGCTTAGTGCCTCTGTGTTGTCCAATGAAATTTTTCCCTGATGAGTTAACAAACTCAAGGACAACTCTACAGGTTTTGGGCTACGGATGCCTCCTACCATGAGGCATTTCTTACTCTGTCAGAAGGCACCTAAAAAGGAAAGCCCGGAGACATTTGACCAGGGAGGCTAATGATCTTTGTCTCCTGGCATTTTCCATATCTGTTTCTTGACCACTGTTACCTAATTCCATCACCCTCCCTGTGGCACTGGTGTTTTCACCCTGCCTTCTGTCTTCTCCCTTGCGACCACTGCCCACACCAAATCAGAGAATGTGGAGAATCCCAAGCGATTCTGGTCTGGCCTGTAAATGATCTCGGCTCTTTTGGGCACTCCCAAAGAAATTTTTGCCATTTCGATTTCTGTCAGTTGCCTCACGCTAGGCTGGAGAACCATGGTGTACTGTGTACCTTACCAAAGCAGCTTCCTCCTGGTCCCTGCCCATGAATGGAGAGCAAAGATAATAAAAGTCCTATCTAACATATATTGAGTACTTAGTATGGTGGCCATTTTTCCAAGGGCTCCAGTCCATTGAATCGTTTTACCTGCATGCAGTTACCCCAATATGTAGTTCCCCCAAACAATTCCCATTTTACAGACGAGGGGACTAGGCACTACGAGGTTAAGTAATTTATACAAGTTTCCCCAGGGAGTTGTGGCAGAGCTAGGATTTAAACGCAGGCAGTCCAGCTTCAGGGTCTGTGCCGAAGGTGTGCACGTGTGAAAATTCTTACTCCCCAGTAGTAAATTCTCCCTCACGCAGGGATATATGTCATCTCCCTTGAACTCTGCCCCTGCTCCCATTAAGATCCAGGTGATCTCATCTTTCTACTCCCTGCTTGTGGGACAGGATCATTGTGGCTTCCCCACACATGAGAAGCACCAAGCACCAAATCCTCTGGGAGAACAGCGGAAGAGGCCGCAGCGGGGCCTCATGCAAATAACGCTGACAGTGTTCTCTGTCTTGCTTTTTCATTGAAGAAAATGACTGAAACCTTTTTATATCAACAGTAAGAGAGCTTTCTTCAATACCCCTCTCCCTTTTAATATCAAGATCCCACTCCTTTAAAGTAAAAATAGTCCTAATTAATCTGAATGAACGGAACAGGTAAACTGAGACGGGGGGGTGGTGGTGTTTCTTCATAAGATGACTCCATTCCACTTGAGCTGCTGAGTACAATTAAAATAGGGACCATTTTCATGTACTCACAATATATACAACTTCACAGGAATATATTTGTACCTAGATAGCACTTTATTCTTTAAGAAATATGTAGATGGGGCACCTGGGTGGCTCAGTTGGTTAAGCGTCCGACTTTGGCTCAGGTCATGAGGTCCTGGTTCGTGAGATCGAGCCCCGTGTCGAGCTCTGTGCTGACAGCTCAGCGCCTGGAGCCTGCTTCGGATTCTGTGTCTCCCTCTCTTTCTGCCCCTCCCCCACTTGCGTGCACTCTCTCTCATATAAGTAAATATTTCAAAAATTTTAAAAATATGTGGAGATAAGATATCAGGATTTAAGAATTGACTTTTTAAAGCATGAGACAAGTGAATTTGGCTTATTTTGATAAAATCAAATGAACAGATATACTAGTTCTGGAAACAAATCTTTAAAAATGAGACTTGTTGGGGCACCTGGGTGGCTCAAGGGGTTAAACGTCTGACTCTTCCTTTCAGCTCAGGTCATGATCTCATGGATTCATGAGTTTGAGCCCCACATCAGGCTTCAAGCTAACGGTGCAGAACCTGCTTGGGATTCTCTGTCTCCCTGTCTCTCTCTCTCTCTCTGCCCCTCCCCCACTTGCACTGTCTCTGTCTCTCTCAAAACAAATAAATAAACTTTTAAAAAAATGAGACTTTTCATGTGCCTGTTGGCCATCCGGATGTCTTCTTTAGAGAAGTGTCTATTCATGTTTTCTGCCCATTTCTTCCCTGGGTTATTTGTTTTTCGGGTGTGGAGTTTGGTGAGCTCTTTATAGATTTTGGATACTAGCCCTTTGTCCGATATGTCATTTGCAAATATCTTTTCCCATTCCGTTGGTTGCCTTTTAGTTTTGTTTGTTGTTTCCTTTGCTGTGCAGAAGCTTTTTATCTTCATAAGGTCCCAGTAATTCATTTTTGCTTTTAATTCCCTTGCCTTTGGGGATGTGTCGAGTAAGAGATTGCTACGGTTGAGGTCAGAGAGGTCTTTTCCTGCTTTCTCCTCTAGGGTTTTGATGGTTTCCTGTCTCACATTCAGGTCCTTTATCCATTTTGAGTTTATTTTTGTGAATGGTGTGAGAAAGTGGTCTAGTTTCAACCTTCTGCATGTTGCTGTCCAGTTCTCCCAGCACCATTTGTTAAAGAGACTGTCTTTTTTCCATTGGATGTTCTTTCCTGCTTTGTCAAAGATGAGTTGGTCATATGTTTGTGGGTGTAGTTCTGGGGTTTCTATTCTATTCCATTGGTCTATGTGTCTGTTTTTGTGCCAATATCATGCTGTCTTGATGATTACAGCTTTGTAGTAGAGGCTAAAGTCTGGGATTGTGATGCCTCCTGCTTTGGTCTTCTTCTTCAGAATTACTTTGGCTACTCGGGGCCTTTTGTGGTTCCATATGAATTTTAGAATTGCTTGTTCTAGTTTCGAGAAGAATGCTGGTGCAATTTTGATTGGGATTGCATTGAATGTGTAGATAGCTTTGGGTAGTATTGACATTTTGACAATATTTATTCTTCCAATCCATGAGCAGGGAATGTCTTTCCATTTCTTTATATCTTCTTCAATTACCTTCATAAGCTTTCTATAGTTTTCAGCATACAGATCTTTTACATCTTTGGTTAGATTTATTCCTAGGTATTTTATGCTTCTTGGTGCAATTGTGAATGGGATCAGTTTCTTTATTTGTCTTTCTGTTGCTTCATTGTTAGTGTATAAGAATGCAACTGATTTCTGTACATTGATTTTGTATCCTGCGACTTTGCTGAATTCATGTATCAGTTCTAGCAGACTTTTGGTGGAGTCTATTGGATTTTCCATATATAATATCATGTCATCTGCAAAAAGCAAAAGCTTGACTTCATCTTTGCTAATTTTGATGCCTTTAATTTCCTTTTGTTGTCTGATTGCTGACGCTGGAACTTCCAACACTATGTTAAACAACAGCGGTGAGAGTGGGCATCCTTGTCGTGTTCCTGATCTCAGGGAAAAAGCTCTCAGTTTTTCCCCATTGAGGATGATGTTAGCTGTGGGCTTTTCGTCGCTCCTCATCAGGGAAATACAAATCAAAACCACACTCAGATATCACCTCACGCCAGTCAGAGTGGCCAAAATGAACAAATCAGGAGACTATAGATGCTGGCGAGGATGTGGAGAAACGGGAACCCTCTTGCACTGTTGGTGGGAATGCAAACTGGTGCAGCCGCTCTGGAAAACAGTGTGGAGGTTCCTCAAAAAATTAAAAATAGAACTACCCTATGACCCAGCAATAGCACTGCTAGGAATTTACCCAGGGGATACAGGAGTGCTGATGCATAGGGGCACTTGTACCCCAATGTTTCTAGCAGCACTCTCAACAATAGCCAAATTATGGAAAGAGCCTAAATGTCCATCAACTGACGAATGGATAAAGAAATTGTGGTTTATATACACAATGGAGTGCTACATGGCAATGAGAAAGAACGAAATATGGCCCTTTGTAGCAACGTGGATGGAACTGGAGAGTGTGATGCTAAGTGAAATAAGCCATACAGAGAAAGACAGATACGATATGTATTCACTCTTATGTGGATCCTGAGAAACTTAACAGAAACCCATGGAGGAGGGGAAGGAAAAAAAAAAAAAAGAGGTTAGAGTGGGAGAGAGCCAAAGCATAAGAGACTCTTAAAAACTGAGAACAAACTGAGGGTTGATGGGGGGTGGGAGGGAGGGGAGGGTGGGTGATGGGTATTGAGGAGGGCATCTTTTGGGATGAGCACTGGGTGTTGTATGGAAACCAATTTGACAATAAATTTCATATATTGAAAAAATAAATAAATAAAAATAAAAAAATAAAAAAATGAGACTTGTTGGTTTCTATATAAATTTTGAGGTCATTCATGTCTTCCTCTAATAAATATTTATTGACTTCCTTCTGTATGCTTAGCCGTGAAGAGATAGCCCTGAACAAGTGAGATGTTTCCTGTCCTGGTGCTGCTTAAAGTCTACTGGGAAAGACAAACGCTAAAATAATTATGCTAAAATTTGATGTGAACTATGATGGTGGATGATACAGATGGTCTATAGAAGCTTTCAGTAGGGGACCTAGCCATGGTAGAAGTGAAGGCCTTCCAGAATATTTAGCATTTATGCTGAGACCTGAAGGATTTGGAGGGTCAGCCTGGTGGTAAGTGAAGGGTGAGCATCTCAAGTAGAAGCAAAGCATGTGTGAAACATCAGAGGTGAGAACATATGCAGTGTATTCCAATGACTGAAAGGTCCTCCAGAACCAGAGTTCATTTAGCCAATGAGTATATTCAGACTTGGGTGAGTGAAGAAAACTGTCCAGTGGAGTCAAGTGTAGGGTGCAGATCACCTTATTTTAATGGCTAGCATTCTGCCATATGGCCATGGCCTTCTGTGGACCGAGTAGACATTTGGAGAAGGGCTACTGCTCTCTCTTATGGCACCTTCACATGGGTTAGAAATGTAATCTATTTCTAGATCGTCATGATCTAAATATTTTGCTAGAAAAAGTCTGCCAGAAAATTATGGCAATAAACACATAAATCTACAGCATCTGCCTCGTTAATGGTTCCCCTTACACGTACCACACGCGCAACTGTACTGGCCCCTGCGGATTCAGATCAAACCTCAAGTAGTAATCTTTGAAGCTTCTGTTGGGGAAGAGTCTATAACCATCTCATGCCAGTGGCTTTTTAATGGTTTCTGATAGGCTGCCTAGAGTGGAACCATTGACCTTGACCTCCTCTTAGGCATTTGTGTTCTCATAGTTACTGATTTATAACCCGTTGCCTGCTGTGACCTTCAACATTTCCTGTCTTTTCTCCTGCCTGCTTGCCTTCTAGTTTCTGATTTATTATTTTCCATGATCAGGTTCATTTTCTCTGCCTGAGATGACCATAACCACCAAATAATAGAATTAGACATTTAATTTTAAGTTTTCCCTCCTTATTGGATTTCTCTCCTTCTTTTATTTAGTGTCTTTTTTTTTTTTTTTTTTTTTTGTAGTTTGTCATAACCCTTATGGGTTTGTTCAGGAAGTTTACTGGAGTCTCTTTTATAAGGGGCAAGCTGGAGAAAAGCATGGACGCTAGGTTTGGGTTGGGATGGATTTCCCCAAGTGTGTTACACTTGGAAAACACTAGTTTTGCACTGTGTCCACAAGCATACAACAAAGAGGGGCGATTCGTTAGTCAAACAATCTTGGGCAACTGTGGAGTAAAAAAGGGCAACTGTCTTTCTGCACTGCAGTCTTCAGAGTCATTATTATGCTAGCGTGCTTGTGAATATGTAAGTGTATGTAGCATTTGTTAGATTTATTTAACCATCTAAGTAATGAGGTTCTTGTGCTCCGTGGACCCCTCTTGCCACCTGGGCTTGGTGCTCTAATTAGAAGGTGCTCTAAATAGAAGGACTTGGTTCAGAAGAAGGAGACAGCAGCCCATTCCCTGATGCCTGTAGAAGCATGGCAAAGGAAGGGCTCATTCTGGGTGGGTTGCCAATATTTCAGGCGGTGTCTAGCAGCAGGGGAGACCAGAGGCAGAATCCCACCCGAGGAAAGAGAAATGGTAAACTCTGGTGATCACAGCTTCTGTTAGCTCTTTGAGGCAGGGCTGCTGCCACACTAAGAAATTGGAATGCCCATCTGGAAATAGGGACTGGAAGATAATGGTAGGGGACAAGTGTGGTGCTCCTAAGAATTGCCTCAAGACAATGGCGGAGTGGCCCAAAACCTTGAGTCCAGAGTCATACAGATTTTTTCTTTCTCTCATCCAAGTCTGAGGGACAGTCAGTGGCCCTTGGCCATCTTGAGGCATAGGCAATTACATATGTACGCATCCTTTTATTTACTTTTTTACACAAAGGGCGACTTGCTTTTTTGTGTTTTGTGCTTGTTTTTATCCTTAACTTGGCACTCTATCAGTGAAATCACTCTATATAAAGCTGCTTTAATTTTAAAATAATGGCATAGAGTTTTTTTGTATGGGTGTGTTGCAATACTTAGCCTTACATCGGTGGGCAAGTATATGATTTGCAGCGTTGCAATACTGCAACGAATATTGAACACACATTATTTCACACACGTGAAAATACCAGAATAAATACTTAGAACTGGAATATAGACTCAGAAAGAATGCTTGTTTTTTCTTTCTTTCTTTCTTTCTTTCTTTCTTTCTTTCTTTCTTTCTTCCTTCCTTCCTTCCTTCCTTCCTTCCTTCCTTCCTTCCTTTCTTTCTTTCTTTCTTTCTTTCTCTTCCTTCCTTCCTTCCTTCCTTCCTTCCTTCCTTCCTTCCTGAGAAAGAGAGACAGGGAGAGAGAGAGCACAGGAGGGGCGGAGGGAGAGGAAGAGAGAAAATCTTAAGCAGGTTCCATGCCCAGTATGGAGCCTAACACAGAGCGTGACACAGGACTCTATCTCACGACCCTGAGTTCATGACCTGAGCTGAAATCAAGAGTTGGACGCTTAACCAACTGGGCCACCCAGGAATTCCTGAAAGAATGTACATTTTTAATTTTGACAGATATTTCCAAATTGCCCTCCATAGAGTTTGAACCAATTCATGCACATTCTCATAATATGTAAGAGTATGTTCCTCATTTTAGTTATTTTTTGTTTGACCTACACAGCATTTTTCAAAAGTTAATTTTTAGGAAAGGAAGACTTAAATTAAAATTTTGAATTCTTGTGTTTTCTTGAAAAACTTGACGTTGGCCCCACAAACCCTCAAGCGTCAATCAGCTAGGATCAGTGGTGACTGTCTTCCTTAGGTAGACAATGAGCACTCTGTGTCATCACCGACTCCTGTATTTCTTATCACCTCCCAATATTGAAGCCATACTTTAGGTGCCATTTACCATCATGTATTTGTAAAATGTATGTGTATATAGGAGGATTACACATTTATAGATATACACATATAGGAGAGTTAAGAGGAAAGTGAAACATTTGCTGTCTATAGTAAAGAGGGAAATGTATATTGATTTCAGACATATTACATACAGACCTCAAACAACTCTTTGCCCGGTGCCTCCAGCACATAGGAAGCACTCAATGAAAATATGTGTATTAATGGTTGGAGGCTGGATTAATTGGGATTGGTCTAGAGTGGGCTTGCCTCTAGGGGGTCTTTAGTACCTACAAATGAATGGAGTTGTAGACTTCAGGGCTGATATTCAATACATGTTTATTGAATCAAATTGAAAAATCTAATTTTAAAAATGATTCTTAAACCCTAGGATCCTTTTGCTAAGCACGCATATATTTTAAATGGTTTAGTTTTACAGTCTTGATTTAGGATTAATATCCTGTCCAAAAAAAAAAAAAAAAAAGACCATAAAGGACAAGAAAAGGAGCTTCGAATACCAATAATGGAATGTGAGGGATTCAATGCAAATGCCTGAGGTCTAATATTTTGCATTCCTCTAATATATCCTATCGAGCTAGGCTTTGATTTCCTCCTTAGGTCTTTATTTACACTGTATGTGTTCCAGGCCATCTCAGGGGGAGACTATGCATGGTGATCATCTGGGTGACAGAAAGATCCTGGGTCCTCCTTTGTCTCCTAATATGCTTCAAGGCAAGGCAAACTACCCTTCACTTTCCCTCACCCTACGGGGAAGATCTGCGCTTAGTATATTTTCTTCATTGAAGTGGGGAAGTAGGATACAGTGAACTCCCCCCACCCCTCATGGAGCTGGGTGGTCAGGGGCCATGGCAGGATCTCCTGCAACATCAACTTATTGGATCGCCGCAATGTGAGCTAGAAAAACGACAGGCATGGAAATGGACATCCATCCATCCAACAATGTCCATTGATTTCGTCCATATTCCCAACAATGTAAAAACACCCACAGCTAAGAAAAGACCAAAGAAAGTGCATGGCTCTGAGCAGTGGCATGATTGACAATTGCCCTTTTCTTCTTTGTTGTTGAAGTCTCCAGTCTTTCTAAAGGAGGTGTTACTTTTATCGTCAGAAAGTTATTAAACTATATTTCTATCTCTGGAAAAAAGAGAAAAAGATGCCAATGACAACCGAAAGATACCAAGCTTGTGTTTGGCTGGCTGTTCTACCTCCACTGCTTGAGTTGCCTCTCCGGAGCGCTGGGGCCTTCCAGGAGGTGTGCCCCCTACTCCCACAGTGGGTCTCTCTGATGGTGTGGGAGTAGATGCTGTCTCTCTCCTCCCCTGCTCTGGGTCTCTGTGCAGAGGAGTTTGATTGCTGTCAAAGGCCCCACAGGAACTGTTTCCACCACTGATTGCTCTCGAGGGCGTTGCTGCCTGGATGAGTAATTTCCCAAGAGGCTTCTTGGTTTCTTCTGTGCATAGATACCTGGTGATTTCACTCTGCTATATCTTCTTGAGTCATGAGGTAAAAAAAAAAGAAAAGAAAAGAAAGTGGTAGCTCAAGCCTCTGCCTGAGTCTGTGATCACCGAAGGGTGGGAAATCTCAATTGTCAAAAGGAGGTAGAGAAGAAAGAAAAAAAGAAAAGACATGAAGGAGGATCGAGGAACCCTGAAAATGTCGGGCTGTGGGGAGAGGATCAGACTATCTCCTTCCTCCCTCTACCTCTATGATGTTCATTCCAGAAATCATCCAGAGCGAGAAAAAAGGGGAAAAGAAGCGCTCTTTGTTGAGCGCCTGTTGAGAAGTACTTCAGGTTTAATATCTTCTCTACCCCCTACAGATTCCTATAGAGCAGTTGTTAGGACCCTGAACTTATAGATGAAGAAATTGACATGGAGAAGCGTTTAGTAATTGCCTGAGCTCACGCAGTTGGGAAGAGGCAGGTTCTGGCTTCTGACTACGAAGACCTTGACGTTTCAACTACACAATGCTGAGTTCCTGTTTGTTCCTCACCCCGAGTTAGAAGTTCTTCTGAAGTCCAGAGATGCCACACACCTGGCTCTATCCAACTCTGTCCTTCTTGGCCACGTAATCTGGCTGCTTCTGCATCACCAAGCCGACCTTTAGGAGTGGCTTCTTCTAGGCCAGGGTTTCTCAACCACTGTGCCAGTGACATTTGGGGTCCCATAATTCTTGGCTATGGGAGGCTGACCTAGCGTTACGGGATGTTTAGCAACATCCCTGGCTTCTGTTCACTAGAAACCAACAGCATTCCTGCCCCCAGTTGTGATCACCAAAAAGCATCTCCAGACATTGCTCAATGTTGCATGAGGGGCCAAATTGCCCCTGGTGGAGAACCGCTAATTCAGAAGTTCCCACTGTAAGGCATCTCTTCTTAGGTGACTCAACTTCTCTGCTCACCTCCCTTGACACTTGCTCGTTACTCACCCTAGCCACATCTGCCATACCAACGGCTGGCTCTTCTTAGATGAGGACATAGATACCTGTGCCTACAGTGAGCTGGGCTGAGTGGGCCACCTGGGCTCCAGGCAGAGGCTGGGTGACAATGATGGCTCTAAAAGAGAAGAGATGGGCCAGGTGGGGATGGAGAGGGAGAGCCCCTGAGTAGGACAGTCTGATGCTTCAGGGATCTTCAATGCTTCCTCCCTCCTGAATGGACGCATTTTTGTCTCAGATTGCTGTATTCTCCTGCCCAGTGTTTCTTGTTTCCTTCACCATTTCCCTGCTCTCTACCCCTTCCAGGGAGAGTTTGGGCATTTCAGGTAAAAGGAGAGACTTACTGGGGTGAGTCGAAGTCCGTGTGTCAAAGGAAGCATCATATCCTTTACGTCATTCCCTTCCAATAACACTGACTCTCTTAACTCTGCAAATTCCACAGCAATACTTGCCAACTGTGATTAGACACATCACAGCACACATGCACACATATGTACTTTAACACAAACACAGATAACGATACTTTTGCTCCCACTGAAACGGTGTATTTTTGTTCCTCTACTCTATTGTCTTATCTGGACACCTCTTCATGCAGGACAGTTTCAAAAGTCCCCTTACCTTTGATCAGGTCCTCACCAAACTGCAAATAGCACCCCTGTGTCTGCTTGGCTATCTTTAAAGAATACTAGAGAAAGATGACTCAGTCCTGATAAGTGGTCTTGGTGGAGGACAGATGGAAAGGCATTTGAGTGCTCATTGGATGGCCCAAAGAATATGGATGACCAATGTTTCTACCTTGCCTTTTGGGGTCTTCCCGTGTTGTGGTTGCATCTGAAGTCCTTGGTGGTGTGGTGAGCTGTGCAAACCATTGTGTTACCGTGGCTTCATACTCCCTGTCTATAGTTGCTGGATGGAGAATTTTGCACACTATGGGAGATATATTCCAGATCTTAATTTGCTGGTCTCGAAAAGTGCATGTACCCTTCCTGCTCAAATTCAATGTACATCAGATGCCTCCTGTTCGCATCTTGTTCCCAGCCATTATAGTGTTTGTAATCTCTTCATTGTCCCTTGAAACTTGACCAGCATCCACCATCCAGCCTCTCTCACAGGCTCCTTTCCCCTCTTGTCTCCAATCTCTTCTTTCCCCTTCCTTTTTTTCTCTCTGCTCTTCTTTTCCTGGTTTAGAGTTATTTTTTCCTTTGCAAAATTATTTGCATCTGTGTTTCGATTATAGTCAACATTTCTTGGTGCTGAATTCGGACCTGACTTTGTGTTAAATATTATGGAAAATAGAACTACAGGCATGATTCATGCCCTACCACCAAGGAAATTCATAATTTGCATTATAATACAAGACAAATTATAAAACTATATTTTGGCGGGGGTGGGGGGCGCCAGGGCGGCTCAGTTGGATAAGCATCCACCTTGGGCCCAGGTCATGATCTCACGGTTTGCGGGTTCAAGCTCCCCGTCGGGTTCTGCGCTGACAGCTCAGAGCCTGGAGCCTGCGTCAGATTTTGTGTCTCCTTCCCTCTCTCTGCCCCTCCCCAACCTGTGCTCTGTCTCTCTCTCTCAAAAATAAATTAAAAAACATTAAAAACATTTTTTAAAAAACTGTATTTTTTCAATCCATTAATTTGACAAAAATTTATTGAGTAAAATATGTATGAGACAACATGTGGAGCCCTAGATGCACACTGGAGAATAAAATAGACCCACATTGCCCTTACATAGCTTATAAGCTGATAATAATAAATTTTAAAATAAAATTGTAATTTCATAATACATTTTTCCAGAACAAAAGCTGCATTACATGTTCATATCAATTGTAAGATACTCCTTGACCTCAGAAAATTTTTGATGTGGGAAAAAAAGATTTGTTTTTCGTTTGGTCCCCAGAAGCTCTGAAATGAATTTACACATGACGATTAAGAATGATGGGGGGTGGGAGGGAGGGGAAAGTGGGGGATGGGCATTAAGGAGGGCACCTGTTGGGATGAGCACTGGGTGTTGTATGGAAACCAATTTGACAATAAATTTCCTATTAAAAATAAATAAATAAAGGACTGAAGTTACCTAAAAAAAAAAAAAGAAGATATTGCTAACTTTCTATAATGTTAGCAATGGCAACGTAAGCCGTGATTAATTTGCTTGTTGAAACTGTAGTTCAATTTTATGTGGTGGGAGCCACCAGCTGTTTAGTGAATTTAATTTTTATCCATTTACTGTAATTCAATATAAAATTTATTCTTGCATACTTACAAATAACTAACAATATGTATTTCACAAAGATATTACTCAGTATTATTACTTTTACATAAATATTAGAAAATGAAGTAGAATACATGAATGTGCTAGGTTATAAATTTTTTTCTGGGAACAAAAGTGTGTTTTGGGGGCACCTGGGTGGCGCAGTCGGTGAAGCATCCGACCTCGGCTCAGGTCATGATCTCACCGCTCATGAGTTCAAGCCCCGCGTCGGGCTCTGTGCTGACAGCTCAGAGCCTGGAGCCTGCTTCAGATTCTGTGTTTCCCTCTCTGTCTGCCCCTCCCCTGCTCATTCACTCGCGTGTTCTCTCTGTCTCAAAAATAAAGTAAAAAAGAAAGAAAGAAAGAAAGAAAGAAAGAAAGAAAGAAAGAAAGAAAAGGAAAGAAAGAGAAAGAAAGAGGGAGAGGGAGAAAGAAAGAGAGAGGGAGAGGGAGAAAGAGAAAGGGGGGGGAGGGAGGAAGGAAGGAAGAGAAAAAAGAGAAAGAAAGAAGAAATAAACAAGAAAAGAAAGAAGGAAAGAGAAAGAAAGAAAGAAAGAAAGAAAGAAAGAAAGAAAGAAAGAAAGAAAGAGAAAGAAAGAAGGAAGGAAGAAGGAAGGAAGGAAGGAGGAAGGAAGGGAGGGAGGGAGGGAGGAAGGAAGGAAGGAAGGAAGGAAGGAGGGAAGGAAGGAAGGAAGGAACGAGGGAAGGAAGGAAGGAAGGAAGGAAGGAAGGAAGGAAGGAAGGAAGAGAAAATGCTCCCAGGTAGGGCAGGTCAAGAAGTAGAGCAGGCAGCAAGGCCGAAAGCCAAGCAGGCATGCGCCGTCCAGCAAAACCCTCCCCTCTCCCTCCCCCTACACCCCCCAGAGTAGACCCGGAGAACAAGTTATGCCTCAGAGGTCGCCACCCCCTCTGGTGCCAGGGGGCCACCTTCTCATGCTCCGCCCCTGTTAGTCATGAGCTAAGTGTCAGCTCCCGGGTATGCCCGGTTGTGGCGCAGCCGGAGTTGCTCCCGTAGCCCAAGGGCAGCGCCAGGTCGAGTCCCCGGAGGTCAAAATGTCCCAGAACCCGGGGAGGCGGCCTGTACAGACTGAAAAGGACCTCAGGGGATCCGGAAGGAGCAAAACTGCCTATCACAAGATCATCTCAGATCAAGGCCGCACGGTGGGCATTACCAGTTACAGGTGCGTACGCACATACGCACATACGTGCATACGTGTGTGGGCATGTATATATTTTTAAAAGTGATTTTATAAGTAAAGTAGGAACATTGACTATAAAAACATACGAAGAACAAACTTCCTCATAATTTCAGCATCCAGTTGCAAGTTACCTCGAAGATTTAGGTCTCTGCCATCCCAGCCTATCTTCTTTCTAATTTCTGCCATTTAGGTTACAAGAATTGGGCTTTTCAGGGGAGTGTGGTGTAATATTTCTCTTACACTTATGAACATTTCCTGACACTCGAGAAGGCTGGGCTAGATTCACCCTGCCTTCCAGGTAGCCGCATACCGTGGGAGATGAGCAGGCACGTGACCGTTGGTGACTTTTGCTGTCTCTTCCTCCAAGAAAATGCCTGGGTGTCTAGTTCCAAGTCATGATGATTTCAGGTTCCACCTGTGTAGTCATCACTGGTAGTTTGGTCATTGTTCTTCTTTTTATTTTTTATTTATTTTTTTAACTTTTATTTATTTATTTTGAGAGAGAGAGAGAGAGAGAGAGAGAGAGAGAGAGAATGAATCCCAAGCAGGCTCTGCACTGATAGTGAAGCTCCACTGTGGAGCTGGAACTCACGAACCCTGAGATCATGACCTGAGCCGAAACCAAGAGCCAGCCGCTTAACCAACTGAGCCACCCAGGCGCCCCCCATCTTATTTTTTAATTAAATGTGCAATTACTTGAACAGTGAGCAAAACTGCCTGTGTTATAGTTACAGGCTTCAATGCGCAATACACAACTGCTAGGAAAGAGTGGAAATGTACAAACAGACAATGCTTTTAGGAATTAAAAGACGTTTTCTTATTATGTTGTAACAACCTGTGTTAAATATTGACATGACTGGGTTCATTTTAATATGACTTGGTGTTGCTTTAAGCATAAATAGGTTAAATTTGATTGTGAGAAATACATCAAAACTTTTCCCTTTGCTGTTTTATAATTTTTTAACGTTTATTTATTTTTGAGAGACAGAGCACAGGTGGGGGAGGAACAGAGCGAGAGGGAGACACAGAATCCGAAGCAGGCTCCAGGTTCTGAGCCATCAGCACAGAGCCTGATGCGGGGCTCGAACCCATGAACTGTGAGATCATGACCTGAGCTGAAGTCGCATGCTTAACCGTCTGAGCCACCCGGGTGTCCCGTTAACTTTTCCCTTTGCTATTCATGATGATTTTATTTTTTACTTACGAAAATTCACCTAGGAAGGATTTTTTTCTGGGAGGTAACGTCCCTCAAAAGGTAGATGGCAAGACCCGTGTGTGTACGTTCAGACATAGATGTGGCTGTTGCTTTTTAAATATATTTTTACTTTGAAATAACTAGATTTACAGGCAGCTGTAAGTAATACAGACATCCCATGTGCTGTGTGCCCAGTTTCCTCCAATGGTTATATCTTAGGTAAACACAGTACGACGTCAAAGTCATGCAATTGACATTGGTACAGCGTAAAGTTCTGTTCCATTGTATCACATACAGAAATTTGTGTAATCACCGCCACAATCAAGATACAAAACTGTTCCATGACCATAAGGCTCCTTCACGCTACCCACTCCCCATCCCCATCTCTAACCTTTGGCAACCACTAATCTGTTCGCCATCTCTATAATTTTGCACTTTTGATAATTTTATGTAAATGAGATCATACAGTACGTGGCCCCTTGAGATAATCTTTTTTTCCACTTAGATTATCTCAGACCCATGTAAATTGTTGCACATATCAAGAGATGATGATGATTGCTCAGTGGTATTCCATGGTATGGCCGTGCTAGTGTGTTTATTCATCAGTTGCTGATGTTTGGGTTGTTTATACTTTTTCACTATTATAAACAAAGCTGCTGTGAATATTTGCATTCAGGTTTCTATGTGGACATAAATTTTCATTTCTCCAAGATAGATGCGTAGGGCTATGATTACTGGGTCGTATGTTAGTGTAGATACAGATTTTTTAAAATATAAAAATATGACCACACTGGTTAATCTTTCAATACCAGCTAGAAGGTACAGACTCAGTCAAACACATTTCATACCTTCTTAGAAAACGTGAACTTAGCATTAAGATAATGGTGACTTTTATTAAATAAGGATTTGTCCACAAAGAATTCATGTTGTAAATATTATTGTAGTTTTCTACTCTCGGACTATGTTTCTAGTCCTTGTCCTCACTTCTAATTTTGTTAACAGTCTGTGACTCCCAGTGAATTCATTGGAATGGCTGCTTTCCATGCAACTAATCATTTCCGTGCAGTGAATCTGAGTATGTTCTACATGTAGCCAGTATATACTGTTTCTCCTTCCAAGGAACACTATTTTAATTTTCAGTTTTCTACCTGTTTTTTGACACATGTAGTTTTAAATGCCCGTGAAAACGGGCAGCCGCTCATATTCAGAATGCATTGCAACTTTCTTGTCTCGTGTTGTTTTCAAACTCCTCAACGTGGTAGAAATCGTTCTCTCATCTAAGCCTGAGAACATCAGCTTCCATAGGGGGACTCCAACCCCCTTCCACCCAGCGTTGAGAATCAGCTTGATGAAACAGTTTTATGGGATTCAGTTTAGTGAAGATTTCAGGCACTGTCACACCGGGCTTCTGGGATTCTCATCACACAGTGAGTGAGTCCGGTGCCTGAAGCGTAAAGAAGGAAGATATTGCCAAATGTGTCACAACAGTTGATGTAATTTGCAGCTCACTTCTTTTGAGTAAAATAACATAGAGCATATGTGGCTAGCCTAAACTTATTCTGAAGTCACAATGTATTCAGAAGTGGAAGAGAACCCGAAAGGGGAGAGAGAACCTCATAAATTAATTGAGTGGCACTTTAGATGCAGGTGTAGCCAAGCTCTTGAAAGCCTGTGTCTCAGCCCAGGATGTCTGCGTTCCAGCCCTCGATCCTTCCTGGACAGCTCGATTGCATTTGGCGTTTATGATTTATGATTTGCCACTTATGGAGTATTTATAACATGTTGGTGGGGAAGATTCTGACCAATGTCATGATTAAAGAACGAGCGTCGAAACAAGTTAGCCAAGGTCAAAGAGGAAGTTAATTCTGAAGTTGGCGTTCTATACGTGGCCCTAGCATCCGTCTCCTGAGTCAGAATTTGCTTGAGTGGCCATGTGATTCAGGTTTTCTCGGGAGAGTCCAGGTTACATGGTCCCAATGCAGGTATTAGTAGTTCCCCCTTTACTCTGAAAGTGTCCCACTTTCAGGACAAATTCTGTGCTCACTCTACTGTTAGCTGCATTAGTATGTTTTTCCTAATTTATGAATAGAAAAGGTTTCATCTGTTTTTCCATTATGCCAAATAAATGGGTGATAGTCATTGCATCCTTTAAGTCTTTCTACTGTTATAAAAATTTCAGTTTAATGATTGATATTTCCTGTTTGTTAATATTAGAATTCCATTCCTAGTTAAACACCCAAGGGAAACAAGTGGATGTATCCAAACAGTGACTTACATGCATTTTCTCTGCCTGTGTTATTCGTGATAGTCCCTGAATAATTTTTAACCCCACAAATATCCATTAATGGGGCCTGTGGTATATTTACATGGTGGAATACTATACAGCAACAAAAAAGAACAAACCACTGGCACACAAAACTCTATGCATGAACTTAAAATGTATTGTGTGAGGGGCGCCTGGGTGGCGCAGTCGGTTAAGCGTCCGACTTCAGCCAGGTCACGATCTCGCGGTCCGTGAGTTCGAGCCCCGCGTCGGGCTCTGGGCTGATGGCTCGGAGCCTGGAGCCTGTTTCCGATTCCGTGTCTCCCTCTCTCTCTGCCCCTCCCCCGTTCATGCTCTGTCTCTCTCTGTCCCAAAAATAAATAAACGTTGAAAAAAAAAATTTAAATGTATTGTGTGATAAAAAGGCACAGAGAGTACATATTGTGCAACTTAATTTATAAGCCAAAAAAAAAAAAAAAAAAGCGGACAAAGCCGATCTTCACTGATAGAAAGCAGAATAGCGCTTGTCTTGGAAGGTGGGGGATGGGTATTGACTGGGTGGAGGCAGGGAAGCCTTCTAGGGTAATGGAAATATTCTGTATCTTCATCTGGGAGGCAGTTGCACGAATGTATACATATGTAAAAATTCGTGGAGCTTTATGCTTCAGATTTGAGCATTTTATTATTTACATCTCAGTCTATAAAAAGAGAAGAAATTGTATAAGAACCACATCTATTAAACATTTCTATGAAATTTCTGTGGCATGGCCATCACTGACCTATCCAGAGAAGTAACCCAAGCTGTGAGTAAAAGATCATAACTCATTCTGATTAAGAATAGGCAGGGGGGCCTGGGTGCCTCAGTCAGTTAAGCGTCTGACTTTGGCTCAGGTCATGATCTCAGGGTTTATGAGTTCGAGCCCCACGTTGGGCTCTGTGCTGACAGCTCGGAGCCCGGAACCTGCTTTGGATTCTGCCCCTCCCCTGCTCACAGTCTGCCTCTCTCTGTCTCTCAAAAATAAATAAGCACTAAAAAAAATTTTAAGAACAGGTAACTACTTCTTCCCTCCCTCCCTTCACCACATCACTCTTGTTGAGTCCCGACTGGCTCTCCCCAAAGTCTGTGGTCTTAGGTGAAAACACCGAGCAAATGAGAACTTTGCTGTGGCATGAAGTCGAGGCAGAGCCAAGGCCATGTTTGAAGGTTCGGTTGGCAGGTCCTGGAAACCTGAGAGGTCAGTGCCGAGTGCGCGCATCAGAACCAAGTCAGAGCCGTGGAGCACACGAGGCATCCTTCTCTCACTCCTTCCCTCTCTCCAAGCTCCTGGCTGAGGAAGGGAGAAGAGGGGAGAGAGAGAATTGGAGATTGGACGTGCACCAATTGGGTCTTTACAAAATGTGCTATGGAATAATATTATAATTACAAACAGGCAGGCTGTGTTTTCACGGCAACAAAAACACACTTGAAGGCAAAAGTGTGGTGGGAGTGAGGAAAGGCATATGGTTCATTAAAACAACTTTCCTTTTTTTTCACCAAAACACTGAAATGGCTTTAGAGCCAAGGAAGGGTCATAGTCAAAAGTGCCAGTGAGTTCCTTTTTGTTGTACTTTTCGTCTCTGCTTTTGTTCCTATTTTGTGTCAAGGTTTATATATAGGCGCTGAAGGATTTAGACCAGTGGTTCTCCATCTGGGGCGATTTAACCCCAAGGGGCATCCGGAATGTCTGAAGGCATTTTCGGTTATCCCAGCTCAGGGCCTGGGGGCTACTGGCATGCAGTGGGTAGAAGGCACTTAACAAAGCATCATTCAGCCCCCAAAGTCACTAGTGCTGAGGTTGAAAAATCCTGGTTTCTACTGAAGCCCACATCTGGGATCAAGGGTAAAGGTGAAGCGTGTTAGGATCCAGCATCCCATCGTGGAACTAGTCTCGTAGGGATATGTTCATTTTATAATACTATTGGTTAGATATGAATTGCTGTCAAAGGGTTTGGGTAGATCCTTCCAGCATTTCTCAATGACTTTGTGTGGCATTAAGACAAGTGGGCCAACAAGAATTACTCTGTTCTTCCTGTTTTGATTCAAGACACATCAAAGCAAACTGCAATGGGGTTATAATGGGGGAGCAAATTAATACTATATAATAAGAAAATATAATCTTGTAGAGGAGCGGGACAGAGATAAACGAAAAGATCGTTGTGTGTGTCATCGGAAACCAAGGTCCTCGTCCTGAATTGTCATGGATGTCTGACTTTGTGGCAGTGGATGGATGGCTTGGAGACTCTAGATCTTGTTTTCCTCATTCATAAAGTGAGGAGGCCAAAGTAGATAATTTAAACTCTCTTTTAACACCAATAATCAGTGAGTTGTTCGGAATCAACATATTCCTCCCTAAACAATAATTGACGCCGTTAGTTTTAGAGTATCTCTAAAAATGAAAGGACTAGAGGAACATAAAAATTGTTATGCAAGAAACTCTTCTTTTAAAGAAAAATCTCTTATTATGCCTGTCACATAGACAAAGTTTCTTTGTCTCTGTAACTTCAAGATGTGTCTTTCTAACTTGTCAGTTTAACTGTTTGGCAAAAAGCATTCCAGGTAAAGAAAAATAACTGTGCAGAGCTGTTTAACATTTGTTCCTAATGTTAACTTTTAAACTCTGCTTAGAAAAATAATTCTGTTCAGAAATTTGATCTGTCTGCCTTCCTTTTGTATTGCTTTTGGCTCTTTCAGAACTCAGAAATGTCAATTTGTTATTCATGTTGGCCTTCGCTAATCCTTCCAAAAGAATGTGAAAAGGCCCACAGTCTTTTATATTAGGAAATAACTGAGATTAAAACGGATTAAGTCTGAGCTCCTTTCTTTTGCTCTGTATTGATGTAATGAGTGTTGTCGCAGCATTTACAAAAGCGATGGGGTTTTTCATACTAAACTATAATTTCATTGTGTGAGCGTTCAGTAGGGGCATTGATACAGTTAGGCCTGGTGACTTTTCACAAGTTAAATGCCAAGACCCTGCAGTGTCCTTCTGAAATGTTGGACAAGGCAGTGGGTAGGGAGGGATTAGAGAGACACAAGTATGTGTCAAGTCAAAGTCTTGAAGAAGGAGTGGGAGGGGAGTGGATAGGCAGACTGAGGGTTGTTGACTTGCAAAATCAGTGGGAAAGCATAGCATGGTGGGGGCATTCAGCTACTAATGAGGTAGAAGTAGAATTGTTTATGTGACTGGCTTCTGTGTGGTGTCTACTTTTATCACCAAGAATAATAGAACGTTCTCCCTTTACACGGAAGATACCGTAGGCCACACGACACAAGGGTGATGTCTTTATTTAGTTCCCAGTAGTTACAAAGAATATTCTGAGCCGTCCACACCCCTCCGTGTAGGCTTATTTAGGATGAGACACTATAACACAGGGCAAAGCTAACCAACTCGCAGAGGCTGAAATGCATCTGCAATTGGGCTTCAGTTCTAGCCCCCAAGCTGGCATGTCAGAGACTTATTTTGGGCCTTTCATCTCTTAATTTTTATTTACTTGTTTTAATATCATTTGTTGTCAAATTGGCTTCCATACAACACTCAGTGCTCATCCCAACAAGCGCCCTCCTCAATGCCCATCCCCCACTTTCTCCCTCACCCCCCCATCCACCCTCAGTGTGTTCTCTGTATTTCAGAGTCTCTTATGGTTTGCCTCCCTCCCTCTCTGTAACTATTTTTCTCCCTTCCCTTCTCCCATGGTCTTCTGTTAAGTTTCTCGAGATCCACATAGGAGTGAAAACATTTGATATCTGTCTTTCTCTGACTGACCTATTTCACTCAGCATAGTACCCTCCACTTCCATCCACGTTGCTGCAAATGGCAGGATTTCATTCTTTCTCATTGCCAAGTAGTATTCCATTGTATATATAAACCATGTCTTCTTTATCCATTCATCGTTTGGACATTTAGGCTCCTGTCAATAGACGCAGAAAAACCTTCTGACAAAATACAACATCCTTTCTTAATAAAAACCCTCAAGAAAGTCGAGATAGAAGGGACATACTTAAACATCATAAAAACCATATATGAAAAGCCCACAGCTAATATCATCCTCAATGGGGAAAAACTGAGAGCTTTCCCCCTGAGATCAGGAACACGACAGGGGTGTCCACTCTCACCGCTGTTGTTTAACATAGTGTTGGAAATGCTAGCGTCAGCAATCAGACAACAAAAGGAAATCAAAGGCATCAAAATTGGCATTGATGATGTCAAGCCTTCACTTTTCACAGATGACATGATACTCTACATGGAAAACCTGAAGGACTCCACCAAAAGAGAACTGATACATGAATTCAGCAAAGTCGCAGGGTACAAAATCAATGTCAGAGACTTGAAAGTGCATGCATTATGCTGTTTGTTAGATCTTACTCAGCTAGATTCTCTAACCGAAAGCCAAGAGAATGCTAGAACCAAATTATATCAAGGGTCTGGGCAAAAGTGTTCCCTTTTTTAGAGACGGGTTGAGAAGATTCCATCCCAGAAATTTGAAATCTGTTATTGTTTCTGGTAGTTGTACTTTCCAGAAGGGAGAAGTTGTTGCGTGAGCAGCTCACGTCTGCTGCCCCGTGCTGACCATCCAGCTTTCAGTTTCATTCCACGGAGCCACAGAGCAGGCCACTCCAGGGCTGTGTGGGGCCGCAGGAGTGGCCCAGGTTCCGCGTGAAGGAGTGGCTTCTCAGGCTGGGCGTGACAGTTCACGGTCCAGTGTGGGTAACCAACAGTCCAGGATGAAGGAAGCAAGCAGTTGGATTAATTATTTTTCTATGGTTTAGTTAAAGAAATAGTTGTGGTGTCAAATCCATTTTGGTTTCAAATGGGAAAATCAGACTTAAGCTCTTTATTCCATTCAGAAAAAGTATCTGAGAAGTGAACAAAAAAAAAGTTCACCAATTGATTCTCTTCATGCCAGACACCAATTTAACTAAAACTCTCTCCTTTCCACATTCCCCTCACCTCAGTTGACTGATTGTTTAGATTGGATTGCCTTTTGGTTTTTTGTATATTTCATGAACTGGACCTTACAACTGGATGTGAGAGGAACAATGAGAGAAGAGTGTCTCCATTGTACTGGATTATTTTTCCTTTTTTTTTAATGAGGTAGTTCATACCTCACTTTAAATGTCATACATGACAAATGCCTCTTTAAATGTGATTGCTTGAAATTGTGAACATTTTCTAAAATTATATTCGCAATTCTGAGTATTTCAGAGGAGGCTGTTTTTGCACAATGATCTTTTTGAGACTGCTTGGTGGTCATTTTATCACCATAATCACATTCTCTAGTTCTCCTGTCATAAACAAACAAAAAAAGTAAGAAATAACGAATAAAATAAACCTAAATAAATAAAAGCAAAAATCTGTTCCTACTCCCTCAAACCTTGAGATCTTCCTTAAAACTCACCTGTTCACTTAAAGCTTACATCTTGGACGTCACCCATGATACACTACTTTCCTTAATGATCACTCAGTGCATCTGCTCCATAGCAGTCAACCTTGCTGATTAAGTCTTCCTTAGGACTGTCTATTTATCTTTGTGATTCTCTGTTTTCCTTGTCATCTCATCTCTCTGATCACTTGGTTTTGCCTCCTCTTTACATTGGCTTAATGTAGTCATTTGTCAATTCCTCCCTACCTTTCTTCCTTCCTGTGTATTAAATGTTATCTGTGTCCCAGGAATATTGTCTGAATTCATGCTCCCAACCTGGTAGTCACTTGTCATATGTGGCTTCTGATCTCTTGAAATGTGGCTCATGTGATTGAGAAACTCAACGTTAAATTTTACTTTCTTTTAATAAATTTACATTTTAAAACATACTCAATTCAGTTATTGGGGAACTTTGAAAGAAGGAACTTCATTCCTTCCTTTTCTTTTCCTTCTCTCTTTAAAAACAATACTATACTAACATGGCTTTCACTACTTCTCCTAATCAGAGAACGTCACCTGTTTACTCATTACTGACCCATCCTTTTAGATCCATCTAGACCAGGGTTTCTCAACACTGGCACTATTGACATTTGGGAGCCAGATAATTCTTTGTTGTGGGGCTGTCTTGGGCACTGTAAGAGGTTCAACGACACCCCTGGCCTCTACCCACTAAATGCCAGTATCACTTTCCTAGTTGTAGCATCCCAGAATAGCTCCAAATGTTGCCCCATGGGACAAAGTCACCCCCAGTCGAGAACCACTGAGATAGATATTGACCAGCGGTCCTTAGCAAGAAGTGGACACAGGTCTTGGAAGGGGAAAGATGGTTTTGAAACGAAATGGATTTTACCTAACAATGAGATAAATTGGTAGATTTTTTTTTCAACAGTGAGATTAATTTAACTTTTTCAACAAATTAGAAAGGAAATACATTTTTGCTTTTTCTCACACAAGTCTGTTAATTTTGGAAGGCTTTTGTTTTCATACACAGTTTTTTTGGCTGCAAATAGCTAGAGGATAATAAAGAGAAATGGT
Source organism: Felis catus (assembly GCF_018350175.1). NCBI lineage: Eukaryota > Metazoa > Chordata > Mammalia > Carnivora > Felidae > Felis > Felis catus. The sequence continues at coordinate 7,983,769 of NC_058386.1, read as the reverse complement.
ATCCTTAGAACTTTCATCTTAATTCTGTATTAAAGATCACTTATTTGACCATTTTTTTTCCATGTAAGAACAATAAACTCCTTTTGCAAAGCTCTGGAACATACCCAATAACAAAGGGAAGAATCGCATAGTTAAAGGTTAGACAAAGCACAGGCTTAACCTCTAGACATTTCAATTAGACGAGGCAAACATTCTCCTTTAAGCCAAGTGTCTGCCTCTTTGGTGTCTATCAATTTAATTTTATCAGTTTTAACTAACTTTCTAAGAATTAAATAAACTGTGTTTATATCCTGGTATTTTAGTCTTTAGAGAAGACTCTAAATTTAGGACACAGAGAGCCTTGGGAAAACAAGACAGCTATTCAGGTTTTACAAGACAGACTTGCTTCCCAGGGGATCTTTATCAAAATTGCAGTTTTCTGACTAAAACTGTTTAAGCGTAGGCACACAAAACAAAGAAAACTACCATGAACTTTTGACTAGAGAGTTACGCTCCTGGAAAATTAACCTTACGTTCAGTGATCTTAGTGAGGTCCGTTTGGATTTCCGTTAACTTTAAATCTTTATTCATAAGACCAAGACAAGCAAGACAGCCAGCTATGAATTCGTTTTCTATTGCCGCTGTAACATATCACCACAAATGGAATGGCTTCAGATGGCACAAACCGTCGCAGCGCTGCAGGTCAGAAGTCTCAGCTGGCTCGGCTGCTTTCTCTGCTCAGGGGCTCACAGGGCTGGGATCTAGGTGTCAGTCACCTGGGCTCTCCTTCTGGTCGTTGGCCGATTTGGTGACCGCTTTCAAGGGCTCGCGTGACATGCTGGCCCATTCAGATCTCTCTCCCTACTTTAAGACGAGCTGATTCACAGCCTTCATTCCATCTGCAACGTCCTTTCGCAACAGTAGGTAGGCTGAGTAGTGCTTGAGTGAGTGACCAGGAGACTGGAGGCTTGAAGGGACCCTCTGGAATCTTGCCCACCACAACACAGGTGTATATGCCTGTGCGGCCAAAAGTCTTCTCCGACTCATTCGCAGTCGCCAAACAGGGAAGCACCATTACTAGTTTCTTGTGAGCCTTCCAGTTTTTTTGTGCACATAGAGTATAAACATAAACATTCTACTTGACTCCCTTCTTTTATAAGGTGTAGCCTTCTACGCATAGCATTCTTCACCTTATTCTTTCAAGTAGGACTGTATCTTAGAGAACTTGCCATATTGGTATGGACAGAACTTCCTCATTCTGTTTCTCAGCTGTCAGGTATTCAACCGTGTTGTGTTTCACCAGTTCACTAGTGGTGGACCATAGGGTGGTTTCCTGTCTTTTGCTCCGGCAAATCATGTTGAAACAAATGCATTATTTCCCGTATGTGCTGATGTACTTGTAGAATGAATTCCCAGAAAGGGAATTGGTAATTTTAATAGGTATTATCAAATCGCCCTCCCCAAAAGAATGAACCAACTCACCCTCCTTTGCCCCAGAAATACTTGAGTGGTGCTTTTGTACAACTTCACTAGCAGAGTATTGTTACGACTTATAGATTGGTGCCAATCTGATAGTTGAAAACTGGTGTTTCCATTTGTATGTCTTGCTACAGCATATTTGAACTTTGTCACCCCAGATGTGTTTTGTCTAACACTGTAATGCTTTGAAAGTGTATTTTTCTGGGGCACCTGGGTGGCCCAGCTGGTTAAGCGTCCCACTCTTGGGCTCGGCTCAGGTCATGATCTCATAATTTTGTGAGTTCCAGCCCTGTGTCAGGCTCTGCACTGGCAACACGGAGCCTGCTTGGGATTCTCTCTCTTCCTCTCGCTCTCTGCCCCTCCCCCACTCACGTTGTCTCTGTCTCTCTTAAAATAAATGTAAAATAAAAGTATATTTTTCTTATACTCGAATATTATTCAGCTAGAAAAAAGGAACAAAGTAGTGACACAGACAACATGAATGACCTTGAAAGCATTATGCTTAGTGAAAGAAGCCAGTCACAAAGGACCATATATTGTATGATTCCATTTATATGAAAAGTACAGGATAGGCAAATCCACAGAGACAAAAAGTACATTAGTGGTTGCCTAGGGCTAGAGGGAACGTGAGAAGCGTCTACTAATGTGTATGGGGTTTCTTTTTAGAGGAATTAAAAGGTTCTCGAATTAGATAGTGGCGATGGTTGCACAGCATTGTAAATCTGCTGAAAATCCTGACTTGTGCTTTTAAAGGGTGAATTTTATGGTATATAAGTTACATCTTGGAAGTAACAGGTCTAGTCCTTATTGTCTGTGTGACACGGGGATGTGAACTATTGAAAGTGTTTTGAACCCCAAATGTCTCTCTTCTATAAAACTGAGAAGAGTGCACACCAGGAATGTTGGAAGGATGAAAGTTGATGTCTGTGGAGCCCTTGCGTGTGGTTTGCCTCCGGCCCATATGGGGGGGAAACGGGCAGTGCACTGCCCCCTCGCTCCCTGCCCAAATTCCAGAGAGGGGCCCCCTGAGGACACTAAGAGACTGGTACCCTCCGGGGAATGAGGAGCACCAAGGAAAAGGGAGGAGAACTGCCCCGTCACCCTTCCCTCGTTGCACTCTTATTTTCCATGAGCTGGTTCTGGTCTTGGAAATGCCACGCCGGAGTAGAATCAGGAATAGCTCTTTGGAGAGATGACACATTCATCAAAGGTCAAGTGTATGAAATCTTTTGCAGCAACAGCAGGACTAAAATGCTATGCTTTACTTTTTCTTATTTTGGCATCTGTTTTCTTTTTAGCCATGTGGTTGCCAACCATATCAGACAAATAATTTAAAAGAAACTCTCAGAAACTCAAAATGTAAGGTTCTCCAAAAGAAATTGAGATGCAGTTTTGATGTGAAGGGAAATGATTAACTTGATTGATTTGGGAGGGAGGGTTCTTTCTCAGTGTGGAGGAAAACAGATAATGTACATCATTAAATGATTTCCAAGATATCGATTTATTTAGCAAATATTTACTGAATGTCTACTGTGTTCAAAGCATTGTATTAGGCACTCTTGGGGAATAAAGAATTAGACACAGTCCTTGAACAGAAGGAAGAAGGGAAAGCTATGTTTTTGGAGAGGCTGTGACTTATTTTAGCCCCACAATAGCCCCGGGAGATGAGAATTACATTATTATTTTCTCAAACTTAAAAAAAAATTATTGCTTTATTTCCAAATTATGTATCCTTTTTTTCTCTTCAAATGCCATATAATAATGATGACAGAGTAAGATATTAAAATATACTCACATTTCACTTTAGGAGCACAGCTTCCTTTTTAGCCCAGATTATTTTAAGGCAAACACATTGATAATCTATATTTTATATCAATAGCACTACCGACCTAGCCCTTTCGATCCATTTTCCTGTTATGTTAGAGTTTTATTAGGAATTCTTTGTTTCCCCGACATCTCCTGAGCAATTATCTTTTCTCTTTGATTTATAATTGTGGTGAGATACATTTAGAAGTGTTCTTGATATCAAACACTTGGACATTCACCCTGCTGAATGATGTCTGTCATTCATTCATATTGTCTGAATTTGTTATATCCAGTTTTTGGTATAAATGGATTGAACTCGTTAAATGTTGTATAGTGAGCAACAAAGATTCAAATCTAGGTTGTCCTGACTCATGCATGCACTTTCTCCGTGCTACTCCATAATGCTTGTCTCATTTTAACTTCTTCATGATTTCTTTACGATATTTTCATAAATCGGGACTTTATTTTTTTTTTTAATTTTTTTTTCAACGTTTTTTATTTATTTTGGGGACAGAGAGAGACAGAGCATGAACGGGCGAGGGGCAGAGAGAGAGGGAGACACAGAATGGGAAGCAGGCTCCAGGATCCGAGCCATCAGCCCAGAGCCCGACGCGGGGCTCGAACTCCCGGACCGCGAGATCGTGACCTGGCTGAAGTCGGACGCTTCACCGACTGCGCCACCCAGGCGCCCCGATAAATCGGGACTTTAAATGTAATCTGGCAGTATCATTGAAATGGCTTGCATATTTCACATGCATGTAAATTCATAGATTGCAAATATAAATTTTGAGGTTAATATATTTAATGTGTTTTTAAAATATAGATCTGTGTGCTTTACATGCACATGCAATTAATTTAAGCAAAAAGTACATAGCTATATGAAAAGAAAAGCTTTTTCGCAAGGATTACATTTCTTAAAGAGCTTAGTTCTATATTTATTTGGCTAGAATAATGTTAAATATTTTTAAGTAGGCAAGATCCCCCCCCCAAAATGTTGATATCTTTACCAGCTACACAAAGTCAGGTTTCTTTGTTTAAGTAACTTTTCCCCGTCATGCTTCTTTCTCTTTATCCATGGACCTCAACTGCCAGCAAAAATTGTTGGGAATATTATGTGAGGCTTTTGAAGCCTATAACAAGTGTCAGCAGTAGGAGTCACATAATTCTGTTTTCAATAATGGGAAGCCATATGATAAAGGTTATACATTGATTAAAGTCGTATTTTGTAACCAACTTATGGAGACAGAGATGGAGAGATTATTACCTGAAGGTGGATCCAGCTATTTGGGGTGAGAGTTCCATGGCCTGTGATGGTCAGCTCATGAAAAATTTCCATTTCAGTGAGCTGCTTACACCATTAAGACTCAATAAACATTTGGTGAGCACCTATTACATAAATGACACAGTTCTTTGGGATTCGTGGGAAGAGTGACTTTATTTTCCAAAACAAAACAAAAAATAATTTTATATTTACGAAGACACTGGTATAGAGTATTTGGAATCTGCCTGATCTCAGAGGATTCCTGTTAATATCATTATATCTATTCTGCCTCCTGTGTGTCTCTAAAAGGCAGAACAGCTGAACATCCTCTCCCACTTGAGAACATCTTGATTTGGAAGGCAGGGAAACACTATGAGAGGAAATCAGAGAAGATAGGAATTTTTAGCTTTGGAGATCTACAGCTCCAAATGAAAAACTAGAGGGTGATTTGTCCTGGGTAACTTAGATGGCGTGTCCTTGCATGCCGGAGTGGAGTTTATGGTCCCTCTTCATGTGCTACAATGACAGAAACTAATGGACTGAGGTGGAGGAATATCCCAATGGCATGGGATCCGGGGGACATGGAAAGGATGTGAATTTGAGGAGAAAGGGCACTGATTTTGAATCAAGAGGGAATAAAAGAGATAGCTAAAGATGGAAGCACAGTTGAAAGACTATAGATCTTTCTTGAAGGTTCCCGTCTTCTCAGAAAAGGTAGCTTCAACAAAGAGTGAGGTGGGTAGACAAAGTAGAGATAATTGTAGCATCTTCTACTAAGCCACTAGTGAGAAATCTTAAAGGACAAAACTAAAATCCGGAGATTTATAAATGTTCCTAGCTAACTTGTTTGGGATTTGCTCCAACCTCACTCAAACTGATGAGCAGGAATGAGAAAATCCTTTATTGGAATAGAAGTCAATCAAGAGTGGGGACTGGCAAGGCCAGAATCCAGGAAGGTGCCTAATGAGAGGAATTCTAGGGTGAAGATATGGGCAAAGCTGAAATCACTGACTACAGGCCCCCTCAAAACTGGGTCAAGAGGCCATTCAGCTACATGGGAGGTGTGTTAGTTTCCGCTCCCTGCTGTAACAAATTACCACAAACTTAGTGAATTCAATGAAAACGAATTTATTAGCTTACAGTTCTGGAAGTCAGAAGTCTAGAGTGAGTTTCACTGGGCTGAAATCATGGTGGTGGCAGGCCTAGTTCCTCTGGATGCTCCAAGGGATAATCTGTTTCTTGCCTCTTCTGGCTTCTGGAGGCTGCTAACATTCATGGGCTCATGGCTCCACCTCTCCAGTCTCTGACTGTGGTCCTCCCACCTCCCTCTTCTAAAAATCTTCATGATGACATTGGGCCCGCCAGGATAGTCCAGGAGCCTTCTCCCACTTCAAGATGGAAGTACAAGGATCTGTGAGGTGTGGTATCAGAAAGGGCTTCAACAGAGTTGTTGAAACCTTAAAGGGTGATGGCCACTGAAAGGGAAGACTGTGGTAAATGCCCGGTGTCTTAAAGGACCTGGCAAAGTGTCCTGGGATGTGACAACAGTGAGTGGCAAACAAGGGATGTGTAAGCATATGGTAAAAGACTTAAAATCTAGGAATATGATTGCATGTTGATGGTGAGGCAGGAGCCTAGAAGCTGCAGAGGAGGGTAAGGAATGTTCCATTGCCTTCTCGTCGTTCTAACCATCCCTGAGCCATGGGAAGTGTGACAAGGAGCACCCTATCTTCCTTTGGAAATGTCAGGTGAAGTTTTAGGGATATGTTATCAGTAGACTGTGGGCTCCATAAGGATAGGTGTGGAATAATCTTCTGGGGACTGGGACTAGGATAATTCTGGAAGGCCAGGATAATTTTGTGGAGATTACAGTGGGTAGACGTTTCCCTTTTTGTACTGAGTGCTGATACTTGAGACAGTGCCTTTTCTTCCTAGAAGGAGAAGGCCAGAACATTTTTTTTTTTTGGCCAAGTATTTCCCATCACACAGCTGCATCTGAATAAAAAATACCTACGTGCAGCATCTTGACATTTACAAAGCTTCTTCACAAACTATACCATTTCTTTAAATCCTCTACTTGTGCTCTAGATATTTCTGGCATTGTTTAATAGATAGGCCCACTGCGCTCAGAGGGACTACAGGACCAGCCACGGTCCATGTGGCTAAAAAAAAAATGGCAGAATTGGGTTGATTCCCCAATTTTCTGGTACAAGTCTAATCTTTCTTTCTTTCTTTTTGCTTTCTTTTTTTTTTTTTTTTATTTGCATCTCGAAAGGAGAGTGGCCTGAAAAATACTGGCACCATTGAAGGGAGTGTGAGAAAAATAAGGGAAGTTTATTAAACCACCAGATAATTTAAAAATTGCTGTTCAACAGAAAAAAGGGAGGAGGCAGTTTAAAGAAATTTTAAAACTTAGAAGTAAAGATGAAAATGATACCGTAAAATCTTAGAGGAAAAATGTACTGCCTTGTGAACCACTGTTGTGTTGATTTGTTGTTCATTTTGTGGTGAATCCTGAAAGAGTTGGCTTAAATTTTTTCCATGTGGTATGGATACTGCAATTCTGGATTCCAAGATGACTGCATCATTTTGGAGTTTCACATAACAGAAAGACAGGACAGACTCCCAAGCAAAACAGAGCTGAATTCATTCTTGCAAGTTCTTGAATGGGCAAATCTGCTTAGTGATTGAGTGGGGTGTGTGTGTGTGTGTGTGTGTGTGTGTGTGTGTGTGTGTTCCTCAAGACTATTTCATCGGGGGCCCAGAAATCACTTTTCCCTCAAGTTAATGTGCCCTGGTTATAAAGTCTTTGAAATAATTGAGTCTTTTTGGGGGCCAACTGAAAGGAAAATCAGGTAGACATTATGGAACTATGACACTCCCTCTTTCTAGAATTTTAATTTAGAAGTTGTGAATACTGAATGAATGTATAATTTCTTTTAGCAAGACTTAGGCTATCATTTAGCTAAAAGTTTAAACATGTTCCCAATGGGTTTTTTTTTTTTATGTTTATGTATTCTTGAGACAGAGACAGAGCGTGAACAGGGGAGGGGCAGAGAGAGGGAGACACAGAATCCGAAACAGGCTCCAGTCTCTGAGCTGTCAGCACGGAGCCCGACGCGGGGCTCGAACCCACGAACTGTGAGATCATGACCTGAGCCAAAGTGGGATGCTTAACCGACTGAGTCACCCAGTCGCCCCATTTCCTAATGTTTTTATTTCCAGTTTCTGGTAAAGATATGGAAAAGGAAGGGAGGCAAAGAGGAGTTGAAAGGCGAGGATTTGACACGCAAGTGAAATTTTTTTCTGTAATTATCATGAAAAGAGAATTAAACATTGTCAGAGATTAAAGAAACAAATTCTTTCAGGTGACTTTTTTTTTTTTTTTGGCCTTTCAACAAAATATTTTACCTCAGCTCACTTATTCTGCTCATGTTTATGTGAAGTACTGTGAAGGAATTTTAAATTTTATTTCTGCCTGTAATTTAATTATATGTCCTAAGAGTTAGTTTATTTTAGCTCAACTAGTGATGAATACTTTCAGCGTAGGAATAAATCAGAGTTAAAAGATTGCAGGGTAGGGGGATTACTCATTTAGGACATTTTTAACTTTTTCCCGGGTCAGATTTAGAAGATGTACCTCCAAAGGAGACCAAATGCAGTAAGCACCTGTAATGGATTTTAAGCTTGGGGAAAAATCACCGTGTGTTGCTGGAGGAAACTAGGAACCCAGTGAAAGGGTTGCAAATCATATTAATGTTGTATTTCCACGTTCAGATAGAGGTTCTGCTTGACAAGCAGCCAGAGGTCATTACCAAACACTTTAAACCTGCAATTCTTTGTGAATGCACCAGCACTCTCTTTAATGGAAAAATGATGCATCAGTTGCCAAGAGACTGGCTTCTAGAAATGCATCTCCCAATTGCTAAAGGGATGAAATGGTATATATCATAGAAGACAGGTTGCTAGAAGGAGGGGAGGGCTATCATGCCGCACATTCCAAAAGAATATGGAACTATTACATGGGGAATAGGTTTTCAGGCGAGGAAATACGAAGAGGACATAAAATGTCAGACATTCAGCAAAAAGCTCGCTCAGTTCAGCGACTGCAAGAACATAAACCGGTCATGTAAGGCATTTGGTTCTCTTTTACTTTTGCGAACTAGAGAAACCTCTGTTGACTATTTGTAAGGCTTGCAGAATTGCCTCTTGCTCGTCCCTCCTTGCCTTTCTCTCGCCATCATTGTCGTAGCTCCACAGTCACCCCACTGTGGCCGTCCCGTCTATCGCCACCGCTCCCACTTTCCCCCGTCAGGGCTGGAGCCGGACAAGCCCAGGTTCTGAGGGCTCCTCTTCCATATCCTATGGGTGACAGTTTTGGCATCGTCCAAGAAACACTTGCGTGATGATTTGTCTTTTCTAAAGAGCGGGAAAGCGTTGACTTTGCAGGCTTATCGTGAGCAGAAGATAAGGTAAAGGTATGTCAGCTGCCGAGCACCGAGGCCAGCGTTCATGGTGAGGATACTCCCGACCCACTTGTCGGCCAGTTTCTCAACGTCCAGCACTTCCGTCCCAGGCCTCCCCCTGCCCCAGTCATCTCGCTTAATAACCTCCTCTGAGCCTCATATGCCTCTTCAAAGACCTGGAAACCTCTAAGAGCATCAGTCGATGTCTGTGGTGGCTCCCTCTCTGGTCTCTTGCACCTCACTTCCCTCTCCTTTCCATCTTTCTTATGTCTCTCAGTGACGTCTCCGAATTCGGTATCACTGGCCTTCAAATTTACATTTCCCACAGCCCGCTGCTCCTAAAATCCAACAAAACCCCAGCCCGCCCCTGAAAGAAGCCGCCTCTTCCTCCACATTTTTTTACACCAGTGACTATACTCTTTGTCCAGTCGTCTACTTTACAGCCTTGGTCCTGTCTGTCCTCCAGCATTCCGTGTGCTTCCAACTTGATCTCCCTCCAGTGGCCTCCTCACCTCTGCCTCGGGCTTTCCATTCTTGCCGCTATCACCCGAGTTCCAACACTTATTAACTCCCCGTTTCCTCATCGGCAGGACCTCCCAGTGTTTCTGTTCACCAGGCAACAGTATCTCTGCCTGCTGTACTCAGAAACTCAGATATTCCCAACTTCTCTCCTTAGAGAGAGACAGAAGATTGTTTTTAGGGAAGATGTGATAGAACCGAACATCAGTTCACAGACGTTGGCCCTCCGTGCCAGTCCAGAAGGCAAGTGGGCCTAATGGCTGCAGAAAAAGCTCAAGGAAGGGTCAGAAACAACTATCTCCGCGAACCACGGGAGGCAGGAAGCAAAATGAATCTCTACACACGTACCGTTTGTATAACTGGAGACATAATGCTGTCACATAGGTATTTTGAATAGTAAATTGCAAATCAATCTTTAGAACAGCTAGCAGAGCAAAACACACGTAGAGTGGGGTCGCGTAAAATTATTTTGGTAGTTTTCACTCAGCAGCGAGTTAGCAGATCTCCAATTCAAACTGGCATATGGGTGTTTTTGTACTACGTGTTTAACATAAAAATGTTGACTATAAATAAATCCCTCTGGATCAAATGTGGAGTGATTCAGGAAAGCTCTCTGGATACGGCGACCATGTTTGTTATAAAGAAGTGAATGTCCGGTGTGAACTCGTGAATGGGAGATAGTTGGGTTGCTAAAATGGAATATGTGGATTGCGTGACAAAGTAGATTATCCTAATACAATTTTTCACATCAGAGAAACAGAAAGTGGGCTGTCATTAACTTCTCTTTGTCCTTTAGGCCTCGAGTCAAGGGTCAACTTTCATTGGATACATTTTCTTGTCCTACTTTCTAGCCACGGGTTGCGTTACTGGAGTGCTGTCTTCGTGGAGACCTACCTTTGTAGGACTACGTGCATCCCTTTTCGTGGTACTGATCACAGTCTGCCCTCACTTTGGATTTTCTTGCCTGCTCTACCATCTAGACTTGTACTGTATAATATGGTACCGCTAGGTCCATGAGGCCATGTAAATTTAAATTCATTAAAAATAAGTTAAGAATTCTATCCCCAAGGTGCCATAGCCACATTTCAAGGACTCGTTAGCCACAGGCAGCTAGCGGCTCCTATATCGGACAGTCCAGATATAAAACACTTTCATCATTGCGGAAAGTTCTGTTGGACAGTGTTGATAGCCTCTGATCCCCTTAAAGGATTGATTTTGCCCTTTATATGTCTATATTCCCTACATCCAGCACATATTAGGAGCGCGATAAATATTTGTGGGATAGATAAGTACAGGAAGTTCAGACACTGAGATGAGAGAAATCATTTAGAATGTATTATTGTTTTGAAGCCACGTATGCAAGTGTCTGTCATTTGTTAGGTTGCCCTGGTGAACATTTGATTGTAATTAGAAATGATGGATTAAAGACAACATTTCCTGGAATCGTGTGTAAGATTGGCAAATATGTGTGCATTGGCAAATATGTGTGGTCTGAGCTCTAAAGACATTGCTTTCCCCAAGGATGCATGGATATCATCTCTGGGTATATTGCCATCCAGCTGTGAGGTTTGCCTGCAGAAATTTGTTAATAAAGGACATTTCTCTTCTAAAATCTTCAAAATGTAAGACTATTTGCTTTCTTTTTGGAGCATCAGGTTACCAAATGTAACAGTACAGCTACTCCAAGCTTTTTTTTTTCTTTATTTTGAAAGAGTAATTTGAAAACTGATCTTAGAAGAGATGGGAGATGAATGCATCCAGGAAGTAGCATCAGATAAAAGGGTTTAATGGCATGCATTCAGAATCGGGATGTTCTCAGCGGCTGACCTAAACCGCAAAGAGAAGTATTAGCTCACATACAGAAACATCCGTAGATGGAGCATGTTCAGGGTGTTTAATTCTGTGACTTAATGATGTCAAAAAGGATCCTACTTGCCTGGGGCATCTCCATGATGGGTCAAACTTCAGATCAGATGGCAGCAGGGGCTCCAGGCATCACCTACAGACACAGAGCTTTCTAGAGAGAATAGAGAAACAGTTTCTCCTGTTGCTCTCTCAGAAGAATGAGGAAACCTTTCCCAGAAGTGTCTCCTGTCTCATTGGCTATAATAAGGTCATATACCCATTCTCTATCTGGTCACTGGTGAGGAAACTGATATATTACTCCAGATCAATCAGATCTGTGCGTGGAGCTAAAAAATAGATTCAACCTCCCTAGCATGAGACACGTGATGGCCTGAGAGGAAGGGAGGTTTGAATGAAAGGGTGATCCCTTAGCAAGGAAGCAAGGGGATGCATATTGTGTAGTTAACTAACCCTTTCCGCTAATAGATAGATCATCCCAGTGTTTCAAAATATGTGACCTGGGATCCTTCTGAACCTCCGTGGAAAAATAATTCACTGATGGCCCATTGATGGCCATCCCAGATTATTTGCAAAGTCAGTAAATTCACTAACAGTGTCAATATAAATCAATCCTATCACACCAGCGAAATCCTGAATTCATAAGGTGGCTCACCCTGTCTCTTATATTCATTGGAAAAGAATGAATTCGGAGATTTACGTTTATATTCAAGCACCCGAGTTTAGGAAGATGGAGTGAACAAACCCACACTCTTTTTCTTCTCTCTCCAAATTAAAAATGTAATCACACTCTCTTCGTCTCAGCTCAGCTTCTGGGGTAGTGGGAAATGATTCAAAAATTAGGCTAGTGATTCTCAGTCGGTAGCGTGGCTGGGCAGGACCGTAGCCATCAGAATCTTTTTGGGGAGCTTCTTGACATACATCCTTTACCTTTCTTCTCACCCCCTTTCCACTATGTCCCTGCTTTTCTCTCTGATAATGAGAGTACACTTTGGCGAAACATTTACCTTTCCCTAATATTCTAGTTCTTTCAAAAATTTTTCCTCACACGTACAAAATGAATCTGAAAACCGTAAATTAAAAAAAAAACCAGTAGATGTCCACAGATTGTGGAATCATTATTTATTGGGCTCTTACTGTGTACCAAGCATAGTGCCAGGTCATTTTTTTTTCCTTCATTTAATCCACACAGAAATTCTCTGTGGAGCAACTCATCCCTGGGTTATAACTCAGACACTCAGACTCAGGTTTTGAGAGAACTGCTGAGGGTTCCCCTATGAGTTAGCAGAAGAGCTGGAACTCAAAACCATAGTTCTCTGTATCCAAAGACAGCCCCCCTCCCACTAACTGATTGCTACGCTATTCTGAAAGCGATGTTTTAAGCCTGTGGAAGCCAAGCCTAGCATTCCCAAAGAGAATCCAAGAGAGAGCTGGTAGTGGGATCACAGCAGGCCAATGGGCAGAAGAGGAGAACGCCAGCCTTGAGTTTGTCGTTGACGAACTATGAGGCCTTGGGTAAAATATTGAACATCCCCGGGCCTCTCTTCCACTCAAAGGTTCTACTAGATCAGGGGTCGGCAAACCATGGGCCCTTGCACCAAATGTGGCCTGTCGCTCGTTTTGTTTTGTTTTGTTTTGACAAATAAAGTTTTCTTGGAGCACAGCCATGCCCATTCCCTTACATGCTGTCTATAGCTGCCTTCACCAGGCAATGGCCGAGTTAAGTGGTTGTGACACAGACCGTGTGGCCAGCAAAGCCTCAAATATTTACAGTCCAGCCCTTTACAGAGAACATTTGCTGACCTCTATACTAGATCAGTGCTCCTCAACTTTGGTGGTACCTGAGAACAGTTAAAAATCACTGATGTCTGAATCCCACTCCCAGAAATTTTGTTTAACTGACCTGGGATGGGGCCCAGGCGTTGCTAGATTTATTTTTAAAAAATCACCCCCGGCTAAATCTAATGTACAGCCAGAAATTCTGCAAGTGGAACATGCTATGAGTCCCTGAAGATGTAGATGTTGAGAGAACCGTCTTTCTTAAACTAGTAAGTAGCCGAATCATAATTTGAATATTTTGAATTCAGATCTCCAAAGCTTGGGCTTTTTACTACCCCTTACTAGCTAGTTACTAACTTCTCTGAACCTCTGTCTCTTCATCTACAAAATGGGGATAATGGAATTTTGCCTGCCTGCCTCATTGATCCAATTAGAGTGGGGTGTCCAAATGAACCTTGAAAGCTGTCAAGCGTTAAATATACGTAAATACCTAAATTTTGGGAAACACTTTTGGGAATCACGGGAAGAGATTTTTTAAATATGGATGTTAATTTTTTTTACCCTAAGCCCTGGTAGGAGAAATATAGCTTAAAGAGCATTTTCCAAATTTTATTCTATTTCATGTTTTCAAATCTCCAGCTAGATGACCAGCGTATTCTCTTCCTTCTACAGTATTTGCATTATTCTTACATGAATATTTGTATACGTCCTCTGCAGTCTTCATTTATCCTACTTTGTTACGTTTCTTGGGGTCTTTTGAATCATTCTCCAACCATTAGCTTCCCAAGCTTTCTTTCTGGCTGTGTGCCTCTGAACACGCGCCAGTGACTACGAAAGCTTTCCAATTTGGGGACGTTTTTTTCCATTTTCTTCATAATTAAGTGCCCGGACCTATCTACATTTTTTCCAAGCGTGAGCTCATCAACATCTTCTAGAGAGAGGGTCATCTCTTCACAACCACGGAGTGAAGCCTGTGAGTGTGGCCTAAACCATACCGTGGCTGTCGACGCTGCTAGTATTTGATCTTTCTTCTCTGTATTCTATGAATTTACTTCTTGCTTTCCTTGCTTTTCCTAGACATAAACATCTTCGCTGTAGTGTTTCCGGATTTGTTTTTTATTATTTTTTTTAACGTTTATTTATTTTTGAGACAGAGAGAGACAGAGCATGAACAGGGGAGGGGCAGAGAGAGAGGGAGACACAGAATCGGAAACAGGCTCCAGCACAGAGCCTGATGCGGGGCTTGAACTCATGGACCGCGAGATCGTGACCTGGCTGAAGTTGGACGCTTAACCGACTGCGCCACCCAGGCGCCCCAATGTTTCCGGATTTTTTTAACCTGGAATTTTTCTGTTTGTTTTCGTGTTCAACAGCAACTATCATTTTCCCAATACTCATTGGGATCTACATGTCATACTGCAGTTGGTAAACCACACCTTGTGGGCCAAATCCAACAGCCGCCTAATTTTTTATTTTTACTTGCGTTTAGTGGACACGCAGCGTCGCATTGGTTTCAGGTGTAGAGCTGAGTGATTTGGCAAGTTTATACGTTATGCTGTGTTCGTCACAAGTACAGCTACCATCCGTCCCATTACGTCACTCTTACAACGCCATTGACTGCATTCCTTAGGCTCTGCTTTTCATTCCCGTGAACTACTCATCCCCTAACTGGAGGCCTGTATCTCCCCCTCCCCCCTTCACCCCTATTGCTCATTCCCCTCACCTCTTTCCTGTCTGGCAACCACCAGTTTCTTCTCTGTATTTATAGGTCTGATTCAGCTTTCTGATTGTTTATTTTTTTTTTGTTTTTTTTATTCATTCATTTGTTTTTTTTAGATTCCACTCATGAGTAGAGTCATATGGAATTTGTCTTTTTCAGTTTGACTTCTTTCACTCAGCGTCGTACCCTCTAGATCCATCCGTGTTCTTTCCTTTTAAAAACATTTTTAATGTTTATTTATTATTTTGAGAGAGAGAAACAGAATGCAAGCAGGGGAGGGGCAGAGAGACAGGGAGAGCCAGAATCCAAAGCAGACTCCAGGCTCTGAGCTGGACACCCAGGTCGAACCCACAGACTGTGATATCATGACCTGAGCTGAAGTCAGACACCTAACTGACTGAGCCACCCAGGCACCCCCATTCGTGTTCTTTCAAAGGCATGATCCCATCCTTTTAATGGCTGTGTAATATTCCATTGTATGTATATACCACATTTTCCTTATGCATTTGTCTATCAATGGACACTTAGGTTGTTTCCGTGTCTTGGCTATTGCAAATAATACTGCAATGGACACAGGGGTGCATATATCTCTTTGACTTAGTGTTTTCCTTTTCTTTGGGTAAATACCCAGCAGTGGAAGTATTAGATCATATGGCATTTCTATTTTAACATTTTGAGGACCCTCCAGACTGTGTCCGCAGCGGCTGTACCAATTTACATTCCCACCGAGAGTGTCCAAAGGTTCCTCCTTCTCTACATCCTCGCCAGCACTTGTTATTTCTTGCCATTTTGATTTTAGCCATTCTGACAGGTGCACAGTGATACCTCCCTGTGGTTTTGAGTTGCATTTCCCTGATGCTGAGCGACGTTGAACATCTTTTCATGTGTCTGTTGGCCAGCTGGATGTCTTCTTTGGAGAAATGTCTTTTCATGTCTTTGACCTATTTTTTAATTGGGTTATTTGTTTTTTGGGGTTTTTTTCGTGTTGAGTTATATAAGTTCTTTATATACTTTGGGTGTTAACGCCTTATCAGATATATCGTTTGCAAGTATCTTCTCCTATTCATTAGGTTGTTTTTGTTTTGTTTGGTCAGTGGTCTCCTTCACCGTGCAAAAGTTTTTTATTTTGATGTAGTCCCAATAGTTTATTTTTTGCTTTTGTTTTTCTTGCCTTAGAAGACTTTTCTAGAAAAATGTTGCTATGGCTGATCTCAGAGAAATTACTGCCTGTGTTCTCTTCTAGGAATTTTATGGCTTCAGGTCTCACATGTGAGTCTTTCATCCATTTTGAGTTATTTTTGTGTAGGGTGTAAGAAAGTGGTCCAGTTTCATTCTCTGGCATGTGGCTGTCCAGTTTTCCCAGCACCAAGTTTATCGTAGAGGCTGTCTTTTCTCCATTGTAAATTCTTACCTCCTTTATCATAAATTAATTGACCATGTAAGCACGAGTTTCTTTCTGGGCTCTCTATTCCATTGATCTGTGGCTCTTTTTGTGCTAGTACCATACTGTTTTGATGACTACAGCTTTGTAGTATATCTTGAAACCTGGAATTGTGATAGTTCTAGCTTTTTTCTTCCTTCTCAAGATCGCTTTGGCTATTTGGGGTCTTCTGCGGTTCTGTAAAAATTTTAGGCTTGATTTGTTCTAGTTTTGTGAAAAATGCTGATGGTATTTTGATAGAGATGATGTTTAATCTGTAGATTGTTTTGGACAATGTGGACATTTTAACGATATTCTTCCAATCCACGAGCATGGAATATCTTTCCATTGTTTGGTGTCATCTTCCATTTCTCTCATCGGTGTTTCATAGTTTTTGGAGCACACTTATTTCACCTCTTTGGCGAAGTATATTCCTAGATATTTTGTTCTTTTTGGTGCAATTGTAAATGGTACTCTTAATTTCTTTTCCTGCTGCTTTGTTATTAGTTTATAGAAATGCTACCCATTTCTAGGTATTCATTTTGTGCCCTGCCACTTTATTGAATTCGTTTATTACTTCTTGTAGTTTTTTGGTGGCATCTTTAGGATTTTCTATGCATAGTAGTATCACATGTCTGCAAATAGTGACAGTTTAGCTTCTTCTTTATATAGATACCTCTTATTTCTTTTTGTTGTCTGACTGCTGTGGCTAGGACTTCCAGTGCTGCGTTGAATAAAAGTGGTGAGAGTGGGCATCCTTGTATTGTTCGTGATCTTAGAGGAAGAGCGCTCAGCTTTTCACCATTGAGTAGGATGTTAACAGCTGCCTATTTCTGTAAATAAAGTTTGAAGGGAGCACAGCCACACACATTTGTTTATGTATTATGTATGGTGGCTTTCATATTTAAAGACCAAGTTGACTAGTTGACACAGAGACTGTAGCTCCCATAAAACCTAAAATATTTATCCTCTGCTCCTTACAGAAAAGTTTTCTCACTCCTATGTCAGATGAATATGCTGATTTGGGCTAGAACTAGATAGTTTTAGAAGGGAATTAGCTATCATATATTTGTGTTTCTCTTATATTTTATACGTTTTATAATAAAATCAGTTTACAGTGTACTCGTTTTCATTTATTGATTCGTTCATCGCATCGTGCGCCATGCATGGCTCTGGGCTTCGAGTATGGAGAGGGAAAACAAGACGACAGGCTTCTTTTGTGGATTTCCATGCTTGTGTGGTGACACAGACAAGCAAGCAAGCAAAGGCGGGCACCAAGATTACTTCAGATGGTAGGTGTGGTGAAGAAAGTAAGACCTAGTGATGTGGTTTTTTAAAAGACTTTATTTTTAAGTAATCTCCACACCCAATGTGGGGCTCAAACTTACAACCCCGAAATCAAGTATCACATGCCCTACGGACTGAGACAGCCAGATGCCCCCAAACCTAGTGACGTGTTAAAAAGTGGGGTACTGGTTCTGTGATGATAAGGGAAGTGCTTCCTGAGAATTGAACACTGCCGTGAAATGTGAGTGAACGGAGGCACAAGTATGTGAAAATCAGGGGCAAGAGCTTTTCCAAGCAGAAGGAACAGCAAAAGCTAAGACCCAGAGGAGGAAATGAGCTGGGTGTGTTCAAGCAATAGAGAGACGACCACAGTGCCTCAAGTAGAATTGGAAGAGCGGAAGGGAGGTGGGAGCTGAGGCAGTGAGCAGACCTTGTAGGGTCACGAGTGCCAGAGGACCGGAGTCTAGTCTATGCTACAGGTGACTGAAAGCCTTGGAAAGATGGCCAGCATGAGAGAGAGAAGCCTTGATACGTTCGTGAGGGGTCGCTCTAGCTTTCCTCTGAGGAATGGATTATAGGGGGTCAGGAGGGAAGTCAGGCATCCGAATTATAAGCTATTAACATCCTACTATATTCAGTTATAGAGGAAACTTAGTAAAATTTAATGGAGCCCAGACCTCCACTTGGAAAGGCAGATCCAATTTAACAAACTGGAAGGCAGAGATGAATATGCCACCGTCCAGTCTCCAACTGAGCAGTGCAGCCGAGGAGAAGATGTATGTATGTTGTTCATTCTGCTATGGAGAACTCTGTTACTGGTCATTATTCTCCTTTTGCCTTGGCCAACAGGAAGCTCAGAACTACACTTGTTTACTTCCATCAAATATATGAGTGTACATTTTCTTTCTACTTCCTTCCATGGCCTCAATTTCCTATTTTTATTTGGAATTTATGTACTCACTTGAGAACTATCTCAAATCTTGCTTTGAAAGAATTGGCCAACATACAAAGTAATAACAGAGTCTGTAATTTCTAGGACCTACTGAAAGTTCTGGAATTTGTTTTCCCTTTGTTCTCTTAGTTTCTCTTTGTTTTCCTTAGTGTGTTTGTTGATACTGGTTGTGGAAAGAGGCTCTCAGAAGAGTTTATTATATAAATGATGAACTGACAATTAAAATCAGCACCAAAGCATTGAAACAATTGTTCGTAACTGTTCAAGGGTGCCACGGACCCTCCTCATCACTACTGAACTCAGTACACTTTGCAAAGTGAGCTCACTCTTGTATATAAATATAAATATTTTAAAAAGTTCCGATTAGTTCATCGGGAGGAAAGAACTCTGGCCGTGACAGATTTCTCCACTACTATTACGACTCTGAGCTACATAAGTAATTAAGAGAAGAATTCAGGGAGAAATGGCATGTCTAAACAGCACTTTCATTGGCTGATGGAATGCTGGGTTCATGTAAGGGATGCCTGTCTCTCAATAGAAGCACCATTCTGTTTGAAGCGCAGTCAGCTCTTAGACACTAAATGCAAGGCTGAAATGCAGGATTTCTCTGTGATGGATTTACGGTGGAAGAGTAAACAGCACTCCGCAAACTGGAGTCTGCACTCAGACACGCTGGACCGGCCACAGCAGCACTGGTCATCGATACATGTGGCCTAACGGAGATGGCAGGTGCTCGCACGAGATTGTACCCTCGAGGCGGAATTCATTTCTTATTACTCTCTCTGTTCAGAGCCCGGAATAGTGTCTGGCGTGGTAGCTACGCTGAAAGGCTATTTGTTGAATCAGTGAATGAACGGATGAATGAATGAATGAATGAATACCCTGAGAGAGTTATGAACAACAAGCAGGGTAGCAGAGAAGGCTTGGGGGTGGGGATAGCCTAGGAGCTTGGAGGCTGGGCAGGGATGGGCAGGTTGGGGATACTGGCAGGAGTCATCCGTGCTGGGAGGAAAGCATAGACAAATACACTGTCTGCACCCAGCAGATAGTTCTACTTGGCAGGATCCGCAAATCCCAACAATTCGGGAATATCTGAACCCTTTTATGGCAATATACCTCTTTTCACACGCCCTTAAGAATTAACAAAAAAGTATCTCATCATTTTTCCATAGTGTAAATTAACTAGTTTTAAGTAGGATGTGGTTTTGATCAGCAAATACTTATTTTGAGGTTTTAATGGCTAAGAACTTTATTAATGATATTTTAAAGACAAATTTGTTTTTTCCTGTTTGATAAGTGACCGTTTAGCAGTCTGTTAAAAATGTTTTTTAATTGTGTTTTAAAAAATATCTAAGGTCCATGGGGTGAGGGGAAGCATGATTTGTTGACAAATGAATCACTGGCAGTGGGACACTGAGCTGACTGTTTACCATTCATTGTGACCTTATCTGCACACAGGCCACAGTGCCTGGTCCACAAATTGTTACAAGCATTCGAAATATATTGGAAGACATCTTAGCAGTTGTAATGGGCCATGCAAATACAATACTGGATGGAGAGTTTGGAAATCTCTCTCTACTGGTTTGGAGCCTACTGTACAATCTAAATGAAAGAGAAGGAAGGCGGGAACTAAATGGTAGAAATTTGGAGAGGATCCAGTGCCTGTGCCATTTCAGGAACAGCATGAGTCAGGTTCAGTGGCTAATTAAATGAACAAAGTTCACGGGAGAAGGAGGACATGAAAATGGCTAAAGTCTTGAAACTGTATAATTAGGCAGGTGATGTTCATACACACACACACACACACACACACACACACACACACACACCTGTATAAATACACACACACGCATACAGATGGATTTGTGTATTTTTTAAAGATAGAATGGAACTAAGATTCTAGAGAATGTCCTTCATCTACTTATACGGCAAGAAAAATCTTTGGTGGTGTTGCCCACGTGTTTAGGGCAAAGTATGATTGAACTTGACACTGACAGGGAAATGGCCACCATCCCTCGAGTGCCTTTTAGACAGGTGGCACAAGATAGAATATGTGATTGATGATGATTTCTCTAGCCACGAATGCCATGCCGCTGGGGAACAGAATAGTAAGGATGCCTTGCAGCCAGTTTTACTAGACTTTTCAAATACCAGAGAGTTGATCCTTCCCCAATGTAGGTAGCTTTCAGACTGGGAACAAACAGCGGGGTGTCCTCTAGGATTCCCCTATCTACAGATTCCCATGATCGTCTCTAAAAATGGGGACTGGAGAGGGAGCCTGGGTGACTCAGTCGGGTAAGCGTCCGACTCGGGCTCAGGTCATGATCTCACGGTTCCCGAGTTCGAGCCCCGCGTCGGGCTCTGTGCTGACAGCTCGGAGCCTGGAGCCTGCTTCAGATTCTGAGTCTCCCCTTCTCTCTCTGCCCCTCCCCTGCTTGTGCTCTCTCTCTGTATCTCAAAAAAATGAATAAACATTAAAAAAATTGTCTAATAAAAAATGGGGATTTGCAGTGCAGAAATGAAAGGAGAAATATGAAAACTGAACAGAATGTCTGGATTTAGTCCTCTTTGAGTCGCTCTGCAAATATTCGTTGAGTGCCCAAATGTGCAGACCTTATATTAGTAGAGCCCAGGGCAACAACCAGGGACAAGTTAAAATGTTCTCTCCACTTTCTGCATTGCCTGTCATGTCTCATCATCCCTGAAATCGTTACTGTCACTCCTAGATGTGTGACAATGTGACCGTGTCACAGGGGAGTACATTATCAGGGCTGAAATATGCAACCACTTGTGCGGTGGGTCCTGACATGTACCAAGAGCTCCACTTATTTAAAAATAGCCTCTCCAGCAGCCACGTGGGAGGCCTGCATGTCCTGCTTGAGACTCATGCCTTGGAACCAAGGATTAGGGCTCGAGCAGTTCCTTTAAGCTCCTCACATTAGTAATAGTTCGCCAATTGAGCTCTGTGGACACTGAGGAGAAAAGGAAGTGTTCCGTATTTAAACACATCACACACAAAAAATTTGTCCTCCACTGACCCATCTAAGATATTTACAGTGACCGTTCACATGGAAAGCTCTGGAAATAAAAGGTTTTGAGAAGTTTTGGCTCCCCGCATCTTAGCCACAGGACTCTTCTTTCCACGGGACTCTGTTTAACGGCCTGTAAGGCATGGGGCTTTGGGAAATGCTACTTCATCAGGTTGGGGGCATCCGCAAAAGCAAAAAAGTTGAGCCTCGAGGGACTGGAACGGCAGGCAAGCAATTTTGAATGGAAAAGGGGGAGAAGATTCCGGACCACGCATCCTCCTGGCAGCCCCCTGCCTGCAGCCTTGGCCTTTTTCCCACTGCTGGGCCAAATGCTGACCTCCAGGAAAGGAGCAGAGCCCCATTCTCAGCCGCCTTGTTGCTCAAGGAATTTTTAAGAGACAAGGGTGAAGGATTCCAACTGCAAACATATATACATGTGGGTGTAAGAAACATAAACAGAAAAGAGCACTTATGGGTAACAGAAGTGCCAGTTGGGACTTTAGAACTGGGTGGTTTGTGTTTGCACAGTTTTTTTTTTTTTTAGTCCAGAGTAGTTCTTAGAGTACATGATCCATATGGTGTGTTTAAAATAGACCACAGAGTCTGAAAATGGAGCTCCTGAGAAATTCACAGATAAAAATCTCAACTGTTATTTTCATATGTAAAAGCTGGAATCATCTTGTAAAGATAATTCAGGATGAAATATTTCCATTTCCATTTGAACACAGAATTATTTGATTTTCATTGCAAAAAGCTCTGGGCATTTTTGAAGTGTCTGTTACAACACTTCGGTATTTCTCTGGCAGGAAAAGATATAAAGAGAAGATAGGTAAAGAGAAAATCTGGAATCAAATGTTCTAATAATCAGTTCTGCTGGGAGACAGGGAAACGTGACTTGTACAATTCTGAGTATGGAAGGCGCTTGACTCTTTGGCTTCGTAATAAAAATCCCAAATCACTTTCAACTCTGTTCTGTGCTCAACTACTTTAATTCACTTCCAGAAATCATTAAATGAAAACGTTTTCATTAATTAGATGAAATAGATACTAAATAGATAAATACGTAAGTAGACTTTTTACCTAAAATTACGTTAGGGAGATTTGTTATTTTTTTTTTTTCTGACACATTTTCCATACCAGTTTCCAAACCTTTTGAGGCTCACGGTTGCGTTATATTCATAGTAAATGTACAAATAAAGTTGTGGCACAGAAATATACTTTTAGAGAAGTATTAAGGTTAAATACGATTGTGCTTCAAAATGTCGAAATGGCACATGTGAGCGATAGCCACCCACCTGTCCATCCCTCTTGGTTGGTGTAAGGACCGAGCAAGGTTCTTTAGGTTTATTTGAATATGGTATACATGAAATCAGTTCCATATTATTGTATTCTCTGACTAGCAATTGTTGTGTCAAAGGAAATTGGTGAGTATGTCATTGCCTAAATTAATAATGTTGACATATCACTTCTTACAGTTTATTTATATAGTGTGTTTTGGGGGGGGGGAAAGTTGATATTCTGAGGGGAAAAAAAGAATTGTCCCCAAAGTGATATAACTCTTTGAAAGCTGCTATGGCAAAAAAAAAAAAGTCATTAACTGCACAGTTATTATATATGAAGTATTATATATTACATTTAGTAAGGCTGTATGATAATAATTTTCAGCTCACTTTAAAGAATTGTGCTGTATGCCTAGTGGAAGAATTTTAATTTTAGATAAAAGGATGGGAATAAATAACTTGCTCAGGGACTTAGACCAAGTTTATAATAAATTAGGCAACTTTACACAGCGATTTTGGAAAGTTTGATTCCAAGCAAGTCAAGCAAAGAAAGATTGGTCTATTGGGAAGACCCCAGAGTGCTCTGACAGAAGAGAAGAGCTTTTGTTCCGGATTGGCCACTAACCAGCTCTGTGGCCTTGGAAAAGTCTTATAACCTCTGGGAGCTTCTCTTTCCTCATTTATAATAAAAGAGGAGTGGTTGCACTAGATACCCATTAGTCCTTCAAGTAGTTATGTTCTGGAAGCTAATAATGTGTTTGTTAGCCTCTTAAGGCAGAGAATACAACACATGTGGGATTTCTGACTTAAGATGTCCCCAGTGGTTACAGAGTTACGCCTATGCCTACGCCTATGCCTGTGCCTACACTCGTAACAGAGGTTGATTTGAACGTTTTGAAATAAAATCTAAAAGTCATCCCACACCCCACCTTCCTTTATAGAAATTGTGGGACCCTACTGGGTCCAGAAGGATTTGGATACTACATCAGGCTGATGAACAGCAACAGGTAGACGCTAATAAACTATCCTGAAACTTGAATCGCAAACACACTCTGAATTAGAATCAGTAAATCACTAGATATTGTCAGCACCTACTATGTGCAATGCGCTTTGCTTCATGCTTTTGTATTCATCTCTGGAGCATTAGTTTGGTGCCAGGTCAGTGTTTCAGGAAATTAGCTGCTACCGAGTTTTTTTCAGAGTGTTTCCAGAAGTTGGTTTAGCGCCACATGGGTGACGATAAAGGCGACACATGCTAATTTACGGAGAAATGAAAACATAAAAGCTGTGCCTTCAACGAAAGGCACCAAAGTCTGAAAGCCAAAAAAACTGCTCATACAATTTGCATCTTTTAAAATTGGATTTATACCCCCATGGTCCCAGGGAATAATAAACATTTTCACTTTAAATCAGAGTGTCTCGAACGTGGCACTGTGGACGTTTGGGGCCAGGTAATTCTTGGTCGTGAGGGGCTGCCCTGTGCATTGCAGGACGTTGAGCAGCGTCCCCAGCCTCTGCCCACTAGATGCCACTGGCACACCCTTCCCCATCGTGACAACCAAAACTGTTTCCACCCATTGCCAGATGTCCCCTGGAGGGCAAAATTGCCCCCAGTTGAAAGCAACAGCTTTATAGCAAGATAAGTTGACAGTGATACTGTATCACAAATTTTGTTTTCTTGAAAATAATACTGGTGTAATTATATATTTGAGGAGTAAAAATAGTTTGACGCTAATTGAATCCTGCTTTAAGTTTTTAGAGCCGCTGTGCTGTTCTCCGCTTGTGAATGGGGTTCAATAGAGTTAATTTACTGCCCTTTTAAATTGTTAGGCAACATGGAATTAATTCACATATGTGGAATTGAAGCCCGGGCAGGGAATCGGGAGTTAGTCCATATATTAAAATGGGTGGAGGGAGATTACCCTAGAAATTGCACAAAGAAGAACTTGTTTCTTTCCCTTGGAGTGGACCTAAGAAACTTAATTTATGTTGATGTTTTTCTCCTAAGAGTTGGAAACGAAGAAAATAAAGCCAGAACACAAGAACGTTTAAAAACAAATAAATCAGTCATTTCTTCCATACTTATTTCGGTTAAGAATGTTCTCACCAGATGATAATGGATAGATTTAAACTTCTCCTGGAAGATCATTATGCTGTTGCCCAAGAAACTTATTATAATCAGATGCAAGCTAGCAGTTTGTGAAAACATTCAAAAAGGGAGAGTCCTAAGGAGTTGATGTATATATATGTACATATAATATGTTATGTATGTATAAGTGTGTGTGTGTGTATTGTAACCCAGTTTTGCCGGAAGCTCAGAGATCAGCCGGGGCACCACTGTCATGACCTACAAGCGGCCGGCCCAGGTCATTTGAACCTAGACGGTCAAAGTGGAGGGGATGAGAGCAGGTGATCTGATTTTCTGATGAATTAAATGTGAATACGGGAGGAGTTGAGGATGTCCCTAAGCTCTTTGGCCAAAGCATAGAGATGGATGGGGTTGTCATTAACCGAGACGCAAAGGGTAGGAGGAGCAGGATTGGCAGCAAAGGGCAAGTTGGGGAATATTAAAAGCTCCACATGGGACGTGTGACATCTGCCATGCCTGTTAGGCACGCACCAATGGCTGTCGAGCAGGCAGTTCAGGGATAAGAGTACGGAGCTAGGGAGAGAAGTCCGAGTTGCAGATGTACTGCATACAGACAGTACGTAAAGTCACATGACCGGAAGAGATCCGCTAAAGAGTGATAGGGAAAGGAAGAAAGAAGAGGCAGGAGGACTGAGTCCCCAGACACCCTGATAACAGAAGGTCAGGTACACAATAGTCAAAAGGTGTGAACAACCCAAATGTCCGTCAGCAGATGAAACAAGTTGTGATCTATCCACACAATGGAGTATTAATAAGCCATAAAAAGAAATGAAGTACCGACATGCTATAACATGGGTAGACTTCGAAACACTATGCTGGGGCGCCTGGGTGGCTCAGTCGGTTAAGCGTCCGACTTTGGCTCAGGTCATGATCTCAGTTCATGAGTTGGAGCCCCGCGTCAAGCTCTGCGCTGACAGCTCTTCTCCAGCGGTACAGGTGTCCCTGTTGCGTGATGGGAATGTTTTGGAACTGGATAGAGGGGGCGGGTGCGCAGCATTGTGACTGTACTAAATGCCTTTGAGTTGTTCACTTTAAAGTGGATCGTTCTATGTTATGTAGATTTCACCCCATGAAAAAAAAAAGTCAGGGAGAGGAGAAGAGGCCAACAAAAGAGGTGGAGAAGAAGCAGCCAGAGGGACAGAAGGAAACTCAGAATAGTGTGGTGTCCTGGCCACCAGGTATAGAAAGTGTTTCAAGGACGGAGTGATGAGCTCTGTAAAATGGTGCCACTGAGCCAGGCATGATGAGGACTGAGCGTTGAGGCCGGATTTAGTAATGTGGAAGTAACCAGTGAAACGTCAGTTAGAGCAGCCTCTGTGTGTGGTGCCCGCAAAAGCTTGATCGGAGGAAATTCCTAAGATTGGGAGGCGGGAAATCAGAAACAGGAAATAGAGACAGAACTCGGAAGGGCTCTTGTTGTTAAAAGAAGTCAAGAAATGGGGCCGTATCTGGAGAAGGATTGGGTGATGGGAGAGATAACTGCATGTTTTGAAAGTGATTTTAAGAACCTTTGACTTCTCCCTCTCTCCACCCCACAATTACTCAGAAGTGGCTGGCAGGGTTTACCGCTGGGGAGTGGACGTACTTGCAAACTGATCCGTCCCCCTAGCCTGCTATGATCACTCAGGGAAGAAACACGTTCAGGGAGCACAATTATAGAAGTGCAAGATGACTAAGTGACATTTGTATACTTAAAGGGTACACAGCACACACGTGGGGACGCACTCCATTTACTGGCCCTGACTCAAAGGAGCGGAAACGCGCTGTGTTACTCGTGTAGCATGCTGCTTTTTTTTGGGCACCGCGCCAGATGCGGACGGGCTTGTTGATACTAGAAAATACTGCTGCCTGCAAATAATAGCTGACAATAGGTTAATATTTGTGCTGCGGAATGAAGTCGTAGACAGTGTTTTCACTCTAATTTTATTGACCTGTCTGAGGCCCCACCGGGGAAGAGCATAGCCATGAGCCAGTCCAAGAAGCCAGCCTTGAACTGATGCACACGCCTGATTAGAGCACGGTCCTAATAATGACATTCAGCCCGGAAGCAGAGCCGACTTGTTTTGTGTTCGGGAGGTGTTCGTGCGAATAGGTTTTATAGTGAGAGAAAGAAATTGATGTAGCAGAAACACATAGGAAAAGAGAAATTGTTCTCAGAGTACAGACACTTCTTTAGCGGAGCTGTGTTATAAATGACAGGAAATAAGGCATGGGGTAGCTGGAGGGGACTGGAATAAATATGTTTTTATTTAAATAGAAGAAATAGTAGGGTACTCGTACATGTAAGTTTTAAAAGTTTAACTTATTCCTTTCTTAAAAAAAATTTTTTTTAATGTTTATTTTTGAGAGAGAGAGACAGAGCCCGAGCGGGAGAGAGGCAGAGAGAGACAGACAGACAGACAGAATCCGAAGCAGGCTCCAGGTTCTGAGCTGTCAGCACGGAGCCCAATGTGGGGCTCGAACCCACGAACCACAAGATCATGCCCTGGGCCGAAGTCAGACGCCTCACCGACTGAACCACCGAGGCACCCCTAACTTATTCCTTTCTTTACTCATAATTTCTCAAAAACTATTATTAATAGGTGAACGCACGAGCAAATCAGCATCCATCACTCTCACCTAAGAGCCCCATGTTAGGAAAGCAAGCATGGCCCTTTCTTTGCCCCTTCCTTTGGAAGGTTAAAATCGTCGACATTTGCTTCTCACAATAATAAATTAAAACAGAGCTTTCAAAATCTGCATTTCACACATTTGTGAGTTTTCCCATGCTCTTTCCTCAAATAAGAAGAGCTATAACTGCCGTGACAGCGGCCGGGAGAGTGGGTAAACAATACGGGAGGTGACTGGCGGATTCACTGGACAGTCAGTTAATTTCAGAGGCTTGTCTAAGAGCAAACCGCACGGCCATGTTGATGAGGACGTGGCACTGGGGACGAGCTGAACCCATCCCATCTCTCTAAGAGGAAACACACAAAGAGCGGGATGCATGGGGAATCGACCCGCCAAACATCTGTGTTCAATTTTTCAGCAGCAGTGACCACCCAGGGGGCAGCGGCTTCTTCCCAGGGAAACGCGATTACACCAGCAGGAGGTGCCTTAACTTCCTGGAGAAAAGCTTCTACCTTTGGCCAAGCAGAAAAAACAACAAAAAAAAACTGCTTTGGAAAGATTGTCCCAAAGTGCTGTCCTTGCTCTGGTTCAAGAAGGAACTTTAGAGGAAAACTTTCTAAGCTCGATAGTTTCCCTTCTCCTTCAGGGGGCAAATTCTGGAGGGGACAGGGGAGGCGGGGTGGGGGGGGTGTGGTTCACTCTGGGGCAAGTCAGCCAGTTGGGAGTTGAGGAGATCTCGTGTCTTAGGCCAGTCTGCTGAAGTCGTTATCACTTGAGACCGGAGGATTCTAATTGGGCGTGTTCCCGGAACAATTCAGAACTATATTCTTTTAGGTCAGTGCTTCTGTCGGTCAGCTGAAGAGATTTTTGAAGCTGGCCCCCAGGTGCTTCTTTGCGCTGGCAACGTCTTCGAATGTTCCAGGAGAAGCCATGAGGGATTTGGATAGAGACCCAGGTGATGTTCACGGTGCCTCAGGTGCCACTTCCCGGCCCAGCGAGCCTGCCTTGCCGTCTGCTCCATTGAACCCTTTATATCAAAGTCTTCCCTTGCCATTGGCATCAGCTCCTTCTGGACTGTATTCCTCCTGTCTTGCGTGCAACAATATGTTCTTTACCAATCTTTACCTACCTCTACATTATGAGATTTACCTTCATAAGGTCCAATGCTGAGCCTAAACTTTCTTTTCATGATTTTGAGTGAATTATTTGCTGGAGTAGTTCCTGTTTGTGTAGCCTCCTGTTGGACTCTAGCACCCAGAAGGGAGTGTCTTACTATTCCATGGCATCTTACCAAAGTGGCTGCCCTGCTCACACCATCACCTTAAGGGTTGAATTCAAGGTCCTTCTCTCTTTCGTCTTCAAGCCTGTCATCATGCCTGGCGTATACTAGCATTCTGTGAATATGTGTTGAACGAATGAATGAACAAAGGAACGAATGAATGGGATAAACTCTCAGTCGTTCAGGATCTGACCCATACGTTGCACACCAGCCCGGGAGAATTAAACTGTGGACTCTGATGCCGGGTTACCTGGGTATGAATCCTAGCTTCATCCCTCATTGGGCACTGTGACCTCTCTCGGCCTCAGTTTCCTCATCTCTAAACCGGGTAAATAGTAATCCCTGCCTCTCCAGCGCTCTGAGGGTTACTAGGAGGCATTAAGCAGGAAGAACTATGCATGGCGTGTATTAAGACTGTATAAAGATCTGGGGCGCCTGGGTGGCTCAGTCGGTTAAGTGTCCGACTTCAGCTCAGGTCGCGATCTCACGGTCCGCGAGTTCGAGCCCCGCGTCGGGCTCTGGGCTGATGGCTCGGAGCCTGGAGCCTGCTTCCGATTCTGTGTCTCCCTCTCTCTCTGCCCCTCCCCCGTTCATGCTGCGTCTCTCTCTGTCTCAAAAATAAATAAACGTTAAAAAAAAATTTAAAAAAAAAAGACTGTATAAAGATCAACCATTTTTTAGATCTCTTCACCATGCCCCCAAATCTATGCTCAGGTCACATGCACTCCCAGAGCTGATGCTTGGGGGATGCCCTCCTGTCTCCTAGAATACAGCACTCTGTTGGAGTGCTTATAGTGTTTTGTAACTGGCTGTTGTCTGTCCTTCCCACAAAAATATGAGCTCCTGTAGGGTTGGGACACTCTTTCATCTGTAGATCCCCGGCGGGGCCCCTGAGAAAACTTGGACCTCCCAAAATGTCAGACATTGAGAACTGTCTGGACCACAGTGCCGTTTCTGAGTAAGAATATATCCGTGTGTTTTTGACTCTGACTACGTTTTTGAGGCATTAACTGGATAAAACGCTAAAGCAGCTTTTCTCCAGGAGTAACTGGAAGATTCAAAGAACCGAAAGCTGAAAGATAATATGTGAATTACGAGGATGCGAAAGAATGCAAAAGCTAGCCAGGAACTTATCAAATTCCAAGTGCAGTAAATTAAATAAAACCAGAGGCTACTGAGAGAGACAGTTTTGAAACTGATACGGTTCCGTTGGTGGAAGGAGGCAGCCGCCCAGGCTGCACTGTGCGGGTTCACTTTTAGCAAGCTTTTCAACCTTCCAAACTCCCCCCGGACTCAGGGTGATGTTATCATGTATGGCTCATTATCAGAATCCCATCCTCAGAGTAGAAAAGAAACATTAAATGTGTCCATCATGGGTACAGAGAAAAAACAACTTGTGCCCTAGGGTCAGGTACGCAAGTTTGGAATCTAGAATGTCTGAACCTTTCTGATACCGGTATTTATTTTCTCAGCGCCTTTAGCCAAATTTCCAACGCTTTGGTTCATTTCTCACCAGTGTTTAGGTTTGGGTCATATAGAGTGCTGTGTTTGGTGATATTTTTTTGCGGTGATTAAGGTGAAGAGATATTTCTTGTCATTGTTAAAGTTGTTTGTTAGAATAGAGTCAGCATCACAGAGCAGTTAAGGGTAAGGACTCCGGAGCCAGACTCCCTCCATTCCAATCCCAGCTCTACCACTTGAGGGCCTAGGTACGTGCTCTAACTCTTCAAGCCTCAGCGTTTTTGCCTATAAAATGGGCACCCTGGCCACCGCCACCTCAGAGTGCTATTGTGAGGTTAACAGACAACAACATCATCCTAGAGCTCAAGAAGGGGGTATTTGCTTCCACGCATGGATGCGCGCTGGGCCCCAAGGGGCCTGCTGCCCTGCCATGGTCTCGCCATGCTTCCGGGGCACAACTGATCATCTCTCGGGGCTCTGTGCGTCTTTACTCTCTTAAAGCATCATGTGGCTGAGAGAGAAGCAACCGTTTCCCAGACTGGTTTAGCCAGTTATTTCTCATTACCAACAGGAAGGAGGCTGACCGTCAGCCAAAAGGTCCACAGACAGACTACGTAAAGCGTAACGTGATCATTCTCAACCTTGGCTCCCTAGTAGAATCCCCTCAACTTTAGTAAGACTCGGCGTCTGAGCCCCACCCCAGACAAATTAAGTCAGAGTCTCCTGCAGGAGGACGCTTGGGATTCAGTATATTTTTTCAGGCCCCCAGGTACTTAGAATGTGTAGCAAAGGTTGAGAGAAATTGTGATAATTCCCCGACGTGGTGGGAAGAAATTACACCCAAACGAGGCACTTCAAAACTAGATCTCTTGGAAGTTCCTCAGAAACTGAAAGATAGCATTGCCATACGACCCAACAGTTCAACTCTGCAGTATATACCCAAGAAAAGTAAAAGTGTATATCAATACCGAAACTTATACGTGAATATGATCAGCAGCACTATTCGTAAGAGTCCAAAAGTGGAAACAACCCAGGTGTCTATCAGCTGATGAATGGGATAAATAAAATATGGTTGATCCACACAATGGAATATTATTCATCCATAAAGAAGAATGAAGTAATGATTCATGCTACCACTTGGTTGAACCTTGAAAATCTTACCCTCAGTGAAAGACACCAGGCACAAAAGACAACATATCGTATGACTCCATTTATATGAAATGTCCAGAATAGGCCATTCCATAGAGACAGAAAGCAGATTGGCACTTCCCAGGGGCTTGGGGTAGGGGAAAATGAGGAGGGACTGCTATTGGGCATGGGGTTTGGGGGGGGAAAGGGGTGATGACATGTTCCAGAATTTTATAATGATGATGATTGCACAACCTTGTGAACATACAAAAACAAACAACAACAAAACCCCAAAACCCGAACTGTACGCTTTAAAAGGGTGAATTTTGTGGTGTGTGAATTCTACCTTTTTAAAAACTGGGTCTGTTCCTTACTGTTTGTGCAACCTGGGCATCTGAATTACTGAAATTGTTTGAACCCCCAGTGTCTCTCTTCTATAAAACAGAGGAGAGCTCCCACCAGGAATGTTGGAAAGATGAAAGTTGATGATGTTTGTGGAGCCCCTGCACGTGGTCTGCCCTCGACACGTGAGAGTGCACGGCCCCCTTCCCTCCCTGCCTAAATTCCAGAGAGGGGCCCCATCAGGACACTAAGGGACTGGTGGCCACAGGGGAATAAAGAGCACCAAGCAAAAGAGCGAGGACTGCCCAGTCACCCTTCCCCGATCGGGCTCCTTCTTTATAAGCTGGTGCTAATCTCGGGAAGGTCATTGCTGGATGTTGCACACTGGATGTTTGTAGTCTTCACTCCCAGCATGACGGTATTTGAGACGGGAGGCGATTAGGGTTGGATGAGGTCAGGAGGGTGGGACCCTCATGATGGAAAAAGTGCTTTTACAAGAGACACAGCCAGCAAGAGAGCCTCCCCCCAGAACCAAACTGGCCGGCACCTTAATGTTGCACTGCTCCAGCCTCCAGAACTACGCGAAATAAATGTCTGTTGTTTAAGCCACTCAATTTATGATATTTTGTTGTGGCAGTCCAAGCAAACTAAGACATGGAGTAAAATCAGAGATGGCTCTTTGGAGAGATGACACATTCATCAAAGGTCAAGTGCATGAAAACTTTGGCAGCAATATCACGGATAAGATGACATGATTTTCTGAAATTGTGGTGTCTCGTTCCATTTTAGCCATGTGCTTGCCAAACCCTATAGAAGACAAATAATTTAAAAGAAAATTGTATTATCTTTTTCTAAAATGGGAAGATGCACAACTGGAGCCCATATGACATGATCCTTTTCCTTATTGTAAGGGAGCAAGCAGCTAAATGAGGTTCACGGAGCAGTGAGATTAACGTTCTGCTTGGCTAAGGGGCTTGAATTCTGGTCGCATAAGGAGACAGCAGCACGCTCGAGTTAGTTGTTGACGTTTCTCTGCTTAGTTCTGGAGAATTCCCCAGCTTTACCTCTCAGTGTTTCCAATCTTCAGGACTTGGAATGAGACATTAGAACTCTGGGGGATTTCATAAGCTATTCTCTGTTATGCATCCTTGTTAAGCTACTTCCAGCATTTTCCAAGCATTTTATTCAAGTATTATAGATATTATACATCATTTAATAAACGGAGAATTTTCAGATTAGCATTATTTGAAAAGAATTGTGGCTTCTCACAAATATTCAAACCCTGCAAAATGCTGACAAATGTTCCTGGGTAGTATCTGAATAACTTTACATTTAGGTCTCCTTAGAAGGTTAACAATACTACTACCCAGAGCCAGACATGAAAGTCGTCAACTAAAGGACTTACCTGGCTCTGAAAACTTGTCATTTCTTGAACGCCAATCATATGATTTGTGTAAAATATACTGTGCATGTAAAGTCATTTCTGTATATTTTCTTTACAAAGAACACACATATATAACATGGCCACAGCTACAAACAAGGCTCACGACCACTTTTCCGTGCTCCTGTGCCGGTTCCAGAAATGCTGACCTTGTCCTCTGATTGTTCAATGTTAATTCTTGGAGGAGAACCCGTAACATCTTTTCTCATTTCCTTCACGTGTTAACAAATTTTTTGTCAGATTGGGGTTCGAGAGACACACATAGACTCCCTGAGAAACGCCAGGTAGGAATTGACACATGAAACGGACACGGTCAAACTACTGCCCATGACAAGGCATGGCCCGGCTGGCTGTCGACTCCGGCTGGATGGAGCAGGCTGGGAGACAATGGGACCTGGACGCAAAACAGCGTGCTTGCGGGGTGGGCCCAGCTCCAGGCTGCAGGTGCTGGAAGAAACTGCAGCCTGACAGGTTGTGAAGGCCACGAGCATGCGCCTGGCAGACCCATGACTGCGGGGCACATAAATAGACCGAGGGGCCCAGCTGCTGCGGTGTAGTCGCTCGTGGGGTTTACGCCGAATGTCCCCTCCCACAGGCTGCGCCCTTCCGCTGGCTAAAGGATGAGGAGATACTGAGGCAGGCCCCTTCCCGAGACACATAGTCTCCCTTCGATGGGTGACTTTGGTTGATACGCTCTCACGACAGCTTTCCCGAACCTTCCTAAGACGACAGGGCAGACTAGGAGCTTCCACCTTCTCCCCTTCTCTCCTTCACTGTGACATTGTGCATCACGATCTGAATGGCCTCTCAGCCTTCTCCATTTCCCATCGTAGTTCCCTGCACTCCGGCACATCCCCCTAATGAAATCCTTGTACACTCGATCCTGTGTTTCTCAGAGGATATGAGCTAACACACGGGTAGATCACAGTACCCAGCCACTGTAGCTACAGAGAGCAGGGGTTAGGAGATCCAGTGGGGTGCTTGACAAATGGGAGAAGCACATTAGCGGGAGATTCAGGAACCAGTGGGGACGTCCAGCAATCTCAGCAGCCGGGAGGCAGATTTCAGGGATGTTCTTCCCTGAACTGATGGAGAGTAAGAGAATACAGCCCTCCAGCGCCATCAGGTACCTAGAAGGGATGAAGACAGTACTTTCCTAAGGAAGCTGAGCCCATTGCGATCACTGAGATACAGACTGAGCCCAACAGGTGAGAAGGTCTTTTTGGAAGAAGCCTGAGGGCTCAGCTATGGGAGAGAGTGGAGCTACGGAGGGTCCTGCAGAGCACGATAGATAGACCAGCACTTTGCTGACCGTTCCTGGGAGCCGGGCTGGCCTTAACGTTTTTGGCTGATTGATACAGAGAAATATTTGTGAAGCTATTCCTTCTTTTATTCAGAAAATATTCACTGGACAACTCTGACAAAGCAAAGGTGGAAAGATGCTCAGTCGTAAAGATATTTATATCTATGCTGTAACACGTCAATTACTTGCACCTGAAAAGCGGATTTGCTTTGTTGAAAGTCTCAAGGAACCATGAAAAATTAAGTGTTGAAAAAGCCCAATGTAATCCAAGGTCATCAGAATTTAAAGTAATGAGAATATACCAGTAAACGAGAGGCTTTTACATGGGTAACTTTATTCGTTTTTATTGAGTATCCCTATAGATAAAATCAAAGATTCTAGTGTATCTCTCCCAAGAAATATGGGGTATTGGCAGCATCAGATCTGAATGTGTTCTCCAAAGAAATCCGGAGGCTAATATATCTCTAACATATACCACTGTCGTTATGGATGACCAAATTTGGCATAGCTGTTCTGGAACCAGACCTTGTGAGAAATTAAAGTAGTCTAAAAACCAGGAGAAAATTGGAAGTAAAATCTCCTAATTTGAATGCAAGCTGAAAATATAAGCAGAATTCTAAAAGCCCGCCTTTTTGAGGTCACTTATCCGCACTGGGGCTGACCACATTGCCGCTAATCAGAGCAGTTGACTTAGGTCAGTGCACGTATTTGCAATCTAACATATTAAAAACTTTTTCAGCTGAATAAAATACATTGAGAACTCCCCCCCTCCCGTCACTGCAAACTTATCAGCGGAGATACGAAAATATTTTATGAGCTTTCAGAAAAGTATTCCCCTACTGTCAAGGCCAAGGCTAATCTTGTTAATGGGTTTCAGGCTATCTGTCTCTATGGTCTCCTCCATACCAGGTAAAAAAAAAAAAAAACACATGCCATTGTCATGTTCTGGCTTCAACATAAAGCTGCCCTTGGAACATTGGATATGTGTGGGTTATGACAATTGCCTTCAGTGTCTCAATGATATTACCAAATGTTATGCCCAAACCGATGGCCTAATGTTGCATTCTGAAAGGCGAGCCTGATTTACTGCCGTGTCTGAAAATTTTATTGGAACAGGATACTGTGTTTTCTTTCCAATGGCTGCACAAGAACTATACGCTCTCTCAGAATTAGCCCAAGACACCTATAAAGCTACTTTCAAGTGTTTATAAGATTGGAATCAAAACATGAGATCATGAGTCTTTTGCTGCAAATATCATTATTTGTTTAAATGTTCTTTTCTGTCATATTACAATATCAGGAAACTACTCTTTATGTGTTCACTAATAGCACAACTGAAATCAGACAAACCAGGCTCAGTGTCTGCCTGGGTTAAATATCTATGTTAGTTTAACTTAATGGAAAGGTTGGAAAAAGGAAAAATAAAATTCCCAAGTCCTTACCTCACATTGATTTACCATAAGGTAGATGATGGTTTAATTATTTTCTCTCAATATTTATCGGACACCTACCACATGCAGAGACAGAACAACAGGACAGTGGGAGAGAAGACAGTCTCTGTTCTCAGCGGGCTCTCACTGTCGGGTAGGGAGTAAAGTACCCTGATTATTTTCGAACAAAGCGTAAGATCAGAGGCAAGTGTCACCGAACAGAGGCAGGGAACAACTGTCCAGGTGACTGCATGGAGAGGACATCTTCCCCAGGCAGGATCCATAAGTTGGCTCTGCCATGGGCACTTGAACAGGTGCCCTTGGTTCCAACAAAACCGGCATCAAGAAGTAGCTGATGACTCAGTGCACCACACATCATTCAGTCCTTTGCATGCCCAATGTCCTTCCTGGCACGGTATCCCCTACCTCTACCCCATCCCAACCGTATCCACTCACTTGGCCTAATTCCTATTCATTGCTAATATTTCAAAATAACCACCAATTCCTTTAGGAGTCTCCCCGATCCCTTCCCAAAGGGACTCTCTCCTCTGTGCTTTATGGCACCCTTTATTTCTCGTATCACAGTACTTGTCATGCTTTGATTATGAGTGTTGCTTGGTTATTTGAGACTCCTAATGTAGTATTAGCTCCATGAGGACAGAGACTTAATCAGTCTTGCTCACTACAGTCTAGTATGGAAACTGTATATGATATGCACCCAAACACTTAATTGAGTGAACAAATAGCCTGTGATAATTCTTTCTTAAAGTTTTTTAAATGTTTACCTCTTTATTTTGAGAGAGAGAAAGACAGAGACTGCGAGCAGGAGAGGGGCAGAGAGAGAGAGGGAGAGAGAATCCTAAGCAGGGTCCGCATTGTCAGCCCAGAGCCCGACGCAGGGCTCAATCCCACAAGCCGTGAGATCATGACCTGAGCCGAAATCAAGACTTGGACACTCAAACGACTGAGCCACCCAGGTGTCCTTTACCTGTAATAATTCTATAGAAAGCTTTCAGCTAAGAATATCTTGAACTGTGGAGCAGGTACAACTTCCAGGGACACAATTCATTTTGAAGACTTTGTGAGTGGCTCTCCCTAGAGTTGAACAATGTCCCACCGGTACAGTCTTACATGATGGTCTTGCCTCCCATCTGCTATGTATTGCACCCAAATTTTCCTTTGTTGAGTTAGTTGAAACATAGACTTTTAAAGTCTAATAAAAGCCAGAAATTGCATTTTAGCCTGCATGTCCAATGAAACTCAATAAAAATTCCTTGGAACAATTGCATATGACTTACAAATCTAACATTTGCATGGCCCTTCACAAGGATTAAAGTCTTGGAATCTGGTATAGCAGGAAATTGTTTGTCATTAAAGAAGGCATTCTGGTGGTGGTGACGGGATACGTTCAAACAAAGGAAATTAAGACAGCCTTGAGTGAATCACCATTCTTGTTCTTTACCTGCCTTACCCTGGTAAGAAAAAGCAATCCCTTTCATCTCCAATCTTTAAAAAATAAAGAAAAAAAGGAAGAAAGAAAGATAAGAAGGAAGAAGAAGGGAAAGAAGGAAGGAAGGAAGGCAGGAAGGAAGGCAGGAAGGAAGGAAGGAAGGAAAAGAAAAAAAAAAGAAAGGATGAGTTTGGAATATCCCAGAATAGATGGACAAAATGAAACCCAGGATGGGAATAGAAAAGTTAAGTTGCAATACAGATGTGCTTTTTAGGCACATCTGTATTTGTTTGTAGTTGTTATCAAAATCAACTACAAACTTAATGCTGATTTCCCTGGTTCTGCTCAAACACAGGAGAGTGTCCATCTCACTGGCCCAAGTCAATCAGCCATTGATGTTGAAGCAGTTATTGCCAAGGGATGAGCCAAGAGATATCTCTTGACAGTGTGGCCTCAGCAAGTTAGTTACTGCCTAAGAATCTCAGCATTTTTGTCATCTGATAAGTGCAGTATCTTGGGACATAATATTTGCCAGCTGCTCTTAGCTTTACATATTTCAACCCCCAAGAATGCTTTCCTATATTCCAAAGTTATTCTACCTATAAAAAGTGTGATCTTTCCCTTAAGGATTGCTGACCCCCCATATTAATTAATAGCTTGATAAGTATAGTAGATGATTCATCTGTCACTAAAGGATTGGCTATATTGTCTTCTAGCTTGGCTTAAGGCCTTTGAATAATTCTAGTGACTTCAAGACTTTGTTTCTCTGTTAATTCCATTCAGATCTCACTAACTCCTGAGTTCATTTCCTACCCAGCGCAGAGCCTGGTGCTGGGCTCAGTCTCACGACTGTGAGGTATGACCTGAGCTGAAATCAAGAGTCAGACACTTAACCAACTGAGCTACCCAGGCACCCCACCTACTCAAGAATTTAAACTCTTCCTTTGGCTTTTGGAGCTTCAGAGACAAATCAGGACGGGGACATTTTGACAACAGTCACCAGTTAAATTGCCAAAGTGGCTTGATCAACAACACACGAGTATTTGTGCCAAAGCTAGGTTACGAATCCTCCTTCTCTTGACCTATAAGAGAATGCTCATTCTCCTATACTGTCCTCTTTATACCCAAAGGCCATCTTGCAGGTGTCTGCCTCCATGAGGGAGGCACATGCCTGTTGTCAGAAGCCTCTCCCAGAGCCAAAGAATATCCCTCTCTTCAGATGGGGCTGGAGCATCTGTATTTTTTTTTTTTAGTTCTTAAAATTTAAGTACAGTTGATACACAACATCCCGTTAGTTTCCGGCGTACAACATCGTGATTCAGCGTGTCTATACATTATGCTATGCTCACCACGAATAAAGCTACCATCTGACATCATACAATGCTATTACAGTATCATTGACTATACTCCCTATGTACTTTCTTTTCCCCTGACTTATTTATTCCGTCTTGGAAGCCTGTATCTCCCACTCCCCTCCGCCCACTTTTTCCCATCTTCCGTCCCACCTTCCCTCTGGCAACCATCAGTTTGGACTTAAGAGGATGTTATGCTAAATGAAATAAGTCACACTCAGAAAGACACATACCGTATTGTTTCACTCACATGTGGAATCTAAAAAACCAAAAAAATAAGCAAACAAACAAAAAGCAAAAGGAGACCTATAAATACAGAGCACCTGTATTTTTAACAAGGCTATTATATGCACAGCAGCCCTGTGGGGGGACTGTGCACTGGGGGACCCACAGCTTAGTTCATACCTCTCCCAACATCCCTATTTTTCTTATCTCATGATTATGTCCTGGTCTTACATCTTCTGTCAAATATGTCCCTTGGAGAACAGGGACTACATTCTATGCATCTTTACTCTTCAGGTGGTGCCCAGGGCAATGTCTTGCCCAGAGAAGGCATTCAGGTTAACATTCGTTGTGTTGAATCATGTTGAGTGTGTGTGCTTGAGATATGTGTAGACAAACAAATCGGGCCATGTTTGTGCGGAATTTCAGGGAGAAGGCTAATTCGTCAACAGAGCAAAATTACTTGTGTCCTTGGCCATACACCTTTTGGTTTTCCATATTCTATGAGTTTCGATATTCCTGGAAGGATGGAAAAAAGTACAAGTCTGATCTTAGAGTAAGTTGTAGAGCAGCACTGTCCAAGAAAACTTTCTGGGATGATGGGAGTGTTCTAATCCCTGGTGTTCAATATGGTAGCCACATGGGACTACCAAGCAGCTGAAATGTGGCTTGTGTACAGAAGCACTGATTTTTTAATTGGATTTACTTTTAATTGCTTTTTTTTTGTAGTAAGTTTTAATTTTTTTATTAGCATCCTCATTTTGTGGTTTTTATTTTTTTTTATTTTGTTTTTTTTATAATATAACTTATTGTCAAATTGGCTAACGTACAGTGTGTAAAGTGTGCTCTTGGTTTTTGGGGTAGATTCCCGTGGTTCATCGCTTACGTACAACACCCAGTGCTCAGCCCAACAAGCGCCCTCCGGGTGATGGTAGTTGCTTTTCGTTTACGTAGCCTCATGTAGCTACCAGCTTCCTTAGTGGACGCTCTAGAGGACAAGTAGATCGTCTTTGGCACTTAGATGGTGAGCATTTTTACCCTTCTGTCTTTTTTTCCTCCCCAACATAGTGTCTGGTACGTTATTTGTTTATTTATTATTTGTTTTTTTGTTAACCCGAACTGAACATTTTCACTCTTTTTCCTTCCTTTCCTTGGCTCTTGTTTCACTTCTTGTTTGTGTTTTGGTTTGTTTATTCATGCATACATACATACTTACATACTCCATTTAAAGACATTTTCCTTCCTGTGCCTTCTTGGTCTGTCCCATTGGTCCTGTTGGTGACCCTCACAGACCCAATAGAATCTGTCTAACATACCACACCTTCATCTCCCTGAACTTGATGGGGTTTTAAGAATATCCAGCCTCCGTGGGTGAAGGGATCAGCATACTCCCTCAAGGTTTTGGATGGTTTCTATGTGGCTCTTCACTGTTCTTGTCCACCTGGAGGTCTTGACCTCACATTTTGAGGTCACATATGGATTGGCCACACATTTCAAGTATCACTTCCTCTCCCTTTGGCCCAACCTGAGGCTTAGCACCCTTGCTAATTCAACTCTCCCACAAAGTAAGTTGTCATGCCAAGATAGGTACAGAGATGGGCCCATCTGATTAAAAACCCAGCCATGCAGTTTAAAATGTCAGACCATTAAAATGTAGAACTAAATGAAGCAAGTAATCCAGCGATTTCCTAGCCAGGAGTACCAGATGCATGCACCTGGACCCCGTTTGTAGATGTTGACAGTGCTGCTTGGCTGTAATCCTTTCCAGCTGAATCCTCTGGTAATGGATTGTGTTGGACGGTCTTTAGTTTGGATGGTTAACTTCAATGGCATCAAGAAGAAGGAGATCATATGGGTCTTGGTTTTCAGGGGTCTTTAATAGACATCATCTCCTCCTTCCAAATATGACTTCAGCACTTTGCAGGGAGGGGCATTTCCAATATTAGGGCAGTGGTTCTCAAACTTGAGCGGGCCCTGGAGGGCTTGTTAAACACAGATGTTGGACTCCCCCCCTCAGAGTTTCTGAAAGTGGGGAGGTGCTGAGAATTTGCATTTCTGACAAGCTTCCCAGTGATGCTGCTGCTCTAGGGACCACTCTCTTGAGAAACACTGTCATTAGGAATATAGAGCCCCCATAATTCCTGACTTTCCCAGGATGGCCCCAAAGTCTTATCATTTGATTCTTTTCTGCAAAGCTGAGGTTTTCAAAAATTTATGGCTTCACTTGTGTACATTTGTCAGATCTTTTACGAACATATACGTACAAATTATTTCATTTGGCAGGCATTCCCACCTCGTGCCTAGCGCTGTGCTAGCTTCTGGAGCTGCAGATGGGAACCAGAATGACTGTATCTTACAGAGATTGTGGTAGTGAGTGAGGGCACAGAGTGCAGCGCAAAGTGAACAAGGAAAGATGGTAGTGACAGGTGCTAGGAAGGACGGAGCACCACAGTTAGGCTGGCCACAAAGATGAATTTCATTTCATTAAGATGGCCTGACACATGTGGATCAAATGAGGACAGCCGATGCTGCCATCAAAGTGCGACTGTATTCATCTCCCACACTTGATTTGAAAACTTGAATGCCTCCTGCCCCCAGATAAAAACCGTCTCTGCTCGTTATTAGGTAACATGTAGCTCTTATGGTTATGGAGTTACAAAGAGTCTTGGTTTGCAAATCAGTGTCCAATCCAGGATATTAATGAAAGCGCTGAACTTTGATTTAGAGGCAGCACTTCGTCACTTTCCCAGGCTTGAAGCCTCCAGCGGAGAAAGGGGGCACAGACTCGGATCTGTCCCCTTCTGCGGTTCCCTAGCATGTTGGCCAGATGGCTCAGGGATCTGGGCATACGGGGAAAGAGCAAAAGAAGGGGAAAGAAATGCTGGCTTTGCTCTCTCCATGCCTGGCAGATGTTTAAAGCGGTTTTGTTTTGGGGGGGGGTTGTCACATGGGCCTTTTTGAGGACTCCTTGGAGGATCTCTGCTTGAACCCTGGGACCTTGATGCCCTTGAGTTAGGCAGGTGCATCTCTCTTCTGCTTGGTCACTGACGTCATGTCCTTGTAGCAGTGCTGTGTATCATATCCTCGCGGTATCTTTCACTCCGTGCTCTTAGTCTGACTGCCTTCCCTGAAGCTGGGATAAACATTCCCTGCATCCTGCCAGCGCGCCACATCTCAGTCTCAGCACCGCCTTGTTGGACTGCTAGGGGCTCTCTCCAAGGCAGAGAGAGAGGGAGAGAGACACTTTGGGCCTTGAACAGCCACTTCCCTGAAGGGTAAGGGGATGTTAATGCTCCCAGAGGTGACCCTCATAAAAGGGGCAGTGAGAATTAGTAGAAAAATTGCTTTGCTTCCTTGGTTTTGGCTTTACTTCCATTTCACTTGATGTAACATTTGTGGGAACTGTTCTACTACTTGCCCAGATGGTCTTTTTTTCATTTTTATTTAAATTGTAGTTAACATATGTGGCAATGTTGGTTTCAGGAGTAGAATTGAGTGATTCATCACTTACATACCACACCCAGTGCCCCTCGTCACAAGTGTCCTTAACCCCCATCACCCATTTAGCCCCTCCTCCACCAACCTCCCTCCATCAACCCCCAGTTTGTTCTGTATCTTTAAGACTCTCATATGGTTTAGATGGCCAACAGACACGTGAAAACATGCTCAACATCACTCCTCAGCAGGGAAATACAAATCAAAACCACACTGAGATGCCACCTCACGCCGGTCAGAGTGGCTAAAATGAACAAATCAGGAGACTATAGATGCTGGTGAAGATGTGGAGA
Source organism: Felis catus (assembly GCF_018350175.1). Taxonomy (NCBI): domain Eukaryota; kingdom Metazoa; phylum Chordata; class Mammalia; order Carnivora; family Felidae; genus Felis; species Felis catus. Next base: position 7,940,974 of record NC_058386.1, on the reverse strand, counting down.
AACGGGAACCCTCTTGCACTGTTGGTGGGAATGCAAACTGGTGCAGCCGCTCTGGAAAACAGTGTGGAGGTTCCTCAAAACATTAAAAATAGAACTACCCTATGACCCAGCAATAGCACTGCTAGGAATTTACCCAGGGGATACAGGAGTGCTGATGCATAGGGGCACTTGTACCCCAATGTTTATAGCAGCACTCTCAACAATAGCCAAATTATGGAAAGAGCCTAAATGTCCATCAACTGACGAATGGATAAAGAAATTGTGGTTTATATACACAATGGAATACTACTTGACAATGAGAAAGAATGAAATCTGGCCATTTGCAACAACATGGATGGAACTGGAAGGTATTATGCTAACTAAGTGAAATAAGTCAGTCAGAGAAAGACAAGGTACCATATGTTTTCACTCATATGTGGATCGTGAGAAACTCAACAGAAGACCATGGCGGGGGGGAGGGGAAAAAAGTTACAGAGAGGGAAGGAGGCAAACCATAAGAGACTCTTAAATACTGAGAACAAACTGAGGGTTGATGGGGGGTGGGAGGGAGGGGAAAGTGGGTGATGGGCATTGAGGATGGCACCTGTTGGGATGAGCACTGGGTGCTGTATGGAAACCAATTTGACAATAAATTATATTTAAAAAAAGAGTCTCTTATGGTTTATTTCCCTCTCTCTCTTTCCCCCTTCCATATGTTTATCTGTTTTGTTTCTTAAATTCCACATATGAATAAAACCGTATTGTGTTTGTCTTTATCTGACTTATTTTGCTTAGCATAATATATTCTAGCTCCATCCACGTGGTTGTAAATGGCAAGATTTCATTCTTTTTGATGGCTGAGTAATAGTCCTTTGCACGCGCGCGCGCGCGCGCACACACACACACACACACACACAGGCACACACCGCATCTTCTTAACAGGTTTGTGCCCTAGTTGTCTACACAGTTTACCAACTCAGTAACTCATTCTTTTGTGGCTTTTTCTCCCTTCCCTGTTTCACTTTCCTCGTTCCCTCACTTCTGTTCCAAATGTCACCTCTGAAATGAACCCCACTGAAGTCATGATCCCAGGCTCTTTTTTTCAGGAAAACCCCAAAGTGAGATGCCCTGGTAATCCAGGTTATCTTTTGATGGGATCCTTTTACTCTGTAGGAAGACCAGTTGGACAGGATCCCACTTACAATCTTCCTTAGGTTCCTCACATCTTGGCCAGAGGAATTACTGACACGTCACGTGACCTATAAAACTCTGGTAGTGTGGACCATCCCAATCAGCCAGCCCTGCCCTGCTTCCCTCTAGAATAGGAAAAACACAATTCCATTTTCCTCTCATCATTCCGTTTGGATTGCCATAAGAAAAATACCACAGACTAGGTGATTTCTAAACAGCAGAAAGGTATTGCTCACAGTCCTGGAGGTTAGAAGTCCAACATCTGAGTACCAGTATGGTCAGGTTGTGGTGAAGGCTCTCTTTCAGGTTGCAGACTAAAACCTTCTTGCTATGTCCTCATGTGGTGGAAGGGGCCAGCAGACACTCTGGAGTGTCTTTAATAGACACAAATCCCATCCATGCAAGCTCCTCTCATGACCTAATCACCTCCCAAAGGTGCCACCTCCTAATATCGTCACCTCAGGGACTAGGATTTCAAATATGAAAATTGAAGGGACACAAACATTTAGACCACAGCAAAGAAGGAAAACGAAATTCCAATGGGAGTTTAGCTATCTGTGCCACATAATTCAAGAAAAAAAATCATAGAACTCGAGTACATGAATCTCCAGATTGAAAAACCCCACGAAGAGGATAATTGAAAGACTAAAAAAAGACCCACACCCCAGTACATCATTGTGAAATTACAGAACATAAATGATAAGAAGATCCTAAAATATCCCAGGGAGAAAAGCTGGGTCCTAAATGAAAGATCAGGAATGAAAACTCTTTTGGAAACTTCAGTAGCTGGAAGAAAAAGGAGCAGTAACTTCCAGAAATTCTAGGGGAAGATAATTTCCAACCTAGAATGTTGTACTAGCCAAACTACCCATTTGAAATGAAAGCAAAACAAAGATTTTTAAAAAGGTATCTCTAGTGCATCTTTTCTTTTCTTTTAAAGAAAACCTTTTTTTTTAACATTTATTTATTTATTTTTGAGAGACAGAGTGAGACAGAGCACAAGCAGGGGAGGGGCAGAAAGAGGAGACATGGAATCCGAAGCAGGCTCCAAGCTCCGAGCCGTCAGCACAGAGCCTGACGCGGGGCTCGAACCCATGAACCGTGAGATCATGACCTGAGCCGAAGTCAGTCATCCAACCGACTGAGCCACCCAGGTGCCCCTCTAGTGCATCTTTTCTTAGGAACTTCCTGTAGCAGGGTCACGCTACAGTCAACTAAGAAAAAAGTGGAGTCCTGGAAGGCAAGAGATACAACACAAGAAAGAGGAGAAAGTTGATGGTAAAGAGAACTTTCAAAGAAGGCAGCTGTCAGAAGTCCAAGAAAGTAACTGGTCCCACTGGAACATAAAGATGAAGGGTACTAGACGGGAAGTCATAAAGGAGAAAAAAGTAACTGATATGTGAACAGAGAGATTCGATTGCATGGAAATCTGGATTGCCATAATATTATACTGTATTGGAAGGATTTAACCATGGGCAAGAGCACAACTAAGCCAAGGAAAATAGGACCATTATTAACACTGGAAAAAAAAGTTTACAAGAAATTTAATCATAGTAAACATTTGGCTTATATGTACCCAATAATACTGAAGAACAACTTAGCCGAAAGTTATCGTCTACCCATATTTGGATGATAGGTTGAAGTAAAGGGGGATGTAAGAGAAGTACATAATTATATATCAAACTGGCTGATAAATAGATGGTGTCACTTAAAAGGAACTAGTTCTGTTATGAAACTAACCTGATCAGAGCTAACTTGGGAGTTTTTTATCTTATATAAACTATTCCCCCCCCCCCAAGTGCTTCCAAAACGTGTTTAAGAAAGGTGTATGTTTTCCATCTAGATGGTCTAGTAAATTCATGCTTTGGTGCAGTTTCTATTCCCAGCACATGGCAATCAGATTCCAAAAAGATTTTAAAAAATAAAAATGAGGGGCACCTGGGTGGCTCAGTCGGTTAAGTGTCCGACTTCGGCTCAGGTCATGATCTCACAGTTCGTGGGTTCGAGCCCCGCGTCGGGCTCTGTGCTGACAGCTCAGAGCCCGGAGCCTGCTTCGATTCTGTGTCTCCCTCTCTCTCTCTGCCCCTCGCCGGCTCACACTCTGTCTCCCTCTCTCCCAAAAATAAATAAACATTAAAAAAATTTAAAAAAATAAAATAAAAACGAAAGAGCATGTGATAAGAGTATCATTTCCATGGTCCAGAAATATAACAGAAAAGCAAAATGGTAGGCAGAGGTGAAGCAAGAGACCTCTTAGATAGGGGCGCCTGGGTGGCACAGTCGGTTAAGCGTCCGACTTCAGCCAGGTCACGATCTCGCGGTCCGTGAGTTCGAGCCCCGCGTCGGGCTCTGGGCTGATGGCTCGGAGCCTGGAGCCTGTTTCCGATTCTGTGTCTCCCTCTCTCTCTGCCCCTCCCCCGTTCATGCTCTGTCTCTCTCTGTCCCAAAAATAAATAAATGTTGAAAAAAAAATTAAAAAAAAAAAAAGAATCGGTCTGATAGTGGACAGTTGAACTTCTGCAGTTAAGGGACACTTAAAGGACTCTCTGGTCCTCTATCTCCACTTGAGATGCACTAAGATAGGCTCGTTGCTTACAGCTAGGGCTGATATGGGACTTCCTCTCCCCTGACTAATGAAAGGAGACGTAAACCCTTTCTGCCATATACTGCCCGGGGCCACAACTCATAATTACCTGTGGACCAAGCCAGTGGAAGAACTCAGGCATAGTTGGCTAACTAGAAGCTTAACCAAATTACCGAATGTGTTAGGGCCCAGGTCTGTGATAACTCTATGTCACCGCAAAGGGCATAGGCCCTAAATTACATTCTAAACCTGGTTCTAGAGTTGTAGTCCAGGGTCTGGAGAAAGAAGCAACAAAATTACTTTCTTAAACATGTTTTGGAAACACTTGGCGGAAATAGTTTATGTAAGATAACAAACTCCAAAATCCAAAGTTAGCTCTGATCAGGTTAGTTTCATGATAGTACCAGTTCTTTTTAAGTGACACCATCTATTAGCCAGTTTGATACATAATTATGCACTTCTCTCACCTCCCCCTTTACTTCAACCCATCATCCAAGAGACATAAAATCTCCCTCTCCAAATGAGCTTGCAAATCAAAATGTAAAGACAAGTGAAGAAATCTGATGCAAAGAACATAGCCAAAAATAATAATTAGATCAATATTTAAGCTCTTCCCGCTTAAAAATAATTTATAGAGAAGCCTGACAAAGACTAGATACATAGGTTTCGTTTCCAGGAAAACAGAGTAGACCTTCTTTTCCCTGTTTCTCCAGGCAAATAGAACTAAAAACTCAGGACGTTACACAGAAAACAAACATAACAATACTTTGAAAAAGTCCTTGCAAAGTAGAGAAAAGAAGGCAGACTGACTAGGGACCTCGGAACCTGAGGCTTTCTTTTTGCATCAGCCTGGATGCCTGGAAATGCCAGCAGGCACAGATATTTAAAAAGCCTGAGAAAAGCCTCTCTCTAGCCAAAGGACCAGGAAGAGGGCAAACTGACAACATAAAGAACCTTTAGACACGAACCACTCTACTATAGCCCAACACCGCCGAAGAGATTGCAGCCTCACCCCTACCGCCACCAGCAAAGACAGGGTGAGGGCTTAGCCTTCCACCTTACCAGGCTGTAACGAGGTACCACAGCACCCCCCCTCCAATCCTTTTGGGGTGGTGTCAGAAAAGCAAGAAGCTGAGAACGGAGGAACCGGTTGTTATGATAGCTGGAAAATATCTACCTTGGAGAAAGATCTGAATCTTACTATTTTTAATCTTAATTTATTTTTGAGAGAGAGAGGCAGAGAGAGAGGGAGACACAGAATCCGAAGCAGGCTCCAGGCTCCGAGCTGTCAGCACAGAGCCCGACACAGGGCTCGAACTCACAAACCGTGAGATCATAACCTGAGCCGAAGTCAGACGTTTAACTGACTGAGCCACCCAGGTGCCCCAAATAACAGAATATTTTAGAATAAAGGGATTTTTTTTAAAGATACGCAAGGAAACACCAATTTACAAAAACAAAACAGGCATATTGATGTATTATAAAATAGAGTTTAAGAAAATGTATTAAAAGAGAAAAAAGATATTAAAATGGAACGAGTAAGGAAAAAGTAGTTAATTCATAACACTATTAAAGGGTTTTTTTTAATTTTTTTTAATGTTTATTTATTTTTGAGACAGAGAGAGACAGAGTGCAAGTGGGGGAGGGGCAGAGAGAGAAGGAGACACAGAATCTGAAACAGGCTCCAGGCTCTGAGCTGTCAGCACAGAACCCAATGCGGGGCTCGAACCCACGGACTGCGAGATCATGACCGAAGTTGGACGCTCAACCAACTGAGCCACCCAGGCGCCCCACACTATTAAAGGGTTTTGATATTGATAAAATGTGTTTGACTGGGAGTTGACCATATCAAGAATCTCAAAGATCTCTATATCTTTAAGTATTTTATTAACAAATTAAAAAAATTTCCAAGAGAAAGAAAATTGATATCGAGACTAAGAAGCACAATATTGAAAAAGAGGTCGTGCAGTGAGTAATTTACAAAGAGCTAAAAGCATGTTTTTGTCTTTGTTACAGTTTCCTGGTTATCCAAAACAAGGTGATGAGGCTTGATAGTAATGATGCATTCAGACTTATCAAGTTCTTATTTTCAGTTTTTATTGCCTGTAGAGAAATGCAAACCTCTTAGAAGAGCAATCCGATTTTTTTTAAAGCTCCAAATAAAATATCCGAGTGTGTGAATATAAAATGTGGGAAGACATGAAAAAGGCTACTCACTATGTAATGGATGAGGAAATATTTATCTTGTACAAATAGTAAAGGTTTTGATATCAGCATGATTAGTTTCACCTGCAAGTTGGATATACCAAGAACCACATTTTCAGGGATATATTTCAGAAAAGATATGCCAGGAAATTGATTCTATGAGGATAGATAATCACATTAGTATTTTTTTTACGGATGCGGATACTCCTGTCATAATCTGTGCTCACTTCCCCAGTCCACAGTTATATGTCCTGAAAGTAACCAAGGAGAATTGTTCTTGTTGAATTATTTGTCACAAAGTTTTTATAACTTGTCATTTTCATATCCAAAGTCCCACACTTTATTAGCCCTTATACGTTAATTTGTTGCAGGTTTGATTGTTTTAAAAAGTTCCTGCCCTAGGGAGCACAGCCTTAGAAGTGGCTATTATCTATCTAAATGTCCTATTTTTTTTTTTTAATTTGTTTTAGTGTTTATTTTTGAGACAGAGGGAGACAGAGCGCGAGTTGGGGAGGGGCAGAGAGAGAGAGAGACACAGAATCTGAAACAGGCTCCAGACTCTGAGCTGTCAGCACAGAGCCCGATGCAGGGCTGGAACCCACAAACCGTGAGATCATGACCTGAGCCAAGGTCAGACACTTAACCGACTGAGCCACCCAGGCGCCCCCCCTAAATGTCCTATTGATAGCAGAATGGCTACATCAGTCGAGGCAATGTCACATGAATATCTTCCCTAGTAATCTGCAGAATTAGCAAACATGGAACCACAATGAGAGGATAATGTGACCTGAAAGACATTTGGGCAGAATTCCATGCACTCTGTCAGTATGCAAAATGCAATACTTGTATTAAAAGAGAATAATAGGGGCACCTGGGTGGCTCAGTCGGTTAAGCGGCCGACTTCAGCTCAGGTCATGATCTCGCGGTCTGTGAGTTCGAGCCCCGCGTCGGGCTCTGTGCTGACGGCTCAGAACCTGGAGCCTGTTTCAGATTCTGTGTCTCCCTCTCTCTCTGCCCCTCCCCTGTTCGTGCTCTATGTCTCAAAAATAAATAAATGTTTTAAAAAAGAGAGAGAATAATAAAGAGCTATTGCAATTGGGCAGCAAGAGAAGGGATTTTTTTCCCTCTTTTCCAAAATTTTTCACATAAATATTATTTTTATAATTAAATTATTTTACTCTCTAAATCCAATGTGATTATATTTCAAAATAATTTAAAGTAATTTGAATAAGAATGGAAAAAACACTTTTAGGAGCTAAAAATATATCAAAGAAAGGAGAAAGAATGCGGCATTAAAAAAGAGGCTCACAATGGCACAGTCAGCAGTGAAAAGAGGGGGGTGTTCAGGCCAAGGAACAAATCAAATACCAGTGCCCAGAAGAAAAACAACACTTGAGAGTTAAGCACTTCACATTTTTTATTAGCTCTTAGTAAATAAAGTAAGATTAAAGCAAAGCATTGGAGACAGCCAAGAGATCTTCACCCTGCAACCTCCTCTTGTCTTGGCGGTAAGCACGAAGGAATTAAATAAAGACCATATGTTCCATTATTTTACCTGGTCAGCAGGCTGTAAGGGTTTTGAAGGAAAATAAAACGAAGACAAGTTTCCAAAGCATTCAGGTATACAGCTCAGCTCGGAAAGCTGAAATTTGCTTTCGCTCGAAGTGGCCACTTCATGCAACCAAGAGTAGCCAGTGCTTGAACAGAATCCTGCACAGCTTGATTTCTCACAGGGCTTAAGAATTCTAGTCATGACTGCCTGCAGCACTGACTTGGCCTTTTTCTCTCTTCAAAGCATTCTATGCATTCCTGCCTTTTACTTAAGCAAACTCCCATTCTGCACCAGAAGTTTAATTCATAAAATGGAGGAGACTGACACAGACAAGTGTGCATGTTTCCTAAATTTGAAATGGAAGTGGAATCAGAGCAGGACTTACTAAGTCACATCCCTACTAAGGTTGAGTTTAGTAACTTGTTTTTGAAAAGTCCTGATCTAGTTTTTAAAAAAAAAAAAAATAGGGTGAAATATAAGTGAAAAATGAGTGTCCCATCAAGAATGCTGTGTAGACTCTGACTTTCTGTGTGCCACCCCCCTCTTCCCAGCCCAAGCATAAAAAGATAGGGCTATTCTAGCAATAGAGTCCCTGACGCCCATCCCCTGCCCTGCACAGAACACCAGGAAATGAGGCATCCATCAGGTTCTAGTCCTGAATCTTGGCTTCCTAAACTTTTTCTTGGAAGCAGGCATGTAAGAGCAGATAATGGCATTCAAATTGAGCACATAACCATATCACTTTTATTATTTAACATGGAGTCCACCCAGACTGTGTGAGAGGAAACAATACATTAGTGACACCCAGTTAAAAGTAATTTTTAATATTCTTTTCCTTAATGACATCAAACCTAACCTCGTGATCGGGATTTGTCAGGATAGAACCAACCAGATGATCTTCTGCTCCACCCCAATTACTGTTTTCCTCATTATCATATGAATTTCTCTTTATAATGTTATTGAAATAAGGTAGGGTCTTATATCCGGGGCAGCAAAGAGTGGAAAATGTGCAGAGCAGTTGTGGCATCAATCTTTAGGATATCTAGTCAGTTTCCCACAATTCTCTTGATTCCTCAAATTCTTGTGGTTAAAAGAATGCAAACTGTGTCATAGCTTTGCCTTCTTTCTCTTCCTGCATCGTCTGCCTCCTACCCATGGGTCTGGCTGACCTACATGTTTTCTATTGAATTTGCTAATTGAACTCCTACTTGCTGATTTTGAGGCTTTTCCCCTAATTCTACAAAATTGAGGCCCCCTTGAGTTATCATTTCCATTCAACAATATTTTTTTTAACTTTCTTTTAATGTTTTTATTTATTTTTGAGACAGAGAGAGACAGAGCATGAGCAGGGGAGGGGAGAGAGAGAGGGAGACACAGAATCCGAAGCAGGCTCCAGGCTCTGAGCTGTCAGCACAGAGCCCGACTCGGGGCTCGAACTCACAATCTGCGAGATCATGACCTGAGCCGAAGTCGGAAGCTCAACCGACTGAGCCACCCAGGCACCCCTCCATTCAACAATATTTTTTAATAAAGATTGGCATTTAAATCTGTGCTAAGGTTTGCAATTGTAAGGACACTTAAATGTACTCTTTTCCTCTGGTTCATTGCTACGGGTTTGGGAACAGTGTTAGTAAGAATTTATTCTAAAACTGCCAACTTTCTTGGTTTCATAAGCCATTTTTCTTAGTTTTAATGGACAATTATAGGATTTCAAGAAGCAAGATAGTTCTGATCTAGAATGAGGTTGATATTTGTCATGAGCTGTTTATCTCCTCAGGGATGTCCTTGGAATTTTTAGGACTCATCACAGAAAAGCAGTAAAATTGCCTTTGGCAATTCTGATCATGTCTCAGAAAATCCAGAACAAAAAGTGCCACCCGAATGTGCCTGTCAGAGAGTTTTAGCGTTTCAAAGGAGGTCTCTTCTAAGAAAAGCAGCTGCAGCCAAAGAAAACTCAACATAAATTCATCATTGCTAAGTTTTCTGGCTAGGAGCCATGGTCACCATGGTCTAGGAAAATATTCTTTAGAATCTTAAAGTTCTTCGATGAATTTTTAAATTTATGTGTTTTTATGTCAATGATGATCTAAAAATAATATAAACATATGCTGGATCCCATGTCTGATAATGTAACCAAGAAATCAGTCCACAATTATACTGAATCCCTGAAGCCAGTTGCATTTTAGAATTCACAAGTGTTCAGATTTTAGGGAGCTTATGTGTTGCGTATACTGTGTATTATATAACACCTACAGTGGAGGCTGGGGAAACCCCAGGAAGTCAATCATATGAATATTCTGTAGTGAAGCATGTGAAACTAAGTACGATAAACTTAGAAGATGAACAGACCATGTTCTGAGCCGTAAATTAAGCCTCAACAGGTTTAAAATAATTGAAAATACGAAAATTCTGTGTCTGACTAAAAAGTAGAGTAGAAATCGATAATGAGAAGTTATCTAGAAAATCGCCCAAGTGTTTGGAAATGAAATAACACATTTGCAAATAACCCTTTAGTCAAAGAGAAAGTCACAAGGAAGTTAGAAAGGATTTTAATGAATTAAATAGACAACATATAAAATTTGTGGAATTCAGCTAAAGCAACACTACGAGGAAAATGTATAGCATTAAATGTTTAAAGACAAAGGTCTCAAACCAATTTCCTAAACTTCTACCTGAATAAATTAGAAAAATGAACAAATTTAAAAGCAATAGATAAAAGATTAAGCAATAAAGATGAGGCCAGAAATCAATGGAATTAAAAACAGAGAAAAGAGAAAATTAATGAAAGCAAAATCTATTTCTTTGAAAAAAATCAATAAAGTTGGTAAAAAATTTTAGCTGAACTGCTAAAGAAAGAAGAAAGAACTCACAAATTAATAGTGTCAGGGATGAAAGAGGAAACATCACTAAAGATCCTAAGGACATTAAAAGGGACATAAGGGACTATTATGAACAACTTTATGCTAATAAATTTGATAGCTTAGATGCAGTGGAAAAAATTGCTCAAAAGTCATAAGCCTACCACTCAAGCTCACTCAAGAAGAAACAGGTAACCTGAATAATCCTACGCCAAATAATGAAATTACATTTGTAGTTAAACATCTTCCAAAAAAGAAAACTCTGGGCTCTGATAACGTCACTGCCAAATTTTACCAAACAATAAAGGAAGACAATTTTATATAAACTTTTCCTGAAAATAGAGGAACATGAAACACATTCTTCCTCAAATTATGAGGCCAGCATTACCCTGATTCCAAGACCAGACAAAGACATTTAAAGGAGAGAAAATTACAGGCCAATATCCCTCAGGAGTATAAACACAAAAATTCTTAACAAAATATTAGCAAATGAAATGCAGGAATTAAATTATATTATGACCAAGTGGGACCTAACCTAGGAATGCAAGTTTGGTTCAACATTCAAAGATAATGAAATTCATCATGATCAATTTGATAGATGCAGGAAACGCATTTGACAAAATTCAACATCTATTCATCAGGCAAACTATCTAGAAAAAAAAAGGAACTTCTTCATTCTGATAAAGGGCATCAACAAAAACAGCTACAGCTAACATCATACTTTCCTATTTAAGACTGGATATTTTCAGGGGCGCCTGGGTGGCGCAGTCGGTTAAGCGTCCGACTTCAGCCAGGTCATGATCTCGCGGTCCGTGAGTTCGAGCCCCGCGTCAGGCTCTGGGCTGATGGCTCAGAGCCTGGAGCCTGTTTCCGATTCTGTGTCTCCCTCTCTCTCTGCCCCTCCCCTGTTCATGCTCTGTCTCTCTTTGTCCCAAAAATAAATAAACGTTGAAAAAAAAAATTTAAAAAAAAAAAAAAGACTGAATATTTTCTTTCCAAGATTAGGAATAAGGCAAGGATTTTTATTCTCACCACTTCCAGTCAACATCCTACTGGGAGGTTCTAGCCAGTGAAATATGGCAGTTTTTCTTTAAGGCACAGACTGGAAAGGAGTAAAGAAAACTTGTCTTTTTTCTTCAGCAACATGATTGACTATGCAGAAAGTCCCAAAGATTTTACAAAAAATCTATTAGAACTAATAAGTGAGTTTAGCAAGTTTTTAGGATGCCAGATAAATTGCTGGTTGGAATATAAAATGGTTACCACCTCCAGTATAGATTAAAGTTAACCATACACTTATTTTATGATTTAGCAGTTCCACTCCATACTTACCCAAGAGAAATGAAGACATTGAAGACATTTTTCTTTATGTATCCACACAAAAAAACTAAATGTGAATATATTTAGAAGTTTTAGTCTTCTTTTTCATCAAGTTTTTATTTAAATTCCAGTTAGTTAACATACAATGTAATATTTGTTTCAGGAGTAGAATTTAGTGATTCATCGCTTATATACAACACCCAGTGCTCATCACAAGTGCCCTCCTTAGTACCCATCACCCATTTACCTCAACTCCCCTCCCACCTCCCCTCCAGTAACCCTGTTTGTTCTCTGTTGTTAAGGGTATGTTTTCTGGTTTGCCTCTCTTTTTTCCCCCCTATGTTTATCTGTTTTGTTTATTAAATTCCACATATGAGTGAAATCATATGGTATTTGTCTTTCTCTGGCTGACTTACTTAGCTTAGCATAATACTGTCTAAGTCCATCCACGTCTTTGCAAATGGCAAGATTTCATTCTTCTTATGGCTGAGTAATATTCCATTGTATATATATGCCATATCACAGTTTTATTCTTTTTTTAATAATCAATGTGTTTTATTGTATATTTATAAAGTACATAGTATAGTTTTGGATAGCAGTTTCATTCTTAATTTGGGAAATAACTCACATGTTCACCAATTGAATGGATAAAGAAATGGTGGTATATCCATAAAATAGAATACTACTCAGCAATAAAAAGGAAGCATCTATTGATACAACAACACAGATGAATCTTAAAAACATTGAACTGAGTAAAAGAAGACAGTCTCCAATAGCTAGCTGCATACTATATGATTCGACCTTCATATTCTAGCACTTTCTAAAGTACATGCCTTCCTCTTCTGGATAACACAAGGGTAATATTTTCTGATGAACCTTTTTGTTAAAGGTAGAGAAAGCTGAAATGAGGCATGCTTCAGGAAAAGTGTGAACAAGATCAAAGAGTTTATTCTTCAGTTGTGAAAGGATGACTGTGTCAAGACTCAGAGCCCAGTGAGATGACAAACAGAAAGCCCTTGACATCCCCCATTGGGACATTCCAACACGTTAGGAAAAACTGTTTAAAAACACAGTATTTGCACTGATCAGGCAGTAAATCAGTTTTTGTGAAAGAGAATTTAAAACATACCAGTGGGTTGGGTTGTTTAGACATGTGACTGTGTTATGCCTTTTCATCCTTAATTTTTAAGCGTCTCCCATTTGAAAGAAGACCTTCCCTTGGTCCCATTTTCTGCTCCAACTCCCATCACCATATCTTTGCCCCTTTATACACATTGTCTCCATCTCATCCTTTCCAAATCTCTTATGCACCCATTCTAATCACTCCACTGAAATACCTCTTGTCAAAGTTATGAATGAGCTACATGTGTTCAAATCCGATGGTCAGCTCTCTGTTCTTAATCTATCGCAAAGCACCATTCACTACAGTTGATCCCTTACTCCTTGAGCTTCTAGGACATGATACTTTCCTGGTTTTTCTTCTCACTACCTGATTGTTCTCAGCTTCCTTCCTGGATATCTAAGTATCGGGGTGCTCAAGGACTCAGTCCAGCCACCGTCTCTTTTCTCTCCCAAAGTGGCCTCACCTAATACCATAACTGTAAATACTATCTATACACCACTGGCTTCCCGAAGCAAATGCAGCAAGTTTACTTATTCAACACTCATTTCAAACCCCTCTAGCTTTCTTTCTAATACTAGAGAGGTTGTATAGCTAAAATTGCATGTTTTTCTTATAGCTGGAGTAGAGACATGTGTCTGAATTTCTTCAACTCATATGCACAGGTGCAAAATCTGGGTGCACAGGACTAGGAGAGATAGGGTCGCCTTTCACGACTAAGGCATCTGCTTTGTCTGAGGGAAGTCAGATTTCCAATGCCCAGTCCCTCATGTCACAGTGGGTAGTACCAACAGTGGTGTTTCTATTAGAGCTTTCCCATGGTGTGGCTGGACATTTGCCCTGGCTTCATTGTATTTGGCCGCATCACATTTAGGTCTTGTTCCAACCCATCCAGAAATTCTTGGAACTAAATAATACTCCATTTCTTTTCTTTTTATTGAGTTTTCTTTATTTGACCAGCCTATACAATTCTACACAAATTAAAAATATTTCATTTAGCACATTTTATTCAGATTCCATTTTTTAAAGTAATCTCTATAACCAACATGGGGCTTGAACTTACAATCCCGAGATCCAGAGTTGCATGCCCTCCTGACTAAGCCAGCCGAGCACTCCCTTATTCAGCGCATTTTTGAACTTTGATTTAGCCTAAATGCATAATACAGAATAAAAGTAGGAGCAGTACAACTGTTTTCCCCAGCATTTACTGATGAAGGATTATTATAGTCCTACGTTTTTAATATGGAACAGCTACATCAGAGGTAACTTTTACTTTGACTTTTGTTGCAATTCCAGGTAGAGCTGAAGGTGTTACTTCTTTTTTTTTTTTTTAGTCGTTATGGTTTTTATTTTTATTTTTTGAGTATAGTTGACACACAATTTTACATTAGTTTCAGGTGTACAATATAGTGATTCAACATCTCTATACAGTATACTATGCTTACCACAAGTGTAGGTACTATCTGTCACCATACAATGCTACTACAATATCATCGACCATATTCACTATGCTGTACCTTTTATTCCTGTGGCTTATTCATTCCGTAACTGGAAGTCCATATCTCCCACGCCCCTTCACCCATTTTGCCCACGCCTCCACCCTTCTCCCCTTTTGCAACCATCAGTTTGTTCTCTGTATTTATTGGTTTGATTCTGCTTTTTGTGTGTTCGCTTATTCTTTTGTTTGTTTGTTTGTTTTTTCAATTCCACGTGTGAGTGAAATCATATGGTATTTGTCTTTCTCAGTCTGAATTATTTCACTGAGCGTAATACCATCTAAGCCCCTCCATGTTGTCATGAAAAGCAGAATCTCATCCTTTTTATGGCAGAGTAATATTCCATTCTATATATATATACACACTACATTTTCTTTATCCAGTTATCAATCAATGGAGACTTAGGTTGCCTCCATATGTTGGCTATTTTAAGTAATGCTGTAGTAAACGTAAGAGTGCATATATTGTGGCATCCCATGTCTATTTAAGCCGGCTAGGGTGAGTTCTGTTGTCTTCCATTAAGGAACCTGTGCTGTACTACTCCCAAGTTTTTATTTTCAGCCAAGCACCTAACTTTAAATACGTATTTCCAAATGGCTACTTGATGTCTATGCTTAGGTAGCTAAAGAGTTCCTCAGTGTTGCCATGTTAACCAATGAGTGTTTGATATGCTCTCAAACTCGCTACTTCCCTAAGTTCCTCACCTCAGTAATTCACCATAACCCTTGGGGTCTTTTTTGAGTCATTTTTTTAGTACTGATTTCACTTACAAATTCTGTTAGCTCAGTCTTTGTGATGGTTCCCTAATCTGTCCGCTTCTCATGGTTCTCACCCCTGACACTGGGGTTTCATGTAATAGATTCCTAAATGATATTCCTCAGCTTCTACCCTAGCCCCACCACGGTCTGTTCTCAAAATGGTGAAGGGGTCCTGTAACTCCTCTTTTATCTGTAAAGTATCGCTTTCCTCATCACTGTTTTCCACATGATGTTGTTCACAAAGTCAATCACCTGACTCCCTAATTTGGTTGCTTTTAGATTACTGCTAAACTTAATGTAAGAGTAGGAAATGTATAAGAATATTGCTTCCAAAAGAGGAGACTTACATGAAGAATGATGATCTCAGTATGTCCTAACATCTTTGAATCATCTCAGAACTTCTATTTGTATTTAATGGAAAAACCATATTTTCGATCCCCACACTCCAACCTTCCGAGTTTGAATACTTTGACTTTAATTTTCTTTATAATAATCACTTCCTCTTCCAAACTCTTATTTACTGTTTCCTTGAAATGGTCCTCCTTTTTGTGCATTTGTTCCTCATTCACATTGCCATTATTCCACTAATGTACTTAATTCATCTCTGGGAAGCATATAAAATCATTTCATCACTGTCTCCATGGCTTCAGGTTTTCCTTCCTCCAGTCTTTCCAGCACAGTGTCACACAGATGATATTTATAAGTACTTGTTTCGATCGTGTCATTCTCATACAAAGAAAAAAAACCCCACAGTTGTCTCCAAGCTCTAGTTGGGATGCCAAGGTACTCAACAGTAACTGACCCAACTCATCTGTCCAGGCAATCAGCCAGACATCTGTCTTCAGGAGGTGCTAGTCACTAGGAATAAAAAAATGATGAGCTACACACAGCATCTATAAACCAGGAAGTAGGTAATGAATGGCACCAACTCGGTGCCATGAAAGGACTCAAAAGAGAACAGGATCATCCTTTGGAGTGACCCCCGAGGTCACATAGATGCTCTGGTTTGGAGATATGGGGGTCATGAGCCAAGGCAAGATGTGAGTTACAGAGTGGATCCTAGCCTATACTGACCATGGTTCAGGACTCTTGCTATGGAGATGTTAGGAATAAGGTTAGACTGTGGGCTTCCCAGGAAACTCTGTGAGGACAAGCATCATGTAAGGATCTGGTCTGGTACCACCTTGTGTCCAGTGGCACTCCTTAAATAGTAGTTGACTGTGGAATGTGTTAATAAATAATTAATCTAAAAGACTGACAATGAATACCTGTCTGGCTGGTTATAAAACCAGGGTTCTCAACAAGGGGTGATTTTGTCCCCTAGGGGACATTTGGCAATGTCTGGAGACATTTGTCGTCATGACTGGGGTGAGGAAGCTACTGACATCTAGTGGGTATAGGCCAGGGATACTGGTAAGCATCCTACAGTGAGCCCCCCCCACACACAAAGAATTATCTGACCCCAAATGTTCACAGTGCCAGGGAGGTTGAAAAACCATGGTTATAAAAGATCACTTCAAGTATCTCGTGTCTTTTATCTGGCAGTAAAAAAAAAAAAAATTGTAATAGGTAGAAGATAGCAATGACTTTGCCAACATTTTTACTCTACGGAATTTGAAAAGTAACAAGATACCCCATTGGCTCTGGTGAATGGGCTCGTTACACTAATGAAAAACCTGGCATTGTCCTTCCACTGGGAGGGGTCTAAAAAGACATTCTAAGTTCCAAAAGGAGAACTTGGCAGAAACCAAATGTAATTGTGAAAAGACACAACGCTCTGGGAGAAACCTGCCTTGAGCACAGTCAACGAAGTAGAAACTTGGATCTTCAGGTTCTAATGGTGACTAATTGAATCCATGAGAGGCTGCGTGTGTATGAGTCTCGAGTCTCCTAGTGCTTAAAATGCCATGTCTTCTGGAGTTGTCTTGAGAATGAAACTATAGAATTCTTTGAAGCTGGAAGTAATGCGGTGGGCTAACTTTCTGAAGTTGAACAGTGAGCAAAAATGCTAATGTTAACTTTTGAGCTACCATGAAAGGTAATTGCACCATGGTTCAGCAAGAGAGATGAATATTCTCCATGATGAAAACTCATTTTTGCCCTCATGAAGGGGGCATTACCCATGATGATGACTCATTGTTCTTAAATACTCTGGCAATTGATGGAACACATTTCAGTGTAATACACCTTGCTTTTAGGACTGTCTCGGGCTTTCCAAGCTTTCTTTACGTCAACTTGCACCCCCAGAAGTACACATACACTGTGGCTCAGGTCACCCAATCAAGGCAAAATAAAAAAAACAAGAAAACAAACCAAAACCCCCAAAACTTTTAAAAGGTTTGTTCTGAACGGTGAGAGCAAGAGTTGTCGAGTGGATTGAATTCTTCAAAACCTACACATTTTTTAGACACAGATTTAGAAGTGCACCTTTGTTCCTGCCACACAAAAGAAAAGTAAACCCTTGTTTAATGGTTAACAATTTTTGGCAGCTACTACCTTTTAAACTACTCCAGGGCCAAGATGACTATCTGGAGAGGTGAATTACAGATCACTTAGGCAGGACATTATGCCATGTTGACCTACTCTGAAGTTTGATTTTAAACAGTGATTATATTCTTATTGCGCAGGCTACATTTACTTGAGCCTTGTTATCTGGACTAAATGGTAATAGAGCGAGCAAATACATTTGTGCAAATGTTGAAAAAGAGCTCAGGGGCTGGAGGGAACCGTAGAACACAGCACCGTAGTTCGGATTGAAGGGAAGTCTTGTTACAACCAGGAATTTAAACTGAGATGTTAATTTCAAAATTAGAGCAGAACACAACCAAGTTGCTTGTCTTTAAATCTACATATTAATTTTCTGGATTTTTGTCTGACTCGACTGCAAACTACAACGGGGCTAATTCAAAATAAAGTCTTACCCGTTTCTAGTTAAAGTAAAAGTTACACTGGCGTGGCAAAAACTTCCTTATTTGGGTTTTATTGCCAAACCAAAATTTCATTTGGCTGAAGACGCTAACGCAACACACACACACACACACACACACACACACGCACAACACCTCTTGATAGGATGTTTTCTTAATTCTCAATTGTGTTGAGGGCCTACTATGAACAATGCCAACCTGTGCATTCACTGCCAGTAAAATCAATTGTGGCAGTCATCTTTTAAGTGCTTTGATCTGTGGGTTAAATGATATGCCGACTCTGTATCCTTAATACCTGCCTTATAATCTCCCAATTGCTGCTGTGTCATAAAAATATAATTTGGAATAGTTAAACTATAACTTGGGTAAAGCCTGAACTAACTTTAAAATGATTCTGAAAACTGAGTAGAACCTCAATCATTTGGAAGTAGGACCTCAGATTTGTTAGCTTCCACCTCATGTCATAAGCAAGTTAAATTTAAATAAAGCAACTTTTAAAAAGGCACTTTTGAAGCAATTGGGGATATTTGAGCAGACTAAATATTAGAGGACGGTAAGGAATGATCATTAATTTTGTTACTTGTGATTACATTTTGTTTTTTTTTAAGAAATCCTTTTTATTTTGATTTTGTAATGTTTCTTTTTGAGAGAGAGGGCATTGCGAAGTGGGGAAGGGCAGAGAGAGAGGGGGACAGAGGATCAGAAGCAGGCTCTTCACTGACAGCACAGAGCCCAGTGTGGGGCTTGGACTCACCAACTGCGAGATCGTGACCAGAGCCAAAGTCAGATGCTTCACTGGCCGAGCCACCCAGGCTCCCCTTTATTTTATTTTTTTAATGTTTATTTATTTTGAAAGAGAGGGAGATAGAAAGGAAGAGAGAGGGAGAGAGTGAGAGAGAGAGAGAGAGAGAGCACATGAGCAGGGGAGGAGCAGAGGGAGAGGGAGAGAGAGAGAATCCCACGGAGACTCCATGCCTGTTCCATCCCGAGCAAGCAGAGCCCGACGCGGGGCTCGATCTCACGACCTGAGATCATGACCTGAGCTGAAATCAAGAGTCAGGTACTTAACCCACTGAGCCACCCAGGTGCCCTGATTACATTTTGTTTTATTTTTAAAGTTATTGAAGGGATTCATATTGAATTATTTAATAGTGAAATGACGTGAAGTATGAGATTTGCTTAAAAGGACCCCAGAAAGAACAAACCAGAAAATAGTGGTGGTGCTTGATGAAACAAATTGGCAAAATGTTGATAATCACTGAAGGTGGGTGGCCAGTTTATGCAGATTTACGATTATACTATTCTCTCTACTCCTGTGCAAGTTTTTTAAAATGCTAGAAAACAACAATAAAAACAGGTTACTTGCTGGATAAAAAGCAATGTACAAAACCCCACCAAGGATAATTTAGAGCATCAAAACTTAAAGGGCTCACAGTGAGATATCACTGCACATGTATTACAATGGTTCAAAACGAAAGAAACAGGTAAACAAAATCTGGCGATATCAAGTGTTGACAAGGGTGTGGAACAATGGGAACTCACCCACTGCTGGTGGAAATGCAAAACGGTCAGGTCTCCTTGAAAAGAGCTTAGCAGTTTCTTATAAAGTTAAACATAGAATCAAACGATGCAGCAATCCTACCCCCAGGTATTTACCCAAGAGAAATTAACATTTATATTCACTCTGAAATCTGTATGTGAATGTTTACAGTGGCTTTATTCATAATTACCCAAAGCTGGAAACAACCCAAACATCCTACAACCGGTAAACAAATAAACAGCGGTGTCTTCATACAGTGGAATGCTGTTCACCAACAACAGGAACAAGCTACTGATGCGTGTGCCGTCTTTGGCACGGCGCTGGGCACCTTTCTGAGTCTTGCGTCTCTTTGTTTCTAAGTCGACCATATCAAAGGAACATGTTTCCGCAAAAACATGCACGTGAATGTTCACTGCAAAAGTATTCCACAACAGCCAGAAGGTAAAAGCAACCCAAACGCCCATCAACCAACAGATGGACAGACTACCGTTTATCCATGAAATGGCGTACGATTCAGCTAGAGAGGAACAACATGAATCATGCCACAATGTGGAGGAACCTCGAAAACATTATGCTGCGTGAAAGGAGTTAATCACAAAAAGACCACATATTGCGTGATTCCATTTATGTGAAATGTCCATGAAGATTGCCAGGCCTGGGAGGAGGAGAGAATGGCAAGTGACGGCTCGTGGGCACAGGGTTTCTTCCTGGAGTGATAAAAACTGTTCCGGAATTAGATAGTCATGATGACTGCACAAGTCTGTAAATGTACTAAAAACCACTGAACCGTTCACTTTAAAATGATGAGTTTTATTTTAAGAACAGTAGTCATTTGGCACACTGCACAAAATCATAAAATTATCGGTTATCTTTTATGGGTACAAATCACAAAGTCCTCGTGAACTTTGGATCCCGGTGCCTGGGTATGTAGGAAGGATTTTATGTGTATGAATATTTCCTGAACGCATGATTCTTTTGGACGAGAACCATCTCTGTTTAGTTTAAAGAGGTTATCAAACTTCCTTTTCTCATTTATTCAGTTCTTTCACTGGAGGAATTTTACCTGAATGTTCTTACACTTTGGACCAAGGAACCTCCATTAGAACTGAAAACTTTTCCTTAAAACTCTTGGCCAGTTGCACGCAACCCTCTGTGAATTCCTTCCAGCTAAATATTCCATCACTCTTTTGTTCATTAAAAGAAATGAATTCCAGCAGCTCGGCTTTGTAAACAACTTTGCAATAAAAAACAAGTGTTCACATTCAATGAATGAAAACCATTTTAGACAGGAAATGGGCTTCAGGTTCCAAATCCAGTGCCTGTGTTCCAAACCGAAATGTGATTAGGAAAATATTGAAATGGGAATTGGGAAGCTTTTTCTCGAAATAATTAACTGAAGACCTTTCTGTTCCTGCAAAATTGGAAGAAACAGTAGATTGCAAACTCTACCTTTTCTGTAGTTAAGGAAGGATTCCTATATCAGATATTCAGGTAAAAATGAGAGGAATCACATATTATCCTTTATTTGTTGGGATAAGAAAAGATTTTGAAACTGCTTCTCTCCATTGAACTGTTTCAGGCATCTGATGTGGGTGGGAGTAATAAACTTGGAATAAGAAAGCTTGGGTTCTAATCCCAGGTCTTTTGCTTTCCTGCTATGTGACAATAAACAGAGGAAACACAATGCACACGAGCTGATAACCCCAGATGTGGTAAATCAGACTGAAATATTTATTGAGTTGTTATAATATGTGCAAACCACCGTGCTTGGGGTGATGACACCCGGAAGAATAAACATTTAATACCCCTACCCTCACAGAGCTTGCAGTCTAGTG
Organism: Felis catus; assembly: GCF_018350175.1. Taxonomy (NCBI): domain Eukaryota; kingdom Metazoa; phylum Chordata; class Mammalia; order Carnivora; family Felidae; genus Felis; species Felis catus. The sequence goes on along the minus strand of NC_058386.1, from coordinate 7,919,609 downwards.
AGGGAACACTGCCTGCTTCTTAGGCACTAAGAACACAACTTTTCTTTTTCTTAGTCTTCATTCATCTGTGTGAGTGAGTGCAGTGATGTTTTACATGGTCATTTTCAAAGCCACTACAAGTAAATAAGAATATTTTAAAATAAATCTTGTCATGATTGGGCAACCAAAGAGTTCTGACTAATAAAGCCAGGAAGTGATACTCTGAATATTCAGTGGGAAGGGAAGTGAGAAAATGGAACAAATCAAGAGTCTTGTGGACTAAGTATTTCACCCAGAAGGAATTATCCCCCCCGGTGTAGAACCAGAACCCATTAAGGAAAAGATACTGCAATCCAGCCTTATCTTAGAGGTTTCCTTTGTAACTTTTGGGCATGTTAATTTCATCAGCCTCCCCCCCCACACTCCTGTTTTAACCACAAGTTTTAGAACCATTGAGGAATTATGTCAGCATCGTTCACATTTTTTTTTCCTTTACAAAGAGAAATCTGGAAATTCACTTTCCTCTTACAGCCAAGACTGGGAAGTTTTGATCTAGATCAAAGTAGTACTGCTGGTCTTACTCAATTTTTATTAACCCCAAACTTTGAAGCATGAGGTTGACATTAGGTTATTTCTGAAGCTCCTTAGTCCCTATTCTCCCACACATCTAGGTACTTACTTGAGTCCTGCGCATTTCGTGATTTTATGGAATCTCTCAATGTATATTATAAATGCTGGTGTTCAGCTCCACAGCCCAGGAAATGACTGTATATGTGATATTTCCTCTAAAACCTTGGAACATTTCAATAATTCTACACTTACTTGGAAATACATGTTATTTTCTAAATCAGAGGATAACACTGTTCAAATAATTCGCTCAAATATTGAGCTGATCTTTCAAAGTGAATGACCCACATGAAGGTTTCCAATATATATGCCAAGAAAAGCCCCTGGGGTCTGGAAATCAACAAAAAGAAACTGAATAAGGTCATTGCACGTGCTGAAAAACGTTTCCAGCTCATGACTTGCATATTTGTAGAAATGTTGCAATTTGGGGGCGCCTGGGTGGCTCAGTCAGTTGAGCGTCCGACTTCAGTTCAGGTCAGTATCTCACGGTTTGGGAGTTCGAGCTGCGCATTGGACTCTGTGCTGACAGCTCAGAGCCTGGAGCCTGCTTCGGATTCTCTGTCTCCCTTTTTCTCTGCCCCTCCCCCCCCCCCAAAATGAATAAACGTTACAAAATTTCAAAAAAGAGAGAAATATTGCAATTTGAGATATTGTTGATTCACATTACCGCTTACTTGAGGCAACTAAATATTTCTGTATCCTAAGACCAATATGATGGTACCACCCACTTTTCTGTTGGAAATTCCAAGTTTTTAAATGAAAACCTCAGAGTAGAGTCCTAAAATTGCTTAGTGGGAAATATTTTTCAGTGAAGCCGTATCTTACAACCACATCTGCTGAACCGTAAGGTTTGTCAAGTTGTGGTCACCCTCCGGCTGCCCTGTGGCCGACTTAATTTATGCCCAAAGGAATGCATGAATATAATAATCAGAATATCCGTAGCCCTGAAACTCACGTTATTCTATAGTCTGTTTACTAGTGTTTGGGTAGGAAATGATTATTTTATTTTTTTCACGAGATAAAAGCAAATCGCTGACAAGTTTCTTACCTGGAAAACAATATGCTTAATAACTCAATTATTAATACTCAATAATTAGAGTAACTCAACTTACAGAGTAGATTGACACATGGATCTATGTATGTCTTACACCAAAAATCAGTCTAATGAAATTTAAGACGTGAGAACAGCTTCTTAATATTTTGCTGAAATTGGCTTTTTTTTTTTTTACTTCAAATCAAATCTTTTAAGTATGACCCAGCTTCAAAATTAAATTCCCAGGGAATGAATAAGACATTATGGAAACTGATAATGCTGAAAGGGATTTTTTCTCTCCTTATTCATCCCCAAGATGAGTGGCAGTGCACGTTACCTATCTTGCATTATGTTTGCATCTCCGTAACTTCCAAGCCTGTTAAAATTGTAAACTATCATAAAATTCATTTAGCAAAGAATTCCAAAATGTTTTCATGCTCCTTGAGGATAAACATACAGAATATCTTCACAGAGATTCCAGGTATAGAGAAAGGACTTCAGAGATTGAAGAAAAGCCCAGAGGGTGTGATGAAAATAGAATTGATATCTCACTCCTAAAAGGGTTACTTAAATGCTTTTGATATATTCTGACTCTCCTATGGCTTATATTTCAAAGGCATAATGTTTAAGAAGAACATTAAACAAAACACCGGATCAGAGGGTGGAGAGAATGTTAGTGTTTCCTTTATTTCAACTTAATGAAATAATTTAAGGCAAGAACTTGGTTCACATTACCGATACCATAAAGTTCCAAGTGACGAGACCATTTAATAATAGTGGCTTATATTCCATTTTGGTTCAAAATATCTCAAGAAACTTCAACATAAAGTGCTCGTAAAATTTGACCTCCAGACAAAAGTGTACAATATATCTAATTTGGAGGAATGCATTTTAAACAATCTATATCTAGATATAGAGCAACGAGTAACTCCAGGATCCCTCATTATCAAGAATCGCCAACATTGTATACTTTATTTGAAGTGACCGTAGTCCTTTTTTAAATCCTCTGCCCCTTAGGGATGTCTTTAAGTCAAGACCAACCAAAAGGCACTGTATGTAGAGCCCAAAGGACATTTTGGTCCTGGGTGTACTGTTGGCTTTATTTGCTTCAGAATAGGGAAATACAATCCACAGGCCAAGTTTGATTCACCACAAACCAAATTCTGGCATGGACATTCCCTTACATACTGTCCGTGGCTGCATTCACACTAGTTGCAGAATTGAGTTGTTGGAAAGAGACCATACAGCCCACAAGCCCAAAACGTATATTCCCTGGCCCTCCACGGAGAGTAATTCTGACTCTGCCAGCCAATCTTTCCTGTTTTCCGGGTCTGTCACATTTTGCCTGGTCTCCGTGATTTCACCCAGACTCCTCAGTGCCCAGTCTTAATCGCCTTGACATCTATGTTCTTTCTAGAATTTCTTTACTCGCCCTGCCACCTTTTGTCTGAACTCTTGATAGTGACTTGTTTTTTGACCAAGTATCCAACTGCCACCAATCTGTTTAACCTTTTCTGCCTATACTCTATGAACCCCAGACATTCTTTTGTTCCTGACTGGCATTTCCATCTTCTTCGGATGGACACCACCAGGAATAATGACTTCTCACATCATCACCACCCCGCCATCCTTGTTCTAGCTCTATGTTTAGGTTTAAACTCTAGAGTTGTCCATGCCTAGTGTATATTTTGTTGTCTTTGGGGTAGAATACCATCAGGGAATGGTGGTATAGCATCATGTTCTGAAGACCAAATCAACTCTGCATGCCATCCTACTGGCCTACCTAAAAATCAGGTAGCCTGTTTCTATCCTTTGAATCTCTTATTTTAAATGGGGGAGAAATGCCAGCTCTTCCTTACAGAAGAATTCCAATTAATACGAGTAGAAATAATGATGGAAATAAAAAATACAATTTCTAAAGAAAACAGTTCTACATAGAGTTAGAAGACCACAATAATGACCTCAGAAAACAATCCACCAGTGGATGTTAAAATGAGTGGATGATAGTCGAAGAAGAAACAGGATGCTTGCTTAAAGAGTATCTCTCTCGAGATATCTAGTAATTACCAAGGGAGACAAATAGTAAGTGGACAGTGGAGAATCCTGGTAGACACCACCTTAGCCAGGTGATCAAAGTTCATATCATCGGTCATACCTACAGACATGACGCACCTCCAGGTATGTGACACCAGGAAGAGCTCATCACTTCTGCAGTGTTTTGTTCTCCCCAAAATGCATAACCTCAGTCTGATCATGAGAACACATCCAACCCAAGTTGATGGGCATTCTACAAGACAAGCAACCAGTACTCTTCAAAAGTGTCAAGGTCTGGAAAGAAAGAGAAACTTACTAACCAGAAGAGACTAAGGAGACGAGATAATTTAACACAATGTGGAATCCTAAATGGGATCCTGGAACCAAAAAAAAAGTGGGGGGGACATTCTGGGGCATCTGGGTGGCTCAGTCAGTTAAGCGTCCAACTTCAGCATCCAACCTGAGATCAGGTCATGATCTCATGGTTCGTGGGTTCGAGCCCCGCGTCGGGCTCTGTGCCGACAGCTCAGAGCCTGGAGCCTGCTTCAGATTCTGTGTCTCCCTCTCTCTCTGCGCCTCCCCCACTCATGCTCTGTCTGTCTCTCTCTCAAAAATAAATAAACATTAAAAAAAAATTAAGGACATTAGTGGGAAAACTGGTGAAATCTGAATAAGTTCTGTACTTTTGCTAATAGCATTATGCTAAAGTTAATTTCTTAGGGGAAGCTGGGTGAAGGGCATATGGGAACTCTCTGTGCTATCTTTGAAACTCTTCCCTAAGTCTACAAATATCTCCAAAAGAAAAGATGAGCTGTTAAAAAGAAATTGCATCTTAGTTCCTGAGGGGTGTCTTGTGGGAATCATGTAACAAAATTAGCTCCAGAAGTTTCCTTTTAATCCTTTTTGACTTCTCAATTACTTCTACTATTTTTGCTAATTCTCCAAATAAAAGATTCCCAAGGTTGACCGAATGATGTAGTCCCATAACCTGTGTTAAGATTGCTTCTTTCCTCTAGCATGAAGTGTCCAGCACCCAAAAGCCAGTTATGAGTCTTCTCCTTTTTAGCAAGGGGCAATACATTTTCCACTCAGAAGGACAGCCCTTGTAGACGCTCATTCTAAACAGACCCAGGCTCAAGGTGGTGGGTGACCAGACAGAAACAGAAATACCATATAGGGCAACCACATCACCAGTCAGAAAACTGCTTGGTGAACTTTGGGAACGTCTTTCATGTCATGAACAGAAAGCCTAAGGAGCTATTTTACATCCTAGAAAATACTGAAAGGTAGAGTAGAATGATCTAAAGAAGAGCCTCTTGATCAAACCAATTGGGGCTTTGGAGACAAATTTCCTGCTCTCAATTCTGCCAGTTTTCAAAGAAAGTTATTTATTTCTGGATACTACTATGACATTCCTTCCTTCCTCATTCAGTATGTATTTGGGCTTCACCACTGTGTAGGGCATAATGCTGGTCAGTACCTTGTGGCCAGTATTAACTGATCCCAGAGAGAAGCCTGGGACTTAATGTTAGAGGAGCCACCTTGCAGTTCTATCTCTAGCGCTGTCGGTAGATGAACTTGAGGTGTAGAGCCATGGTTCCCCGCAGAGAACTGACTCTCCAAATGTGTCAGAGGTTTAAAAAAAACAATAACGGGTAACTGCTGCACTTTTGGAGATTCTGATTCAGTAGGTTTTGTTTAGGGGCAGGCAAGTTTGAATTTCCCAGGGATGCTTGATCATTAGCCTCACCAGGGAAGCATTTCAAAATACGTGGGTTGGTGGAACCCGAGAATCACTGTGTATCTCAAATTCCGTGGGTGATTATTATGACCCTAAAGTTTGGGAAGTGCTGATCAAGAGACAAAATTGGAAGGCAGGCTTAAATAACTGGCAAGTACAACGGAAATGTAGATTGTGTTACCTTTCGTTGTATTCACTGATGACGCGTTTAGCGTAACACATTTCTAAAACAAGTGACGGCCTCGGCTGAAAATAGTACTACATTCATCTTTTGAAGAATTGGGCTTTTCTGACCTTCCAGAGGCAGGAGGCGATGGCGTAAGGAAAAGGAGACACCTTCCCGACCAGCAAAATCATCAGGATCGACCCTAGGGCTCAGCACTGACATTGTATAGCCACTGTGGCTTTACATGCAGCCCTTCTGTGTAGAAAAATGACTGTGTTCTCATGGGATTGTGACCCCACATTCCAGGATAAAGTCAGCAGATTTCAGGCCATCCCTCTAAGAAAGGGTATCCCAAAGTGCGGATCATAGAGCACTAGTTCTGTCTGAGGGTCATCGTGCTGTGAAAGAGGTAATTCCATGAAAAATGAACTTCTGTGGACAAATGGTTTGGGGCAGCTTGGCATTTTATATTCATCTGGAGAGCCATCGCACATATTAGCACTTTTAAAGCTCTGATAAGTCCTGCATGCCTGATTGACATTGTTTAATTCACATTTTTCAAATTAACATAGAATTCTTTTTTTTTTTTTTCTAATAGGAGGACCTCTTCACACCGGAGAATCTGCCCCTCGGAGAAATCTTGAGGAACCTTGTCCTGAGGTACTAATATGGTGCTGACATCTAGAATTATTTTATGGGATTTAACGCTGGTGACAAGGAATAGGCATTTACTCTGTTCTAAGATGAAATTAAACAGCAAATTAAGTACACTGAAAACAATGCACTTGTTTAGTGGCGGGTGGAAATAACTACATGGAGAAAAGAAGAGAAATTTTTCATTTTATATATCTGTTTATATTGTGGGGTTTAGGAAATCAAACAAGTTATGGAAGTCTAATTTCTAAATTGAGCAAGAGGCATGCGCTGAATACTACTGGTTACTCTGCTCTGTTGGTTGCTGTGGACACTCCCAAGGGATATGGTTTGCAGAGCTTATAATAGATTTGTGGTATTAATAGAGAGTGTTTATTGAGTTCCTAATATGTGCTAGCATCCAGTCTAATGCTTTACATCTATTATCTCGCTCAGTTCCCACAATAGCCATGTAAAGTAAGTACCAATATTATGCCCATGCTTTCTGGATTAGGAACTTCTTTTTTAATTTTTAAAAAATATTGATTGATTTAGAGAGAGAGAGAGAGAGAGTGAGAGAGCAAGTGGGGGAGGGGCAGAGAGAGAGGGAGAGAGAGAATCCCAAGCAGGCTCCACGCTGTCGGAGCACACCCCGACACAGGGCTCGATCCCACGAATCATTTGATCGTGACCTGAGCCGATATCAAGAGTCGGATGCTTAACCGACTGTGCCCCCAGATTAGGAACTTTTCTAAGTCGCACTGATAATTAGTAGTAAAGCTGGTATCTAAGGCCTGAAGATTTCACTCTAGAAACCCCAAGCTTGACCATTAGGCTACAGGGCCTCCAGACGGCATGCGTGGGTCCTTGCTTACTGGGCATGCAGAAGGAAGGATTACTGGACTTGGGGGCTCATCTAAAAATTCCGCATTTTCTGTGACTCTCAGCTTTATTCCCCCTAAAATAAATGTTTTTTAAAGTATTTAGCCAACATACACACAATAATGCAACCAATATACATCCGCGTGTCTTATACATTTGCTTGAACGTTCCTATCTCTTCGAGGAGGCTCCTACCCCTTGCTTTTGTAGGAACTTTCTGTTTTGTAAAAAAGCTTGGCCGAGGGGCGCCTGGGTGGCGCAGTCGGTGAAGCGTCCGACTTCAGCCAGGTCACGATCTCGCGGTCCGGGAGTTCAAGCCCCGCGTCGGGCTCTGGGCTGATGGCTCAGAGCCTGGAGCCTGTTTCCGATTCTGTGTCTCCCTCTCTCTCTGCCCCTCCCCCATTCATGCTGTCTCTCTCTGTCCCAAGGATAAATAAACGTTGAAAAAAAAAATTAAAAAAAAAAAAAAGCTTGGCCGAGTTCATTTTTGCCATCCAACTTTAGTGACAAGGTCACATGTGAAATTTCGATCTCGTTCGGACTCTGCACGTGGCACATTTCGTGGTCTGTCATTATTTCCCAGCGGCGTGGAATGAAAGGCCTTTCCTTGTGTTTGTTGGCAACCTTTGGTTCCTCGGTCATACTGAGGTACTATAAGCATGAGGCGACCCTGCCGCGTTACCAGGAGTTTTAGTCGAGCGTACTAGATATTATTTCGGGCAAATCCTACTCGTTCATTTTCTGTCGGTTAAGTTTGGTCTTCTCCCATCCCTTTGGGCTTCTATCTTTGAATGCTTGTTTACTGTTCTGTTGTTTTAGAAGGCAGGCTTTCTCGTACCATGGGGTCCTTTCAAAATATTAAGTCGACCGTGACGATGACAAAAGACTCTTATTGAATTATCTTTTCTCGTGCCGCCTCATTCCCCGCAGTTTCTTGGTCGGGGGGCGGCTGGGGCAAGACTTGCTACTGACTGGGTGCCAAGCTGTTCGCCATATCACGTCTGTTGAATGTACGTGGGGTGAGAGCTCATGTGCAGGACCAGGGGTGTCCTCGCCTAAGCCCCTTCCCTTCCAGATTCCTTTCAGGATGACTTTCCCATTTCCTGTCCTGCTGATCACGCCCTTGGAAGGGATTTGAAGTCTGGAGTGTCTTTGATGTTTTCTTCTGGCCATGCCAAAGCCTCCCTGGGAGACAACAGGCTCTCTCAAGCCTGTGCAAATGGGTTTTTAAGTCAGTGTGGCTGCCAAGCTGTTGTGTTTCCTTGCTCTCTCTTTGATGTCCATCTAGCATGGTGCCTTGTATGCCTCACCCAATGCCTGGCATGTAGCAAATTCTCATTACCATTGCCTCGGTATGGAAACTTGCATGGAAAGTATTTCTGGGACTCCCCCCCCACCCATCCCAAGTTTATTTCCTTCTTCCTGTTCCATCTCCTTCCCTCTCCCTTCTACCGTTACAGACATTGGCCAGATGTTAAGAAAATTCAATAAATTGAAACAAAACAAAACAAAACAAACAAGGAAAACCAAGGAGAGATAAGAACGTGGTTTCTTTAAATAACAGACTACAGGGTTGGGATAAATGTCAATGTCACCGTACTCACATACTGAGAACTTACGGTTTCGAGGTTTCAGATCTCCTGGCAAGGCTTTGGACTCATCCAGTAAGCCCAGCTTAAATATATTCTGTTCCTGTTCTTTCTGAGGTGTGAGAAGAGTATTTATGGAGGGGCTGATCCCAAAATGAGGTGTTAACAAATCAGACAATCCCTTCCACCCCCTCTTGACACATACTGGCAACTCTCACCACATTCATTTTATTTTATGCTTACTAGTTGGTTTCCAAACGAATTTTTTTTTTTCATAAAGAAACTAGTGAAATGAAACACAAGGGGTGTGACTTTAAACAATGCCGTGTTAAATTTAGAGTTTGGATAAAGCACCGATGTCGTTAAAAATATACACGTATGTACTTCGGTTCCTAGACTCTTGGACATCAGAATATTCCAGTGGCTTTAAAGGATGCCATGTTAAATTTAGAGTTTGGATAAAGCGCCGATGTCATTAAAAATATACATGCATGTACTTCAATTCCTAGACTCTTAGACATCAGAATGTTCCAGCCTAATTCCCTGGGATGGAGCACAAAGGGGTTTGTTGAGACGTGGACGGGCTGAGGGACTCGAGTCCCAGGTCGACCCTGAGTTCTGTTTTCTCTCAAGACTTTAAGCATTCTTTTCTCTTTCCTCCTGACCGGTGACGCCAGCTCTGTTCCTCCTGGGAATCTCGGACATTATTCTTCCTTTTCAACCTGAATTGTTCTTCCTGGCGCCTGTCATTCTTTTTGTCATTGTATTTGGTGTCTCCCTCCAGCAATTCCAGCAGATGCTTCTCGGCTTTCCTTCCCGCTTTGAGTTTCTAGCAAGCATGCCTATATCTGCTTTACCCTCTGCTGTCTTGGGCCCCAGCGGTATTTCCCAGGGAACTGGTCAGGCTGTACAGAGCGGGAAGATTGGCGGCCTCGTGTTGCTTCGAATGATAATAAATAATGCAAAGAGAGGGGCAGTGTTTGGGTGAATACGGGCAGGGTATTACTTCTCTTTGCACTGTATTAACTATGGACTGGAGAGAAGCAGAGGCCCAGATAATCCTGCCACCTAAACATGAAATTTGCCTGTGGCTGCTGAGTGCTTTCTTTGCAATGAAATTTAAATGTGAGCCTTTGGACCTTCCAAACATTCACACTTTACACACCAGGGGTGTTTTAAACCCTGGCCTGAGGCACTGGACAAGGTGTCCGGGTTACTTGTCCTGAAATCCTCCGTTTCAAACCTCCTTTGCCGAGGAAGGGCTGCAGGCCCTTCTACGGCTTTTCATAGCCAGACTGTTCTGGTTGAGGATATGTGTTCTCACGGTTCAGCCTGCCTTTCAAGTACAAGGGGCGTCATCATTAGTAGTGTCGGCCCAGCATTTCCGCCGCTCTGTGCTTCCTCCTTCCGGGGAGGGCATCGCTGAGAAAGTCTTGCCAAAGTCCTGTTCAACGCGCAGAGGGGCGGTCTCTGGCAATGACCTTCTTTCCTGACTATGGCCAAATATGTTTTCAGAGGGAAATGAATGCATCAATACACAAATACAGAAATCTAGAAATATCTAATATATACATTTATTAAAAATGTGTATTTATTTCGGTATTGATTTGCTTATTTAAAAGAAAACCTACTTCTTGCCAGAGTGAAAGCAGGATTTGTCTATGATAAAAATCACAGAAGATAAGAAGGAGTTAAGGAAACCATTGGACCAAGGCACAAAAAGTGTTGCTCTAAATACACGACTTCTCAAATTCTTTAGAAGTATTTATGAACATTTTATAATATGCCTTGTACTGTCTTAGGCATACTGACGTCTAAAAAATAAATATAAGAGATTATCTCTGCAAACAGGGGCCTCACTATCTTAAAAACAAACTTTGCATCGGGCACCGAGATCGCATTCAAAAAGAAAAGTTGAATGAAAGGATATGCATTCAAATTATGTTGGTCGTAAGAAATGGAGGAAAGAATGCTTCATTTTCACCGAATGCCAAAAACGACATAAATTTAGAAATGTTTGCCCACGAAAAATAGCTCAGAGCTTTCTTAGCCATATGTCCCACTCAGCAAAACTTCGAGTAATTTACCATCTCATCTTTGCCTAGAATATAGTAATAGCAAATAGAGGCTAAGAGGTGGAAAAAGAGAATTAAGCAAACATTAGGGCCATGGTTCATTTTAGAAACGTATTTACACTCAACCATGTCTAAAGTTGATTACAGATCATTAGATTAAATTATAGACTCTTTTGAACCCCCAGTGGGCTCGTTCAGAAGACGGTCAGAAGACAAACTGGGATACCAACCAAGCCTGTCCTACGGGTACTTGAGACCACTGAGATTAAATTCTCTCACACCCTGAGTGCTTCAGCCTGCTATCACATGTAACTGTAAACGTTCAAGTTCCTTAGACGTAAATGTGCCGAGCTTACACCTTGTTTTCTATGCAGACATTTTCAGATTTTATCACATCACACGTAATGGGACAGCAGACAGCCCCACCTGTCCCCGCAAACATTTGCTGATTCTTTTCCTGTCTCCCTTCTCCCAGGCCTCCTAATAGCTGCTGCCCAGGGGTCTGTCTAGCTCTTCTGTAAACAGTCTGTGGTTGCTAACAGAGAGGGCTGTTTGTCCTTTGGGCTTGGGCAGCTTGAAAGGCTGTGTTGAGCAGCCCATGACACCGACCAAGAAAATGTTGGAAGGTGATGACACAAGGGACTCGATCTGAAGACCGATTGTCTCCCCTTGCATCTGGTTGTTCCCGGTTTTGCGTGACGTGTAAGGGTGAGGTAGAGGATTACAAGCATTGGAATTGTGTCAATCTGTGTAACAGCCCTGCTTACGTAGAGTGTGAGTTGGACATATTGTGTGCTCGAGGGTGAATGGACCTCAAGTGTGAGGTTTAACAGAACATAATGTGTTTGGATGGGTGCCCCAGTTCTCTCTACCGGAAGCCTGACCCTACTATTCTGTGGGGATGTAAAGGCACCCCAGTAGCCATGGTCTTGAAAGGCAGTATATAGAAACTGGAAATAGAAAGCCAGGAAGAAATTTGAGATTGCAGGTAAACCCTTTGTTACAAACGACAAGGGACATGTGCTGGTTATTCTCATGTAGCTGAGAAATCGAAGTTCAACCTAAGTTTAAATGTAATTTATTTAAAAACAATTTTTTTAATGTTTATTTATTTTTGAGAGAGAGAGAGAGAGAGAGAGAGAGAGAGAGAGTGCGATTGGGGGAGGGGCAGAGAGAGAGGGAGACACAGGATCCCAAGCAGGCTCCAGGCTCCAAGCTGTCAGCACAGAGCCCGACGTGGGGCTCAAACTCACGAACTTGAGCCGAAGTCAGATGCTTAACCATCTGAGCCACCCAGGCGCCCCAAGTTTAAATGTAATCTAGGGGCGCCTGGGTGGCGCAGTCGGTTAAGCGTCCGACTTCAGCCAGGTCACGATCTCGCGGTCCGTGAGTTCGAGCCCCGCGTCGGGCTCTGGGCTGATGGCTCGGAGCCTGGAGCCTGTTTCCGATTCTGTGTCTCCCTCTCTCTCTGCCCTCCCCCGTTCATGCTCTGTCTCTCTCTGTCCCAAAAATAAATAAACGTTGAAAAAAAAAAAATAAATGTAATCTAAATTCCTATGACAACTCTTCACAGGTTAGTTAAATTTACCCAGGTGCTTAAATGCACTACTGGGCGTATTTTTTTGGACTTCTGTTCATCATATTCCAGAGAAATAACAATTATAGAAGAGGTATGTACACTTGATGGGAGGGGTCGCTAACATTTAAAAAATTTTTTAATATTTAATGTGTGCTAGACCAGTGCTTCTCAGATAAATTCTAAATAAAATCTGAGTGAGTCCAATCCAACAACATATGAAAAAGGATAACACGTTGTGATCGTGTGGGGTTAATCTCAGGAATGCATCAGCCAATCTAATTCACTGTATTAGCAAACTAACAAAAGAAGTTAAAAAGCTATATGCTAATCGTAATAGACACAGAGAAAGCATTTGTCAAAATCCAGTGTCCATTCCTGACAAAGCCTCTCAGCAAATAGGAATAGGAGAGAAGTTCCTCAGCCTGATAAAGGGCATCTATGAAGAACCCACAGCTAACATCATCCTTCTGGTGAAAGACTGAGGCTTTCTCTCTAAAATCAGAACCAAGATCAACATGTCTATTTCATCACCTCTATTTGACATTGCACTGGAGCTTCTAACCAGAGAAATTACTTAAATAAAAGAAAGAAAGATTGGAAAGAAAAAAGTAAAGCTGTCTATATTCACAGATGACATCATAGCCCATGTGAAAAATTGGATGGATCTACATATAAAAAAAGCTGCTGGAACTAAATAAATGAGTTTAGCAAAATTGCAAGAAACAAGATCAATACACAAAACTAATTGTACTTTCAGAACTGGCATGGAACGATAGGAAATTGAAATTAAAATATCATTTACAATAGCATGAAAGTAAGACATGCTTAGGGATACATTGGAAAAGATATATAAAAGAAACTTACAGTTACAGCTATAAAACATTCCTGAGAGAAATTAAATAATTACCCACATAAATAGTCAGATATGCCTTATTCTAGTACCAGAAGTCTCAATCAATGTTGTTAAGATGTCATTCCCCACAAGTTGGCTAATAGATTCAATGCAATCCTAATCAAAATCTTAGTGTGTTTTTTTATAGATGACAAACTGATTCTAAAATTCATATGGAAATGCATAGAACCTAGAATAATCAAAACAACATTTAAAAAGTAGAGCAAAGGTAGGCTAACACTACCTAACTTCAAGACTTATAATTAAGCTGCTATAATCGAGATAGTGTGATATTGACATAAATATAGATAAATATATCAATGGAATAGGATAGAGAATCCAGCAATAGACCCAGATATATATGGACAACTGAATTTTGACATAGGTGGAAAAAAAATAGACAAATCATAGTCTCAAAAAAATGGTGATGGAACAATTGGATGTCCATACTCAAAAAAAAAAAAAAAAAAAGAAAAGAAAAATGAAACTTTGGTCTATACCTCATATCACATATACAACATATATGATCTGTAATCCAATGTAAAGCCTAAAACCATAAAACTTCTGTAAGAAAGCGTAAGAGAAACTTTTCATCCTGGATTAGGCAAAGACTACTTAGATACAACACCAAAATATGATCTATAAAAGGACACATTGATAATATGGACTTTATCAAAATAAAAATAAATCTGTTCTATGAAAGTCACAGTTGAGGAATCAAAAGACAAGCACAGAGTAGGATAAAATATTTACAAATCATATGTCTGATAAAGGACTCGTATCCAGAACGTGTAAATAACTCTTAAAACTTAATGAGGAAACCAGCCACCCATTCAGAAACTGGCAAAATTCTTGATAGATAGGATGCTTTCTCCATGCCTGACTTCACAGACCCAGGATCCTTCCGTCATGTAGGATTACATGAAAGGTCCATAAACTGGGAATTTTATGAGCCAGACCTGGGGGTGTGTGGTATACACATCACTTCCGGCCCACGTTTCATTGGCCACAATCCAGTCATGTAGTCATACATGGGTAGTCATACCCAAGAAACGAGGAAAACGGGTTTAGCAAACGGCTATTAATCTCTTCCACATTCTGCATCATTACATTTGGTGACTATCCGTAGACACCTAAAGGTGGTTTTATGGCAAATAAGAATATTCTATAGTAAATCCCAAATGTATAAAATCATTACCACAGTACCACCTAATTTAGCTTTTTTCCCTTCCCTTTTTCCTCATGTCTTCATAGGGGTAAAGAAATACTCTTTTGGTTGGGTAAAATTATGGAGATCTCTCTCTCTCTCTCTTTTTTTTAAATTTTAGAGACAGAGAGTGAACGCAAGTGGGGGAGAGGGGCAGAGGGAGAAAGAGACAGAATCCTAAGCAGGCTCACACTCTGCACGGAGCCCGATGGGGGGCTCTATTGCACGGCCCTGGGATCATGACCTGAGCCAAAATCAAGAGTTGGACACTCAACCAACTGAGCCACCCAAGCACCCCAAGATACCTCTTTTTTATCTGTAAATATGAGAATATTTGCAGAGTGGGCTTGAAAAAAATGTTACCTTTGCCTTGGCCCGACAGTTCTTCTTAGGAAGAAAAATAATAACGAATTACGTGGTCGCAGGTGATATCCCAATGACCTGGTCTGTAAAGGTGGATGCTAATGAAGATCTAGGGGGCACAGCGAATACTGAGTGCAGAGTAGAGATCAAAGAAATGGGGCAAGACTGGGAATGTGAGAGATGGGGCAAGAGGTTGGAGCCTGTGGAAAAAGAGTTTATGGGAAATTCTAACACAAGAGTGTGGAAAAAAAAAGGTTTTAAGGAGAAAGATGCTAAAGATTCAATTTGACATTTGTATGCTGTAAGGTAAATGGCATCCTTTGCCTCCAACCTTCACCAAAAAGCTGCTACACCCAGAGCCTCGTGTCATTGGCACTTTGAGTGGCATCTAGTGTAAGGCCATAAGAACTATGTCCATTCAGGACCCCTGAGAAGCAGATACACAGATGGAGAAAAGGCCAATGAAAGTTAAGGGCGAGAGAGAGCGGGAGTAGGCAGGAAGAGCCCTTAATCCATGATTCAACTCTAATACCTGTGAGGGGAGACAAGGAAGGAAGATTGGGACAGAAGCCTCCTAGCCTGCAGTGCAGCTCTAGGCCCATTATGGCCTGGCTGATGGGGAACCTCTGAGCAGAGCTTGCCCGTTGGGAGAATCAGACAGGGGCCTGGATCTAGTCCCCTTCCGTGCTCAGTTCTTGGTCGGGAGCAGCCTTGAGGCAGGGTAGCGTTGGCATAGCGTTGTGTCTGCTAACCACATTCCTAGCTGGAAATTCTCCTGAAAGAGAGATCTGAGCAACCCCAGAGCCACCAAAAGGGATAAGCTCCGAAGGGTGAAGTGGTCCAAACACTGAACTGATTCATCAGGAGCAGGAATTGCGGTCAGAAACGAGTAGAAGTCCAAGGCCCGCCAACCCCTGTGAGTCCTTGGAGAGTCACTACAGCAGAGTCTCGACACCAAAACACCTGCTATGAAATGACCGGTTATGAAGGAGAGAGAAGAGAGGTGTCTAGTTGTTTTTAACATTTGTAACATTTAATCTATGCGTGTAAACGCAGTTGACCATTGAACAGCACAGGCTTCAACCGTGTGGATCCACTTATAAACGGATGCTTTGTTCAATAAATGCCGAACAGTATTGTAAATGTATTCTCCTTATGATTTTCTTCATAACATTCTTGTTTCTCTAGCTTACTTGATTGTAAGAATACAGCATGTAATACATATAACGTCCAAAGTGTGTGTTAATCAGCTGTTTGTTATTGGTAGAGCTTCTGGTCAACAGTAGTCTATTAGTAGTTCATGTTTTGGAGAATCAAGAATTATATACAGATTTTTGACCGCACCAGGGGGTCTGTACCCCTAACCCTCATGTTGTTCAACGGGCCACTGTATCTCCTTTTCAGAGGTCTTTGCTTCACACCAGATTCATTTAGCTGTGCCCCCTAATTCTGGGCATAGCTGACTGTGGACAGCAGTGGCAGATTCAGGTACAGCGTTTCTGAAAGTTGCCACCAGACTATTAGCGACTGGGGACTTTTTCACATAAAATGGACACTGCATTATCTTGGAGAATTCAGTGCTGTAACGATAAAGGAAGCTAATTTCTAAATTCTTTTCTGGACCTAACATCACACTTGGCGCCCATACTGTAAATGTCCCTCTTCCCCTCATAGCAACACACGAAGTTTATGTGCACCTAGGACTTGACATATAGCTTAGGGAGGATTGATTTTCTTTACCTGAATTTGTTTTAGAGAATATCGTGTTTATATCAATATCCTGATTACTCTGGAGATATTAAGCTCCAAACCGCACACATTTTACACTTTTAAAACATTTAAGGTTTTATTTTGGCTTCAGAATTTTTTCTTCCATTTAGATACCACGAGCGTTTCCAGGGATGATCTCAGTTCTGGGCACATGAAGGACAGTCATGTGTTTCAATATCAAACCCAGATGGGTGCAGTTTGCAACACCCGTGACAGGTTTCCCTGCTCTAGGCTGACCAACTCCTCATGGTTTCCCAGGACTTTTCTGGGCACTGGAAGTCCCACATCTTGGGAAACTCCCCAGTTCTGGGGAGGGTTGGTCATCCTAGCCAGCTCTTGTCCTCAAACAAAATAAGAAAGTTCTATCAGCAGGGTGGCCATTCTTGGCCTGCAGGTTACATTCCTGTTTACTTTCCAAGGTGGTGAAAAGGCAGGACCCCTATAGACATCTTTGATTGCTGTCACATTATTTCAAACATTTAAGAGTTACAATGGCGTAGGATATCTAGTGGATTTACCTGTACTCATTGCTGTATCAGAATATGTTCTTCGTAAAATTAAATACTGAACACGTTAAAAATACCTCTTATTTTCCCAAAGCAATAAAGGGATGGACACAATTGCATTTTCAACAATCTTCATGTGTATTTATTGTTTGTCTTCTCTTTTGAGTTTACTTTTATTCAGCTTCCGACTCCTTGGGGCTGCCCTAAATGAAGAAATCAAATTAACAGTAAACTGAGCCATGCATGCAACTCTTGTCCTTTTTAAAGTTCAGTTTGTGTGGGTGTGTACACACACACACACACACACACACGTGTAGATAAATATATACATACATGTATATATTTCATGGCATATATTGCAAATCAAGAAATCATAAGGAAGAAAAATGTAAAAAGGGGTGGTTTATTCCTCAAAGCAAAGTCAGTCCAATTGAATTACTATTTCAGTTGACCATGTGACAAACCCAATTGGGAATTTCCAGATGCAGAGAGGTAAAAACGCCAACGTTATTAAAACGTAAGCCAAAGCAAAATCACAGTCTAAAATGGAAATGGCATTGAGGAAAAGGCTGATTTTGTTTGGCATGCACTGTAAAATTCTAATTTCATGTAGGTTTAAAAACATGAAACGCCCACCCTTACATAGCCATAGAGGGAAAGACAAGCCCACGCTAAGCTGATTGTCCACGGTTCTTAAATTTTTATGTTAATAATAATATAAATTGTTGATAACATTTGGGGGCTCAATTGATAATGGCGTTGGACGATTTCATGAACTAAAAGAAATTATTTTGGCAGAGATCATCAAAACGGAGATATGATTTGATCTTCGGAGATCAACTTGGACCTACAACATATCTATACATACCCAACATATGAAATCATAGAGGAGGCACGTTTTTATAAAATATTGGAAGTACGAGTACAACCTTTTCATAAACCAAATAAAGCCAGGTTTTTTTTCAGTGCTTTAGGTATGATCTCTCTTAGAAAGATGACCCACATTCATAACCTACAGATGAAGGCATAGGGTGCCACATTTTTACAAAGATTGGAAGTACTCATAATTAAGAAAGCCAGTCTTCTCGGGACTCCTGGGTGGCTCAGTTGGTTAAACATCTGACTTTGGCTCAGGTCATGATCTTGCAGTTTGTGAGTTTGAGTCCCACATTGGGCTCTCTGCTGTGAGCACAGAGCCTGCTTCAGATCCTCTGCTTCCCTCTCTCTCTGCCTCCACCTTTCTCAATTAAATAAACTTTAATTTAAAAAAAAAAAAGCCAGTCTTCTCTCTGACTTCAGGTATGATTCCCTTAGAATGATGACTGTGCATGCCAATGGCCTGAGACAGACTATAATCTGTAGGATTTACAGTACTTTGCTTCACTAGAACAAGCAATTCTAAATTTTTTATGGAACCACAAAAGACCCCAAATAGCCAAAGTAATATTGAAGAAGAAGACCAAAGCGGGAGGCATCACAATCCCAGACTTTAGCCTCTACTACAAAGCTGTAATCATCAAGACAGCATGGTATTGGCACAAAAACAGACACATAGACCAATGGAATAGAATAGAGATTCCAGAATTGGACCCACAAAAGTATGGCCAACTAATCTTTGACAAAGCAGGAAAGAATATCCAATGGAAAAAAGACAGTCTCTTTAACAAATGGTGCTGGGAGAACTGGACAGCAACATACAGAAGGATAAAACTAGACCACTTTCTTACGCCATTCACAAAAATAAACTCAAAATGGATAAAGAACCTGAATGTGAGACAGGAAACCATCAAAACCCTAGAGGAGAAAGCAGGAAAAAAACCTCTCGGACCTCAGCTGCAGCAATTTCTTAACTTGACACATCTCCACAGGCAAGGGAATTAAAAGCAAAAATGAACTATTGGGACCTCATGAAGATAAGAAGCTTCTGCACTGCAAAGGAAACAATCAACAAAACTAAAAGGCAACCAACAGAATGGGAAAATGTATATGCAAATGACATCGGACAAAGGGCTAATATCCAAAATCTATAAAGAGCTCACCAAACTCCACACCCAAAAAACAAACAATCCAGTGAAGAAATGGGCAGAAAACATGAATAGACACTTCTCTAAAGAAGACATCCATATGGCCAACAGGCACAGGAAAAGATGCTCAACGTCGCTCCTCATCAGGGAAATATAAATCAAAACCACACTGAGATACCACCCCACGCCAGTCGAAGTGGCTAAAATGAACAAATCAGGAGACTATAGATGTTGGCGAGGATGTGGAGAAATGGGAACCCTCTTGCACTGTGGTGGGAATGCAAACTGGTGCAGCCACTCTGGAAAACAGTGTGGAGGTTCCTCAAAAAATGAAAAATAGATCTACCCTATGACCCAGCAATAGCACTGCTAGGAATTTACCCAAGGGATACAGAAGTGCTGATGCATAAGGGCACACGTACCCTAATGTTTATAGCAGCACTTTCAACAATAGCCAAATTATGGAAAGAGCCTAAATTTCCATCACCTGATGATTGGATAAAGAAATTGTGGTTTATATACACAATGGAATACTACTTGGCAATGAGAAAGAATGAAATATGGCCTTTTGTAGCAACGTGGATGGAACTGGAGAGTGTTATGCTAAGTGAAATAAGTCATACAGAGAAAGACAGATACTATATGTTTTCACTCTTATGTGGATCCTGAGAAACTTAACAGAAGACCATGGGGGAGGGGAAGGAAAAAAAAAGTTAGAGAGGGAAGGAGCCAAACCATATGAGACTCTTAAAAACTGAGAATAAACTGAGGGTTGATGGGGGTGGAAGGGAGGAGAGGGTGGGTGATGGGCATTGAGGAGGGCACCTGTTGGGATGAGCACTGGGTGTTGTATGGAAACCAATTAGGCAATAAATTTCGTATTAAAACAAATTTTAACAAATAAAGTACTTTGCTTCATAGTAAAAAGATCATGAACTTCAGAGTCAGGTAGACCTAGGTTCAAGTCCCAGCACAACTTAGAGATATACAAAATAAAGCAAACATAGATAATTGAGTGTGGAATAGCCCCGGGATCAATAGAATTTGAATACAGGACATCTCACTTCAAAATACATTATATAAAAACTGAAAATTTCTGACCTGCAGAAAACCTACCATACACAAAACAAATGAGAAGTACAGCAGATAAAGAGCTGATATAAAGAGTTTTTATAGATATAAAGAGTTTTTACAAATCAATACCCAAAAGACATATATAGGCAAGTTACAGAAAAAGCAATGAACAGTTTTTAAGAAAATGAAGTTCCCACTTCAGCCATGATTAAGTAGGTATATATTAAAACACCAAAATACTAAAAATTAAAACCACGCCATGAGTTAGGAGAAATGTAGGGAAATAGGCATTCTCAGATTAGGCATGTCAACTGGTGATCTCCTTTGGTATTGCTTAAATGAATGATAAAGAATGTGAGACATGTTAGCCTGATCTTTTGCAAATAAGAGAATACACGGAGCACAATGGCTTAAGTAAGTCCATGTTTACTTTTCTCATATAATTTGAAGTTTGGAGGGAAGTGGCTGCTGGTTCAGGGGCTCTGGGTTGTGATATGTCAAGATGCCTACCATAGCACCAGGTACCGTGTCTGCAATCAAGTCAGTAAAGAGCAAGGAGGGAGGGTGGGATCAACGCTGGTACATCTGTTCCTTTATTAGGTAAACAAAAGTTTACCTAGATAAGCACACTTTCATTGACACCCTACTGGTGGGAACTATGATATATTGAACACACATAGCTGTAAGGGAAACTGGGAAAGTCTTAGCCTAATGATGGGAAGTGAAAGAGAAAGAAGGTGGGAGCAGTTGTTGCTTCAGACAACTTGCAGTGTCTGCTACACATCTGGAGAACAATAGGTATCAAAATGCACATGCCAACTGACCATGTAAAGTATCGGCAGGGATGTGAATCAACTGGAACGCTCATACACTTCCATAAGTAGAAAACGGCACAACCACTTGGCAAAACCATTTGGCAGCCTCTTATAAAGTTGAACATACACCTAGAAACTCCACCCCTGGTTATCTTCCCAAGGGAAATGTACATCTGTGCCCATGAAAGACATTTGCAAGGATACTCAAGGAAGCAATGTTCATAATAGCTCCAAACTACAAATAAATGCCTATCAAAGATGAATGAATGAACAAATTGTAATATATGCGTACAATGGAATAGTGCTCCACAATTACAAAAATAAAGAACCATTGGTATACAAAACAACTTGAATGAATTTCAGAAACGTTATCCTGAGCAACAGAAGTCAGGCACAAAGGCATGCGTATTGTTTGATCTCATTTATACGAAATTCTACAACCAGCAAAAGAAACTATGGTGACAGGAAACAGAAAAATGGTCGCCTGGAACCAGAGGTTGTGGGGGTGGGGGATTTTCTGTAAAGGGTTGTGAGGGAGCTATTGCAGTAATGGAAATTGTATTAGCCACATTTCTAGATTCAGTAACCTTGATGCTTAACATCTGCCCTATATGCAGATGCCAGACACACCTTGTTCTAGACAGCCTGATTTGAGTCATCTCAAATAGAAACCAACCAATCCAAAGTCTATGCCCTCCTCTGTAATCACCAGTAAAGGTCCCTTCTCTCCCCTGTGCTTCCTGCAAAAACCACAATAAAGGCCTAGACACACAGTTCCTCTCTCTCTTGCCCACCAACTTTGATACCTTACCTTTGGTGATTCTCATTGACATGTACTCCCTCGCTTGGAAACTGTGAGTGTAACAGACCACCCTTTCAATGACAGTCATCTCCTGATCTGTCATCGCCTTACCTTTCCTCAACAATAATAAAGCCTATTAAAACAAATGTTCTGTTTCTTAGTTGTGTTGGCGGTAACATGGGTATATACAAACTTCACACTTTAAAAGGGTGCTTTTGATCATATGTAAATAAAGTTTATTAAAAATAAGACGTACATACCCTTTATGCCTGCAACTCTATTCCTAGGATTCTATCCTTTAGATATCCTTGCACATGTATGCAAAGGTAAGATCTTCACGACATTGTCTACAATAGCCTTAGACTGAAAACAACATACATGTCCATCATCTGGGGATTGTCTGTTAATGCAGCATAGCCTGCACTATCAGAACAGATATTCTACTGCATCTTATGGTTTTGAACTAGACCCTTCTCACCCCTCCAGTTTGGCCAACTGCACCATTAAGTCAAGTCCTAAATGTATGATGAAATATTATTTAGCCATTAGAAAAAATGGTAAGTCTATGAAGAGGAACAATGGCCTGGAGAACATTGAGAGCAGTGTGTGCTCTGCTCCCATTTATGTTGATAAATATGGGGCAGAAGCAGATTTTGTACATTGTATATATCATGTATTATATTAGTATATGCATAGAATACATAATAGTAAGAGTTGCTTCTGGGAAGGACTGCAACCTGGATACAGGGGAGGGGGGATGAAAATTAAATGTGGTTTTCCCTGCATATCATTTTAGAAGACTGAATAATTATCTTAGCATTGTATAAATGTATTAATGTTTTAATGAAAAACGACCAGTTATTTTATAAACAAAATAAAGAAAAGTTAAAAACATTTAGAATTTGCAAAAACACAATTTTTATTATCCCCCTCATACAAGAATCATCTTCGTATTATTGGATTGGCTACTATTCTTAAATCAGTAAATAAGTGTAGCAAGTCCATGTTTTGCTGAGGCCAAGTATCTCCATGGGTAATGGGGACCCAAAGAGTTTAGCATGTAACAAACGTGGGAAAATAGAAAACAGATTCCAGCATGCTCTGGAGGTCTATAGTTCTCCTGACTGCTCCCTTGAAATGGAGTGCCTTTTTCAATTATAGCTCACTTTATGCAAAATACACCACATTTCCCCTAACACTCCCCCACACACCCGCACACACTCACTCTCATAACCACCTTGGGAAATATCACTCTTGTCCTTGCTTTTCAGAGAAGCAAAAGGAAACCTAAGATGATGGTGGTTTGCTCAAGTTATAAAGAGGCATTGGAACTCTGAGTATTGTGTATATTCTCATCAGTTAATTTTTTGATAGTTGAGTTCCATGTCAAATCTATCTTAGAAAGAGAGTGAGAGAGAATGTGATTTAAATATAGAACAGACTGTGGTTTGTCATGGTTTGTGTCATAGCTTCATATGTTAGTGGGAGGCTCAGAGGAAAGGAAAAGAATTATGAGCCTCTTGCCTCCCTTTATTGTCTCAAATAAGCATGAGGATGCTGATGAATGTGACCTATGTGGTTAAAATGGTGCAGATGGCCAAGACAGAGGACTGTAGGTGGGTCAAGCTTAAAATCATGAAACAAAATAAGATGCTAGTTGGGATAGCACAGATTATGATGCATTAACAAACAACCCCAAAATCCTAGTCATGTAACACAATGAGGTTTATTTTTTTTATCACACTTGATAAATAGCAGATGTCTTTGAAGGGTGCTTCTCTATGTCATTCTACCTCTGGAACCCAGGCTAATAGAGATACCAACATGTGGAACATCACCAGTCATGACAGCAGTGGAAAGAGAGTGCTGCAGGGTCTCACAATGGCAATGAAATTCCCCAGCTGGGAAATGACACAAGTTACTTCTGTCAACAGCCTATTGGCTATTACCAGTTACATGACTCGGTCCAATGTCAAGAAAGTTTGTTAAGTGTATATCCTCCCATAGTTCTAAGGGAGAGGAGACCCAGATATGCCTGAACAGAAGTCACTATCATCAGAATGAAAGCAAAGGCAGGCAGGAAGAATAGTGAGCTGAGATCTGATGGCTTGACAGCCCATGTGATCTTTCCACCTTGGATTCATCCTCCAGGACCTAACGTAAATTTGGGTCTTGGAGCAGAAAGAGAGAGGAGAGGAAGATGGCGGCAGAGTAGGAGGACCCTCGACTTGTCTTGTCCCATGAACACAACTAGATAACTGTCGAATTGTCCCAAATACCCCAGAAATTGACCTGAAGACTGACAGAATAAACTCCATGACTAAAGAGAGAAAAGAGACCACATCAAAGAAGTTAGGAGATACAGAGACATGGTTTAGGTGAGAAACAGATTGTGGTGTTGCAGAGGGGAGGGAGCCACAGTTGCAGAGAAGGGCAAGAGAGAGAGGAGCACACAGGGGAATGCACAAAGAGAACATTTCCCCAAAGCCACTGGCTTAGAAAACAAGAGGGGGCTGAAATTTGTGAGTTATTGCAACCAGCAGGGCTTAAAACCTGAAGTTTTAAAGGTCAGCAGGATTGGCTGCAACAGAGCCCAGAGGGCACTGCACTGCTCCTGGAGAGAAGGCAGGCAAATAACCTGGGGGCACACCATGTAGAAACAGTGATCTGAAGAGTGACTGCCTGGGGCACACAGTGGGGATATTCTTTGCTCTTCTCAGAGCATGTCCCTGAGAGGCGGCCTTCACAGAGATGCCTCTCCAGGAACAAAGGATCTGGCTGGCACTATTTTCTTCTCCCGCCCCTCAGCATAAACACAGAGCCACGTATGGGAGGCAGCCAGCAGTGCCAGACACTGGCTGCTTACCTTGCTTACACCAAGCCCCACCCCCCTGCTCTCTGGCAGCACTATGCTTCTCAGTCAAGCTTGCCTCAGTCCCAGTGTGGTGGGCCCCTGCCCCAGAAGACCAGCACAAACCCCTGCCCACACCATGTCTCCAAACCAGAGAGTCCTGCAGGGCCTCAGTTCTGGTGGAGTTGGTGTCAGGCCTCATTTCACAAGCAGACCAGAGCACACCTAATTAAATTTGCCACATTCAGGTCAGGGACCAAACACTGCCCACAGCAGGCAAGTAGAGCCTCTACAAACGACTTGCCTGAAGCATAGAGCAGCCAAAACACAACAGCAGAGCACATGCAACACACACTGGAGACACACTCTTAAGTTTCAGGCCCTGGCCACTACATGACATCTTCTTCATAAGGCCATTAATTTCAGAAGCAGGAGATATAATTGGCTTTTCTAATACAGAGAAAAAGGCAGAAACATAAGCAAAATGCCAAGATGGAGGAGTGTATCCCAAATGAAAGAATAAGAGAGGGCCACAGCCAGAGATCTAAAACAGATAAAAGTAACATGCCTGGTGGAGAATTTAAGGGAACAATTTTAAGGATACTCACTGGTCTTGAGAGAAGACTAGAAGACATCAGTGAGACCCTTAACACAGAGATAAAAGAGCTAAAAAAAGAATCAGAGATTAAGAACGCAATCAACGAGACTGGAAATAGGCTTGATGCAATGAACAGCAGGTTGGAAGAAGCAGAGTAACGATATAGTGACCTAGAAGACAAAATAATGGAAAATAATGACACTAAACAAAAGAGACAAAGAATTATGTGACACAAGAATAGATATAAGGAACTCAGTGACTCCATCAAATGTAATAACATTCATATTATAGGAGTCCCAGAAGAAGAAGAGAGAGAAAAGGGGGCAGAAAACTTATTTTAAGAAATAATAGAGTGGTGCCTGGGTGGCTCAGTCAGTTAAGCATCTGACTTCAGCTCAGGTCATGATCTCATAGTTTGTGAGTTTAAGCCCTGCTTTGGGCTCTGTGCTGACAGCTCAAAGCCTGGAGTTCTGCTATGGATTTTGTGTGTGTGTCTCTCTCTCTGCATCTCCCTTCTCGCTCTCTCTCACCCTCTCTCTCTCTCTCTTTCAAAGATAAATAAAAATTTAAAAATTAAAAAAAAATACAAAGTGCTGAATGGGAAAAATCTGCGGCCAAGAATACTTTATCTAGCAAGGCTGTCATTCAACATAGAAGGAGAGATAAAGAGTTTCCCAAACTAAAAGGAGTTTGTGAGCACTAAATCAGCCCTGCAGTAACTATTAAAGAGGACTCTTTGAGTGCAAAGGAGAGACCAAAAATGACAAAGACATAAAAGGATCAGAGAAAATCTTCAAAAACAACAAAACCAGTAATAAAATGGCAATATCTATCTATCTATCTATCTATCTATCTATCTATCTATCTATAATTACTTTGAATGTAAATGGACTAAATGCTCCAATCAAAAGACAGAGGTTGTCAGAATGGATAAAAAAGCAAAATCCATCTATTTGCTGCCTACAAGAGACTCATTGCAGACCTACAGATTGAAAGTGAGGAGTGGAGAAACATTTATCATACAAATGGATATCAAAAGAAAGCCAGAGTAACAATACTTATATTGGAAAAATTAGATTTTAAAACAAACACTGTAAAAAGAGACAAGGGCATTATATAATCATAAAGGGGGACATCCAACAAGAAGATATAGCAATTGTAAATATATATACACCAAACATGGAAGCACCCAGATAAATGAAACATAACAAACATAAAAGAACTGATTGATAATAACACAATAATAGAAGGGACTTTAACATGCTCACTTATATCAATGGACAGACCATCTAAACAGAAAAACAACAAGGAAACAATGGCTTTGAATGACACACTGAAACAGTTGGACTTAGCAGATATATTCAGAACATTCCATCCAGAAACAGCAGAATACACATTGTTTTCAAGTGCACATGGAACATTCTCCAGAAGAGATCACATGTTAAGTCACAAAACAGGATTCAACAAATACAAAAAGATTGAAATCATACCATGCACCTTTTCTGAACATTATGCTATTAAACTAGAAGTCAACCCAAGAAAAAAATTGGAAAGACCACCAAATATATGGAGGTTAAACAATATGCTACTAAATGATGAATGAGTCAACCAAGAAATCAAAGAAAAAATTTTTAAATATACATGGAAATAAATGAAAATAAAACACAACGGTCAAGTACCTTTGGGATACCGCAAAAGCAGCTCTAACAGGGAAGTATATAGCAATACAGGCCTACCTCAAGAAGCAAGAAAAATCTCAAATAAACAACCTTAGCTTACACCTAAAGGACATAGAAAAAGAACAACAAGAAAAAGCCAAAAGCCAGCAGAAAGAAGGAAAAAATAATTATTAGAGCAGAAATAAATGATATAGAAACTAAAAGTCCAATAGAGCAGATGAACGAAACCAGGAGCTGGTTCTTTGAAAAAATTAATAAAATTGATAAACCTCTAGCCAGACTTATTTAAAAGAAAGGAGAAAGGATCCAAATAAATAAAATCTCAAATGAGAGAGGAGAAATAACAACCAACATCACAGAAATACAAACAATTGTAAGAGAACATTATGAAAAACTATATGCCAACCAATTGGACAACCTGGAAGAAATGGACAAATTCCTAGAAACATATAAACTACCAAAACTGAAACAGGAAGAATTAGAAAACATGAACAGACTAAAAACCATCAAAGACATTGAATCAGTAAGCAAAAAACTCCTGAGGTGCCTGGGTGGCTCAGATGGTTAAGAGTCTGACTCTTGATTTCAGTTCAGGTCATAATCTCACGGTTTGTGGGTTCGTGCCCCATGTCAGGCTCTGCACTGGCAGTGTGAGAGCCTGCTTGGGATTCTCTCTTGCTCACTCTCTCTCTCTCTCTCTGCCCCTCCCTTGCTCTTGTGCTCTTACTCTCTCAAAATAAGTAAATAAACTTTAAAAATTTTTTTTTCAAAAATTCCCAACAAAGAGAAATCTAGGGCCAGATGGCTTCACAAGCAAATTCTACCAAACACTTAAAGAAGAGTTAATGCCTATTCTTCTCAAACTATGCCAAACAATAGAGAAAGAAGGAAAACTTCCAAATTCATTCTGTGAAGACAGAATTACCCTGATACCAAAACCAGATAAAGACTCCACTAAAAAAGAGAACTACAGGCCAATATCCCTGATGAACATGGATGCAAAAATTCTCAGTAAAATACTGGCAAACTGAATCCAGCAATACATTACAAAAAATCATTCATTGAGATCAAGTAGGATTTATTCCTGGGTTGCATGAGTGGTTCAATATTCACAAATAAATCAACGTGATACACCACATTAATAAAAGAAAGGATAAGAACCATATGATCATTTCAATAGATGCAGAAAAAGCATTCGACAAAGTACAACATCCATTCATGGTAAGAACTCTCAACAAAGTAGGTTTAAAAGGAACATACCTCAACATAATAAAGGCCATATATGAAAAACCCACAGCTAATATCATCCTAAATGGGGAAAAACTGAGAGCTTTTCCTCTATGGAACAAGACAGGGATATCCACTCTCACCACTGTTATTTAACACAGTACTGGAAGTTCTAGCTACAGCAATCAGACAACAAAAAGAAACAAAAGGCATCTAAATCGGCAAGGAAGAAATAAAACTTTCATTATTTGCAGATGATATTATACTGTGCATAGAAAACCCAAAAGACTTCACCAAAAAACCACTAGAACTGATAAATGAATTCGGTAAAGTCACAGTATACAAAATCAATGTACAGAAATCGGTTGCATTTCTATACACCAATAATGAAGCAGCAGAAAGAGAAGTTAAGGAATCAATCCCATTTCTAATTGCACCAAAAACAATAAGATACCTAGGAATAAACCTAATCAAAGAAGTGAAAGACCTATACTCTGAAAACAACACTGATGAGAGAAATTGAAGAAGACACTAAAAAAAAGGAAAAACATCCCATGCTCGTGGATTGTAAGAACAAATATTGTTAAAATGTCTATACTACCTAAAGCAATCTACACATTTAATGCAATCCCTATCAAAACACCAACAGCCCAGACCGGGGTGCATGGGTGGCTCAGTCAGCTGAGCGTCCAATTCTTGATTTCAGCTCAGGTCACAATCTCACAGTTTGTGAGTTTGAGCCCTGCATTGGGCTTGCTGCTGTCAGCATGGAGCCTGCTTCAGATTCTCTGTCTCCCTCTTTCTCTGCCCCTCTCCCCCTCTCAAAAATAAATAAACACTTCCTTAAAAAGAGCCAAAAAGAAATTCTGGAATTGAAAAGTACAACAACTGAAAGGAAAAATTCACTAGAGGGGCTCAACAGAGGATTTGAGCAGATAAAGATACCAGATGAAAACATCAGGCACCAAATGTTTCCACATTGTATCCACAAATTCCCTTGAACTTAATGAGAGTTGGGAGGCTCAACATAGCTTCAGTCTCCTCGCCACCTCTCTCTACCTATAGTGGTAAAAGTCTGGGAATGCATTGGAGAATCATCAGAGAACAGCTATAAATTTTAAGTCAAGTGAGGGAAGGTTCTAAAGAATCATTATTAGAGATGGAGGGTGGCATCTCATTCTATCATTGGCTACTTGCCTATGTAACAGATTTGCTGATTTCTTCTATGGGACCAAGGGGCAGGATAGTCATTTGGAGAGAAATAGCAAGACAGAGATCAAAGAGCATTTATTCTGGGTGAAGCCAAGATATGTGAGTTTCCCAGGAGTCAAACAGATACAAAGAATGACACTTGGGCTTGAGTCCTCACCTCACCCATGATGGCTGCCTATTGGGCAAAGGGCTCCTGGCAATAAGACGCTATGTGGTATACCACTAAAGGCAGTATTTGAAGTGGGTTCAAACTGATGTACATCTTACATCTTTTATATATAAGAACTGTACAGTGGGAAGAGCCATCCAAGGAACCTCTGAAAAAATATGTCTACAAGCCTCAGGTCAGAGGGAGCATTTATGTTCACGCACACACAAGGCTTCTGGGGAGGAGCAGTAGTAGTCAACACATACGACTACAAAGGTGCCTCTTCTATCAGAGATGTCTGCCCCAAGTACCACCACCCCTACTGTATCTCCCTGAGCTCCGGTACAAAGCGGGAAGAAAGAACCCAGAAGAGAGCAGTATAGAAGACATCCGAAAAACCTCTCCCTTATTCACAACCCCTCAGGCCCAGGCCCAGCACTGGAGGCCTAGAGGAAGAGTTCATGATAAACTGAAGAAGAGATCGAAGTTTCAAACTGCACTGACCTGGGCATTTTCAAATAGAAGACTAACCAGGCAACTAAAAAATCTAGCTGGGATATCTTTAAGGAAGGAAAAAGGGAGCTGGACAGAGAATGTTTGAAAGGAGTGGTTGGAGAAGAAATATTCTTGTCATGTTCTGTAAACCAGTTCCATAAAGATACCATGGAAATTATTATAATGAGTGAGTACGCAGCCCAACACAACTGTTTGTGTCATTCTTATGTATCCTGAAAACACATCACTGTGCAACCATAATGAACTTTGAGTGTCTTCTCTTCTCTGCGCCTCAGATCACTCATCTAGAAAATGAACTCGTTTTACAAGATCATCTCCGATACCTCTTTGTTCTAACTTTCTTCAGCACAGTAACCAGTCGTTGTATAAGTAAACCAAGGGTAGCCCTTTACAAAGAATCCAATTCTTACAAACACCTTGTGCGTAGGTAAGAGAGATATTCTTGGTCCCTTTTGAGATTAAGAGGATTGTGAGACTTAGGGAGGCCAAATGCTCCAGGTGGTGATTGGCCTGAGGAGTACCGTGAATCAAGCCTTCTAACTGAGAAGCATATCCTCTTTTCAGTAAATCACACCATTTTGTGCCTAGTGCAATCCTGAATATCATCCAAAATATTTCCTCGCAAATTTTCTGCAAATCTTCCTAACTGCTAGAGCAGATCACTGGTGGGGGTGGGGGTGGGGGCGGGGGAAGCAAGTATCTAGACTGGCCCAGAGAAGAGGCAATAGGCTGCAGGGAAATGAGGAACTTGTAAGTCATCTAAGAAGTTTCTTCCACTTGGGCTAACATCAGAAGGAAGGAAGTTGGTTGGTGACCTGACAGCAGAATCAAGAGGAAGAGAAATGCTGTAATCTTTTTTGAATTGACTTTCATGAACAGAAAAAGCCTCTCCAGAGATTTCCAGATTGATATTTTTTCCAAATAGATGGTGCTGGCGGATGACTGACGTCCAGGCTCTTCGTGTGACGATATTTGTGTAAAGCGTTTGGGATCATGTTTATTATGCCGAGAATGACATCCTGGGGAAAGTGCGTGTTTCTTTGGATTTTAACATCTACAAGCATCTACCATTATGTGAGGCCAGCCCTTATTTACACAAAGGATCACTTTTCCAACCTTCTGTCCACTCGGCATTCTTGAAGCCCTGCCTTACATTGTTTCATCATGTGGTCATGTGTTTTGGGTTACCCTCGACATAAACTGCACCTGCAGGAAAGAAGTGTGTACCCAGTCTACTTTAAACTTAATAAAATCTTCCACATGGAAAATGAATTAAACCATCCTATTGTGGTACATGTTTATTGTGACGACGGAGAGGGAGGTGCTTGGATTTCTGTGTTTTTGGTTTAGGCCATCGGACTTCCAAAGCCCCCTGGGACATCGTCCTCTGCGGAGGAAATCCACTAGGACCTCAGTATTCAAAGGCTGAAGTGACTAAGTAGGTCTCTGCGGAGAAGAAAGTGTCAGCCAAAACGATTGGGAGGTTCCACCCCCACGCCGTTCCTTCTCAAGGCTGATCAGATCTGTGGGGTCCCACTCTAAACTTATCACCTCACTCAGACAGGGGCTAGTTTGCCACTGCCCCCCGATGTGCTTAGAACTGAAAAAAACATTTTAATTAAAATAAATTTGGAGCTCACAGATTCCCTGATTCTTAAATCCAGAATCTACCTTCAGGGTATATTTGATTTTAAAAAGAAGGAGAAGGAGGAGGAGAAGGAGGATGAGGAGGAGGAGGAGGATGAGGAGGAGGACGAGGAGGAGGAGGGGAAGAAGAAGAAGAAGAAGAAGAAGAAGAAGAAGAAGAAGAAGAAGAAGAAGAAGAAGAAGAAAGGGATAGAAGAGGTTTTCTAAGGAACAAATAATCAAGTCCAAGTGCAGGGTTCTCATGGATCTTTAGCCTCTTTCCTAAGTTTAATATGCCTGATAGGGGCCCTCAAGTAGTATTTGTTTAGAAATTCCAGAGGATTTGACCCTATCTTCTTTCCCACAGTAGGGGAAAGAGTTTTCTGTGAAAGCCTGTTCCCTCACCCTCTTCCAATGTGTATGCACGTGCACACACACCACCACCACCACCACCACCACCACAGCTCAAATGCCTAGAGCGGTGACTCCTAGGAAAACTTGCATGACATTACATGTCTCCTCAGAGATGTTGGGCACCATAACCCAAACATGCACACTCGCACATATATTTACCTACACAAGATGCTCTCGTTAATGTTCTTGATGGAACAATTATTACACTTCAAAGCATGGGATGGCACAGATATAGATGAGAAATGCATCAAATCTCTGAAAATACCGGTCATTGGCTGAGCCTCGGGTAACTCTACCCTGGATGAGTTAGTCTCTGTTCTGGGATGATTTCGTCTGTGTTCCAAGAAGTGGGTGGGTGTGCCTCGCTGGAGAGGGGGACAAAGGGAGCAGGAGAAGAGAGTGAGAGAAAAACCTGTTGACAGGACAGTTGTTACATTGATGAGTGTGGAATATAGCACATGGAAGACCTACCTGGAGCACCTTTGAGTTTCTAGTGTCCTTTTTCTCCCAGGAATGCATTCTGTCATGCATGTTGAAGCATCCACAATCGAACCACTAAGAAATCCTTACAGATTACCAGTTGCTTTTTACCACAGGCAATTGATTATGTTAGAGTGTCTGAAAACTTGATGCATTTAATGCCTGTGCTTAAGGGCAAACACAATTGCAAATTATTTCATCAATGCCACACATTCACTTAAAAAATACATTTAACTCTTAATTCTAAATGTGCCCACAGTTATAGTTTGGATTTTCTTGGCCACTGACTATCGAAAGTAAGTCTCTTTTATGAAATACTTTATCGTTAAGATATGGCACGCATCAAAGCATCTCGAGGGTGTTTGATGAAATGACAAGGGACCAAAGGAAAACTCACTGAGGGTCACGTTAGTGCACATACACACACTCACATAAAACTTGTCACTGATCAGACCCTGTATGGCCTCCTGGAAGTCTATTTCTGAGGAATGGCTTTGCAGAGGAATCTTGGCCAACATCCTGTATGAACCAAAGAGACAGGAATTGTAGTGCTGCCTCAGGTATCAGCTTAGATTCCCTGCAGCTTCTAGCTGGAACTGGAATGTTCCTTCCAAAGCACTGGAGAATTGCCGCTCCACCCAGATTCTGCTGGATGATGTGATTCTTGGCACCTTAATTATACTCAAAACCTCACACCATCTTGAAAATCCGTTTCAGAGTTCAGAGCTGGGTTGTCCCGTACATGGTTGCTGACAGTCGCTGACAAGGGCCATAAACTATCAAATAGCTTAGAACAGCGATCACAAAGCATGTTTGATTTTGCAAGCCTAGAAGTCAAAATAAATACACACGAATCCTAAATATATGTATGTCAATTTATAAATTACATACATGAATCAGTAACCATACATTTTGTATATTATAAAACATACATAATGGAATAAAGATGAGGTAAATAACTGATATTTTTAAATGTGTTGTTCACTGTGATGGCTTCATCCTATGGAAAGGCTAGGAAAGGTTGATCTATAATGGAAGTGGTTGTCAATTCATGTTTTATATGGATTTCTTGATAATGTTAAATATGTGTGGCTGAGTTTTCTTCAGCTATGAATAGAGGCCGTAAAGTGGCTGATGATGGCCAACTTGGCAGAGGAAAAGAGTTACTTCTGACATTTTCTTATTAACTTGAGATTGCAATAATAGTATTACCTCAACCCATGGTTTCCTTACAGACAAATTTTCAAGCCGTTGGTCCATTATTTGAGGTTTACTCTAGTTAAAATTGGGTAATTTAATCTTTCAATTCACTTCACAAGGTTCTCATTGCAATTCTCCAGGGGTCTGTCATAAGGACCGAGTGTAGGGCGCCGGTGTAAAAAATTTAAATATTGGCAAAACGTAACTTCTTTCTTATTTTC
Organism: Felis catus; assembly: GCF_018350175.1. Lineage (NCBI taxonomy): Eukaryota > Metazoa > Chordata > Mammalia > Carnivora > Felidae > Felis > Felis catus. The sequence continues at coordinate 7,885,647 of NC_058386.1, read as the reverse complement.
TAGATTAAAAGTAAATGCAAATATAAGTTCGAATCTCTTCTTCCTGTTGATTATCTTGCTTATCCTCTGTAGTATATCTACCTCACTTTGGAGATGAAGAGAGGGGCCATAGTCATCTAGGCTCTTAAGAATCCACAGCATGAACTGTCTGTCATCAAATGACAGCTCCAATGTCCCCTCTCCAGAGACATCTTTCCTTAGCGTAGCTTCCCTTCTGGCACAAATAGAGCCCAGCATACCATTATCACACCCTTGTTGGAATTATATCGAAGTGGGTATCCTGTCTGTTTACACCTCCTTGTCCCTTGACTGGATGATCCATTAAACCTTTGATGAATGTAATTGTGATGTTAAGATAATTTCGGTGGGGACCATTTACTCCACTCTCCTCAATACAGTGGCACGACTATGATACCTTTACAGGGCTAAGAAGTATAGCCTTGGGGCGCCTGGGTGGCGCAGTCGGTTGAGTTGAGCGTCCGACTTCAGCCAGGTCACGATCTCGCGGTCTGGGAGTTCGAGCCCCGCGTCAGGCTCTGGGCTGATGGCTCGGAGCCTGGAGCCTGTCTCAGATTCTGTGTCTCCCTCTCTCCGACCCTCCCCCGTTCATGCTCTGTCTCTCTCTGTCCCCAAAGTAAATAAACGTTGAAAAAAAAAAAAAAAAGAAGTACAGCCTGGCCTTAGTCGCATGTTCCAGTTACCTTCTCCTGTGCTGAAATGGATCATCACATATGATGGTTAGCTTGTGAAGTTGGAGAAGAATTCCTAGCTTCTACCACAGAAACCAAAAATGTTTCCAGTTCCTATCTTGTAGAATTCCAAACCCAGACTACTTAAGTGAAAATTACATGGAGGCTCAAAAACTCTGTTTCCTCTGTATTAACTTTGAAGACAAGAGGCTACAAACTTTGAAATTATTTCATGGAGCCTTTCCAGGTCACAAAATGACATCTGAAATCTAAATGATTATAATTATTACTATTTAAATACTTTTTTCCTAACCCAGGGAAAAGAATATGTGTAAAAATGGCATGCAGTGAATAGGAGACCGTTTTGAGCACTTCCTCTATGTCAGTAATTTTACCAGTATTCGTAATTTATTTATTTCTTTTTCAACGTTTATTTATTTTTGGGACAGAGAGAGACAGAGCATGAACGGGGGAGGGGCAGAGAGAGAGGGAGACACAGAATCGGAAGCAGGCTCCAGGCTCTGAGCCATCAGCCCAGAGCCCGACGCGGGGCTCGAACTCCCGGACCGGGAGATCGTGACCTGGCTGAAGTTGGACGCTCAACCGACTGCGCCACCCAGGCGCCCCAGTATTCGTAATTTAAAATTCAAAAATTTAAACCATTTATAGTGGTTATTTTTATTCTCATTTAATATGTAGACATCAAGACAACAGAATGTACTTAGGGTGTTTTTTTTTAAGTCTTAGGGAAAAACAAAAAACACTCATAAAATAGTTTTTATTTCCACCATTTTCCATTATTTATAACGGCAAAGACAAACATTTCTAAAATTTTAAATAAGTATTTAATGGATGTTGTGGCAGGCAGAATAATGGCCTCCAAAGATGCCCACATTCTTTTTTTTTTTTAATTTTTTTTAACATTTATTTCTTTTTGAGAGAGCACGAGTGGGGGAGGCATAGAAAGAGAGGGAGGCACAGAATCGGAAGCAGGCCCCGGGTGCCGAGCTGTCAGCATGGAGCCCGATGCGGGGCTCGGACCGACAAGCCTTGAGATCATGACCTGAGCCAAAGTCAGACACTTAACTGACTGAGCCACCCAGGAGCCCCTAAAGATGTCCACATTCTAATCTCTGCAGCTCTGAGTATGTTACCTTGCATGGCAAATGGGACTTTGCAGATGTGATTCAGTGAAGGATCTTGAGCGGGGGAGATTATCTTGGATAATCCAGGTAGGTTCGCTGTAATCAGAAGGCTCCTCTAAGTGAAAGAAAGAGAGGCAGGAGGGGCAGAGATGTGAGGATGGAAGCAGTGTCACGGCGATGTGGTGTGAGAAAGACTCAGATGGCCACTGCTAGCTTTGAAGATGGAAAAAAGGCCGTGAGCCAAGGAATGCAGGCAGCTTCTAGAAGCTGGAAGAGACAGGGAAACAGAATCCCCCCGCAGAGCCTCCAGAAAGAACAGAGCCCGGCTGACACCTTGGTTTTAGTCCAGTGAGACTCAGTCTGGACTTCTGACCTCCAACACGATAAAATAAGAAATTGGTTTTGTTTTAACCCACTAAATTTGCGGTAATTTGTTAGAACAGCAGCACGAAACTAATACAGCCATCTTTTTCAAATACGCATTTTTAAAAAGTTCATCAATTCCTCTGTGTAGCCTCTCACATTCAGCCCATGACAAATTTTGATGGCTTCAACAAAATAGTTTAGTTAGAGTTTTGAAATCTGAGATTTTATCATATTAGAAAATCATTTTAAATCATGCAAATTAGGTAATAATGCCAAGTTTGTGTGGGTGATTATTTATAACTCAGTTCTGATGTAAAAAGACACCTATTTGACAGAAAGCAATAGCTATACCGTAAACTATCTGAATGTTCAGTCTAAGCCTTCTGTTTCTCGGGAATTGAGCAGGAGTAGGTGCTCGAGAAATGTTGTCAAGAGACACAGATGGCTGGGAGGTGGTCTTCAGACCTACAGATCTTCCGTGGTTTCAGAGTCTGATACTTGGCTGTCTACAACCCATTCCTCTAATGGAACCGATGGGATCACATATCCAGTATTGTTTCTCAAATAGAACTAGAACTAATGGCCTGGCAAATGTACCATTAGCCGGAACTGGAAACAATCGTGATACTTGATGAGTCTTAGCACCCTGGGTGGACTATGATTTTCCAGTAGTCAGATTAAGTGCTGCTACCCAGTCTTCCCTACACAGTGCCCTGGAGAGTGAGATCCACCAGTAAATTGCTTTAAGAACAATCCATATGGAAACCATTGGCAATAGCATAGCCTAGCATATGGCAAGTGACATGTATACATATAAAAATAAGAACTGTAAACATCGCAAGCTATTTCAATAGTGAAATCATATCCTTCCCCACCACCACCTCTCCAACAAAACACAGCATAGAGTACCCCGGCCCCCCTCTGCCACCTGAGCCACCCAGAAAGAATGTGAATCGTCCAGTAATGGCTGTCATTGTACCAGTTAGGGTCCCTATAGGAAGCAGATGACACATCCAAGTGAGTTTACATAGACAGTCATTGACGAACTCTTTACAGAGGATTGGACAGGATTGAAAGACTGATGGAGTGATCATAGGCACCAAAGGATCAGCAATAGGGGGAAGCTGCTGGTACCACTCCTATATCTGGAGGGGCAAAGGAAAGGAATGTTCTTTCTGGTACCAGAGACTAGAGCTGTCTAAGTAGGATGTCCTGACAGGAGCCGTTCCCACAGCAGAAGGCAACCACTGGCAGAACCACAGCAGGGAGGAAGTGGGAAGGGCAATTGCCATGAAGTCATCTTCTACCCACCCATCTGTCTCTTGCAAGAGCCTCCCCTTGGCCAATGCCCCCCAAATTGCAGCTGGTCAGTCGTCTGGATGATACAGTCCGTGGGTGTCTCTTTGGGAGAGACAACTGGACAAAGCAAGATAAGAATGAATGGAACATAAGAATATATAGCAGTTTTTCAATTCAGCAGGTACTATAACGAGTACCTACTGTGAGCCATGCTCTGTGAGATGCACAGGGTAGAAGTGATAGAAGTGGTTTAGTTTGCCTTGCAAAACTCACAGACTGCCAGGGGAAGACACAAAAATAAATGATGAGATGATGGCAATGTTACTATGACACAAAAAGAACAGAGTATTATGGAAACACTTAAAGGAACAAGCCTATACATAAGAGGTCAGTGAAGGTTTCTAAAAGGGAGTCACATCTAAGCCAAAATATGAATTCATTGGCCATCACTGGCTTTCAGTGAGGACCGTTCTAAGGGCTTTACATGTAACGCATTCAATCCTTCCAAGGAACCTATGACTATCCTGAGTCATCATTACCCAATTCTTTTTTATTTAAAAAATTTGTTTTTCATTTTTTAATGTTTATTTATTTTTGAGAGACAGAGACAGAGCGCAAGCAGGGGAGGGGCAGAGAGGAGGAGACACAGAACTCAAAGCAGGCTTCAGGCTCCAAGTTGTCAGCACAGAGCCCGACACGGGGCTCGAATTCACGAACCGTGAGATCGTGACATGAGCCAAAGTCAGGTGCCCAACTGACTGAGCCACGCAGGCGTCCCTATTATTACCTAGCTTAAAGATGGAGAATTTGATGCATAGGGACATGACTTGGCCAACGTCACACAGCTTTAACTGGTGAATTCAGGTATCTAGCTCCAGAGCTGCCTCTTAAACCACTACCCTACAGGTAAGGAGAGTTCAAAGTAGAGGGAAAATCCCAAGCTAAGGGCTTGAGAGATCAATAGGATTATAGGCTGCGGAAGTGAAAACACGTCATGCAGGGCTCCGTAAACAATGTAGCAAAGTATTGTTTTGTTCTTACTGTTTACTTATTTTTGTGAGAGAAAGCGTGAGCAGGGGAGGGGAAGAGAGAGGTGAGGGGGGGGGGGACAGAGGATCTGAAACGAGCTCTGTGCCGATAGCAGAGAGCCCGATGCAGGGCTCAAACTCACGAACCGTGAGATCGTGACCTGAGCCGAAGTCAGATGCTCAGCCAAATGAGCCACCCAGGCACCTCGCAAAGTTTCGGTTTTAACCTAAAAACAATGTGAAGCTTCTGTAGAGTGTTTTAACTGGGAAAAACAATTTCTAGATTTGCACTTTCATAACATTCTACCTGTAGTAGGGAGAAGGTATTAAAGTGGATCAAGATGTAAGATAAGTAGAACAACTATGAGTGCACCGTGCAAAATTTACCATGCAGCTCAGTAATTCCAATCCTAGAAATGAAATTTATCTCCACTTGGGAGATTTGTATATGAATGTTCATAGCAACATCATTCATAATAACTCAAAAATGAAAAAAAAGCTCTAATGTCCATTAGCGGGTAAATTGATAAACAATATATGATCTATCCATACAATGGACTATTATTCAGCTATAAAAAAGGAATTAAGTGTTGATTCATGCTACTGCGTGGCTAAGCCTCGAACACATTGCGCTAAGTGAAAGGAGCCAATCACAAAGGGTCACATATTATATGGTTCCTTTATGTGAAATGTCCAGAAAAGGTAAATCTGTCAAAAAGACAAAGATTAGAGGTTGTCAAGGACTAGAGGTGTGAGCAAGGATTAATTGAAAACAGTAGAGAGGGATCTCTTTGGGGTGATGGAAATGTACTAAAACCAGATTCTAGTAATGGTTGTACAACTCCATGAACTTACTAAAAATCACTGAGATGCACACAGAAGGGATAAATTTTATGACATGTAAACTATATCTCAATAACTTTTACCAAAACAACAAAACAAGACAGGTTGTTTTGATAACACAAGGAAGACAAGATGGTGGGCTGAACCAAAGTAGGGGCAGTGGAGATGAAAAGTAGAGAAGTTATTGAAACTGATAATGCCACCTATGGTCAGGAGAGATGACTGAAAATTTTATGTACCTTGACCCAGATGCTTTGAGAAAGAGACTATGGATCTTTGCCATCCCGGTGATGGATGTCTGTGAGCGAAGACAGAGATCTGCAGCTATGGAAGGGAGATTACCCAGCAGGCAATACCTTTGGATTGAGCAGTAGCTCTCTGCTGATGATAATGCACAGAACTCTTGAATACACATTTTCTGGCATGAGAAGGGAGACTTTAAGAATTAGCCAAATATTTTGGACTAAACTCTAAGAAGGTACTGAGAACAAGCATAGCACCATGTCTTTGTGGATGACTGCCCTCATATATGTCAGTCAGTTTTCCAAAACAAGAATGAGGATATCTGGGTTCTTGAGTTAATACCTCTTTCCACATCATGTGACATTTGGTATCCCTTGAGGAATGCTTGGGTTGTGAGGTCCCCTAATGTAGCTTTAGAGCCAAGAAAATGTCAATGATCTTTCTGCTTTCCCCTCGAGCCACAATAAAATCCAGGGTCTGATTAGTTGTTTGGGCGACACCTAGTCATGTTTTGATGGAGCTTGGTAAAACAAGTAAGAAGATCCATTTTTCCCAGGCCCATGAAATGCATGTAGTGGTAAGAAAATTGGGTTAGACTGTGTTTCCCCTGCCAGGACGCGGAGTTCTCCATGTAGTTCAATATCCCCTAAGGGATGGTCGAACCTTTCAGCATATGGTAAGTTAATCTCTCTTCTGCTGGGTTATCAGGGGGTCAGCTGAAAGGTCAGAAGCCATGACAAGAACATGAGAAGCCTAAGCTTGGAGTTCTGAATTGTAGGGTGACTTTTGAAAACCTGGAATGGGGGGTGAAGATGTCTAGGGCATGGTGAGAAGGGGAAATTCCCTGCTCTGTTTTCAGCTTTTCTCTTCTAAGAGATGGAAGTTACTTGCCTCTCTGATTTTAAGCTGAGATCTGGGCCACTTGATTTAAAGCAAAATATTTCTTCTGGTTAAAATACCTTGGGGGAGATGATCTGGGCCGGCAATATAAGCTAAGAATTTTGTGCATAGAGGGCCGAATATATGCTGGCTTCCTATGTGGTCTGAGCTGTGAGGCTTAACATGGGCGAGTTGGTGTGACAAGAAGGAAGCTTGCGCCTTAACTATTGATCAGTACATCCTGTGGGCCACATCCCATTCTATTCCTGTAGGCTTCAAAGCCACCCTCGGAGCACCTGAGAAAGTTCCTTATTTACAGAAGGTTTTCCTGAGTTCTACTTTGTATTGAAAACAAAGTCATGTTCCGCTGCCCTTTTAGTCATAAAATCGGAGAGATGACTTATTGACAGGGTAGGGCCTCGTTTTCTTTTTTATCCTTTTAATTCCTTGTAAGTCTTCAAATCACATCATTTGCTGTGACAATAGCACTTTTTCAGCCCGAGTGCTTGGGAAGCAAGTGAGCAAACCGAATTCTGTACTGCCTGAAAGAGCACTGAGTAAAATGCAAGCTAAAATTGGATTGCCGTAGGGGCGCCCGGGTGGCTCAGTTGGTTGAGCGTCCGACTTCGGCTCAGGTCATGATCTCACAGTTCGTGGGTTCGAGCCCCGCGTCAGGCTCTGTGCTGACGGCCCAGAGCCTGGAGCCTGCTTCAGATTCTGTGTCTCCCTCTCTCTCTGCTCCATCCCCACTCATGCTCTGTCTCTGTCTTGAAAACAAATAAAACATTTAAATAAATAAAAATAAAAATGGATTACTGTATCATGATTAAGAGAAAAGATTTAAGAAGTGGATGAAAGACAACCCAGATTTCTCATGCTGTGTTGAAGACCTTGAAATAACATACCTTGGTTCCAAATACCCTTACTGGACAATTACCAAGAGAGAATGAGCCTAGAACGTTATGTTCTGGTTTTGTGAGGACTTTGTTGACAATAGCATTTGCAAATCTGGATACAGAAACATAAAGGAACTTGAGTCACGGTGAGGTGACACTGGAGAGTGACTTGGAGAACTTTCCTTTTTGTGAAGAGGCATAATTGTTTGTGTTTCTTCGTTTAAAGCTTTGAACCTGCTCGCTTGCCCGCATAATGCTTTTACTTTGTGGGCTTGTTTTAACTCACAGGGAGCATCAGCGAAACCATGTTTTTGGTAGCAAATTCAGAAATTAGCTCCATTTGTTTCTGAGGATAAGAGAGGTTGTTCAGTTTACCTTTGGGCCGAAATGTTAACCTTTAGCATTTGTGGCTGTTTCCCTTAAGCAGTAAGGTGTTTGGGGAAGCTTTGGTTTCCCCGAGGAAAAAAAAAAACAGTTGATTTCTACAGCACTGAAAACAAAATGTAAATATTGATACAAATCATATGGGGATCTTAATGAAACATTATTAAAAGCTCATTTAAATGTAGACAAAAGAGATTGTTTTTACTTGGGAGATTCTGTTGAGAAAGAAGATGTGTGTAATCACGTACGTTCATTGGGTTTTTAAAAATTTTTTTTAAACGTTTATTCATTTTTGAGAGACAAAGAGAGACACAGCATGAGTGGGGAAGGGGCAGAGAGAGAGGGAGACACAGCATCCGAAGCAGGCTCCAGACTCTGAGCCGTCAGCACAGAGCCCGACGCGGGGCTCGGACTCACAAACTGCGAGATCATGACCTGAGCCGAAGTCGGTCGCTCAACCGACTGAGCCACCCAGGTGCCCCTCATTGGGTTTTGTTTTGTTTTGTTTTGTTTATCTATATAGCTGTCAATGTCAAGTCAGTGAAATGCATCATGTTTAATATCTGTTCCAGTCTAAGGGATTTGAAAATAGCCTATATTGTTAACACGTAGCCCATATAACAGCACATTCTTTTTGAAGTACCTCTTCCAGATCCCAAGACAGTTAGGTGAGGATTAAACTTTAAACTTTAGTTGTTCTGATGAGGAAAAAAAAAGTCCTCTCCATATGGCCAGAGTTCAAACTGGGTGGGTAGGAATATAAATTGCTTTGGCCACTATGGGAAACAGTACGTAGATTCCTCAAAAAATTAAGAATAGATCTACCTTAAAATCCAGCAACTCCATTTCTGGGTACATATCCAAAAGAAATGAAAACAGGATATTGAAGAAATATCTGCACCCGTTTACTGCAACATTATTCACAATAGCCAAGGTACAGAAATAACCTAAGTGTCTATCAACAGACGAATGTGGTATATATACACAACGGAATATTATTCAGCCTCGAAAGAAGAAAATCTTGCCTTTTTCAACCACATGGGTGGACATCGAAGGCATTCTGCTAAGTGAGAGAAGCCAGATAGAGAAAAACAAATACCGTACGATCTCACTTATATGTGGAATCTAAAACAGCTGAACTCATAAAAACAGAAAATAGAATGGTGGTTACCAGGGCCTGGGGTGAGGGAATGGGGAGAGGTTGTTGAAGGATACAGACCTCCCACTAGTACATAAAGAAGTCCTGGGAATCAAATGCACTGCGTAGTGGTGATATTATAAACTTCAAAGCTGCCCGAGAGGCTAGACCTTAGTTCTCATCACAAAAAAGAAGTGGTAATTATGTGACTTGAGAGAGGTGTTAGCTAAGGCTACAGTGGGAATCATATCGTAATATATAAATGTATCAGATCAATACATCGTATACCTTAAACGGTCAATTGTTTCACAATTTGAACAATTAAAAATTAAAAAAAAAAATTGGGCGCATACGTTGGGCTAGGTCATTGGTCAGTTTCAGAATACCTGGTAAACAAGAGGCCTGGAGCCAACTAAGATAGAAAGCAAGATCAATGTCCTGATCCTACCCGCCACCCCCCCCAGGCATGTGGCCATGAATGGAGACATTTTTGGTTGTCACAGCTGGAGGAAAGTCTACTGGAATCTAGTGAGCAGAGACCAGGGATGCTGTCAAATGTCCTACGAGGCCCCCTGCAGCTGAGACTGGGGGCGCAGGTTGGCGGTGTTATGATGTCAAGTCACGTGGGTGAGAGTATGGCGACTCCAGGCAATCGACCCCTTTGGAATCAGCGTTTGAGGTAGAATGGGAAGTTCCACTCTGTCATACAGACACACTAAGAAAAGACCTCGGTCTCCACAGAGAGAGAACTGGTGTCTAGCACCAGCATGTGACATCTGTCCCACAAGGAAAACAAGACAGCTGTTCCAGTCAGGATAACTAATGTCAGCTGTTGTAATGAACAGTGACTTTCCACAACCGTGTGTTTCTCACACACATTTCACTCCAGTGTGGTTGACCGGTGACAGTGGAAAAGGTGTCCAGGGACCCAGGTTCTTTCAGTCGAGCGGCTCTGTCACCACCAGAGCCTTAGGGACCTTCGCGATGTTCTCAACATCTGGCCAAGAGGTGACTGAAGAGAGAATTTCAAAGACTACGCAGAAGGTTTTAGGAGGCAGGCGACTTGCCCCAGGCCAGCTCTATTCCCTGGCCTCACTTAACTGTAAGGGGCTGGGAAGTGTTTAGTTTTGTGCCCAGGAGGGATTGGCAAGCACATGCCAGTGTTTCTGCCAGGATATCATTTCAGTATCTGAGGGAAATGTGATGGAGCTTGAAATAGGATAGTATTTGAAATCAGCTGCATAAATTGTGAAATGGATTCTCTTTATAGTCTGGCAGGGCAAAATTTACATTTCTTTGACGAGAAAGTAAAAATAATCAAAACTCATGAATTTCAGAAACCCGCTCTTACCCTGTCAGTTTATCCCCCTTTGTTCCTTCCCCACTCTTCCTGCAGCTTGGGCTGTTACCCGGAGATGTTGAGGTCGGCTCAGAGACAGTGAGCAACTGAGCTGGCAGCACAGAGGGGCCTGGAAGTAATGATCCGGGCTGTTTTGAAGGTCCGGACACTATGCTAACCCATAGCATTTGTTACAGAAAAGACACAGCTCAGACATCACCAGCCTTGAAATTCTCACATCCACTTCCTGTCAAAAGCCCAGCTGTGAAACGCTCGACTCGTTCTAATCGAATTTGTTCTCCTAAGTTAGTGCTGCCCAAGTTGGTCGTATGCAAGAATCATCTGGGATGCCGTGGTGGACAGATTCTAAGACCACCCTCCCCCAGTGAATTTCTTTTTCTGGTCCTCCCCCTCCTCCCGTTGTGTAATCCTCTCCCTTTAATGTGGGTGGGACCTGGCACTTGCTTTTAGCCAAAACAATATGGCAAAGGTAATGCGATGTCGCTTCCGTGATCGCATTGCCAAGATTGTAACCCCTATCTCGCTAGTAGGCTCTCTCTCTTGCTGGCCTTGATAAGGCAAGCTGCCATGTTGGAGAGGCCCATCTGAAAAGGTACTGAGGGCATCCTCCAACCAATAGCCAGCAAGGAACCTAGGACTTTAGTCAAACGGACCTTAAATAACTGAATTTTGTTAACAACCTGCATGAGCTTAGAAGTGAATCCTTCCTCCATCAGACCTTCAGATGCGACCCCATCTCCAACTGGCGGATTGACTACAGCCTTATAAGACCCTACAACAGAGGTACCATCTAAGGCTGTGGAGTAATAAATGGGTATTGCTTTGAGCTGCTAAATGTGTGATCATTTGTCTGCAGCAATGATAACGAATATAGTTGTTTGTTGAAAAATACAGATTCCCAGGTCCTAGCCACAGAATCTGTTTAGCAGGACTGGAGACGGACTTAGGAATCCCAAGGTGTTCACCATCACCTCAGATGGATTCTGAAGTACCTGGTTTAGAAATCACTCCAGATTCTCTCAGCTTTATTCTTATATCTAGTCATCCTCAGCAGAAAGTTCTATAACTCAGCAGTATTATTTTTACTCCCAACAGAAGTGACGTAGAAGTTACATTTCAGTGATTTTTCTCTCGGTCCATTATTGAAACATACGCATTTATTTTCTATTGCGGCGGTAACAAATTACCATAAGTTTCATGGCTTGAAAAACTATAAATTTATAATCTTAACAGTTTTGGAGGTCAGAAGTCCCAAATTAGATCTCACTGGGCTAAAATCAAGGTTTCAGCTGTGGTGATGCTTTATGGAGGTTCTAGGGGAGAATTGGTTTCCTTGCCTTTGATTCATGGCTCCCTTCTAGCAGTGGTATCACTGAGACCTCTGCTTCTGTCATCACATCTCCCTCTGACTATGCCCCTGCCACCTATGGTTTTTCATCTAAGGCCCTTTGTGATTCTGTTGGGCCCACCAGGATAATTAAGGAGAATCTCTCTATGTCAAGCTGCTAAACTTGATAATGTCTGCAAGGTCCCTTTTGCTATGTAAGGTGACATTCACAGGCCTGGGGTTTAGGACATGAACATCTTTGGGGGACCATTATTTTGCTTACCACAAGATCCATTGAATAAAATATCCATGTCTTGATGCTGGTAAAATGTTTGTCTCTTTCTTTATAGCACACAAACTTTGTAATTTGCCTGGTTTCTGTTTCTTCCCTGGCTACCGGTGCTCTTGGAGCTAATAGTTGTGTCCAATTGTAATACGTCTGCTGACTTGCTTTCTTATCCAGCTGCTGCCCTTGGTTCATTATTTTGTTCTTACTCTTTTATTCTTATTTTAGCAGCTCTGTTTTGTCTGTGTCACCTATTGTAAGTTGATTTTGAAACATAACTAGAATATACAAATCCCCATATTTAAGCTTAACCCTTAGATCCTCTGATTCCCAATCTCTTGCCCTCCAAGGTCAGCAGCGAGTGAAACATTTTCTCACTTGATACCCGGACTTTCTCCCTTCTATATCTCACTCTAATACTCCTTCAAGCCACTCACCAATCTAGTTGTCAATTTTCCCCAAGGGACTGTGAGTGAGCAGTTCAGTCTCCACCCATTGGGTAGATTCTGCGAAGGCCCTTTATTTTGTGATGGATGAACTAGTCTCTGAACCCTTGGTCAGCCTGCCCATGGAAGAAAGATCTTCTGAACTGATCTCAAATACACTGGGCTCATTAAAGTACTTGAACAAATTGCCCTAGTAACTCCCATAATAGCCACACACCTCAGGGAGACAAATAATATTATCCATATGTTACAAGAGGAAAGATTGACTCAAAGAAGGCAAAGAGAGCTATAGATTCTATTTCTTTGGGAAAATTATCTCAGTTTCAGGGTTTTAGATGACTTAGATGGATGAATCCCAATCCTGGTTTTCCATTTCATCAGTACACCCCAATTATTGTTAGCAGTGGTTTGACAAAATAATTTTGTTAGCCTAATTAAAATATAGATTTCAGATTCCATATTTTGGAATGGTCAGAGGAGCAGAAAATGGAGTGCACACTTTAGAAACATGATTATTAAAGTGTCTGCCAAAATGTTTTGAAGTTAAGCATATATGTTCAGCTTAATAAATTTTTATAAAATGAACACCTACATAGCCACTCTCTCCTTATGCCCAAATTCTGTCCATACCTCAAAGACCAGATTAGATGCTCTTCCACAAAGACTTGCATAAGCTTCCTCCTTGTAATCTTTTTTTTTTTTCATTAAATTCTAGGACCATTTTAGTTGGATTCTTCTAATATCCCATAATGTCTGTATTTAATGTGTGTGTGTGTGCGTGTGTGTGTGTGTGTGTGTGTGTGTGTGTGTGTTCACATTCATTCGCTCTCACTGTTTTACTATAATTTGAATATGGTTCATCAGAGAAGAATGAGTGAATGAGCGAGGAGGGAGTAAATGAGGGGTCAAGTTAATGGAGGTCACCCAGCCCGGGATGGAACAGTCAAGTCCACCATGTTTGGGAGTTAGACAAGGGTCAGTAAGCCAGGTGAGCCATGGCAGCTCTGGACAAACACTTCGGCCCTGACTTCAGGCTGAAGCTGGTCTTCACTCTGTCTACCTCCTGGGATCAGGTGGCCTGGATGCCCTTAAACAGTGATCAAGGTTAAAAGGGAATCCGATATTTTTAAGTGCATCCTGCTCCTGTTTAAAGAGAGATAGGATGAGTTTAAGGAGAGTAGGGCATACTGTCCCACTGCTTTACTTACATTTATATCGTGTTTTACACTTTTCAGCAGGTTTTCACATATACATTCTTGATTCAAGCTCGGGGGAAAATTAATTTTGCTACTGTATTCATATCTGTTGACCATGGAAGAGAGTCTCCAGGGGCATCAAACACGCGCCACTTAGCTGAAGCAAGTAGAGAGAGATTGGTAAGACTCACCGGCTTCCCCACCTTTCCCAGGACAGGGTTTTTGTTCCTCAGCTGTGATCTGGAAGAGACAAACCTGTGGGTCCTCCGAGCATGATTTCATCCTTAGAGAAAACCTAAGAGATAGAAATTAGTATCCCTCCCTTTTTACAGATGACGGAACCAAAGAGCTTCAAAGAGTTTTAATGGCCTACCAAAGGCCGTCTGTCTACTTCCTAGTTGAATTGGCTGTGTTCTACTCAGTTGTGGTGCGTGGGAGTCTGATACATAATGAGAAAGCAGACGTGGGGATTTCGATTCAAGGAAAGTGACCGAAGTTGTGCGAATTATGATCTTGTTTGTGACTAAAGTTTAATATGAAGTGGTACCAGTTAAGTATTCTTAAATATGTACCCTGATTTATTGTAGATGGTAATAATTGAGTATCAACTCTATATAAGCCCCTGGGTTCATGGGGCAGTGCACCCCACAAAGCTGCCTTTTCCTCATATTCCAGATGGGAAGTAGGACACAACTCTCTTTGCTTTCAAAAATCAAATCTCTCTGGTCCTTTTTAAAAATCTCTATGGTCAGAATTAGCTGGGGCTCTGGCTCTTGATGTTTAAAGAAAAACCTTTTAAATTAAAAAATCCCATTTTCCCCCTCAAGAAGCCTACTGTTTATGTATCAAATGAGCTTTGTTTTGGGATTATTAGGATTTGCTATGAGTTTACTAACCTGATGCGGCAAAAACAGCCGAGTTATGTGTTCTATGCAGTATCTGAAAGCAGTGTGCACTCAAGAAGTTTGTCTCTACCTGGTATGTAAAAGAAAAGTAACAGATAAGAAGGCTTAGGGGAGACAAGCACAGGGGATTCCCCCCCAAATTCTCTTGCATTTATTACCATAGTATGATAGTTCGTTATTATCATAGATACAAATTATCATATGCAGTAAATCCCATTAATCTTGCATACTTTCTCAGTTGATCATGCCAGGTTGAAGCCTGGAGGTTTTACCATAAAATCTGTTCATTTATGTATGTCTTCTGTAGGTATGTAGGTGTTTAGACATTAGAGATTAGAAATTGGACATTAGAGGTAGAGGTAGAGGTGGAGGTCATCAGTGGTTCTTCCCTGGGGGAAATTTCTGAGGGACACACACACACACACACACACACACACACGCCAGGGAACATTGGCAATATCCAGACATGTATTTGGTTGTCACAGCTGGGAAAGAGAATATACTGGTGTCTAGTGGGTGGAGGCCAGGGATGCTGCTCAACAGCCTACAGTGCACAGGAGAGCCCCTCTCCCCCATACACACACACACACACACACACACACACACACACACACCAAAGAACTTTCTGATCCAAAATGTCAATTGTGCTGAGGTTGAGACACTTTGAGATAGATACAAAGATAGCTAGATACATAGGTAGATACACAGATACACAGGAATAAAGCTAGTTATATGCCAAGTGCCAGACATTGTGCTTGGCAGACAATGATCAGGGCATCCCTCATTGACAACATAACTTATTGTACAGTCATTGTGCGTTTTCACACCTCAACATCCCAGCCTTGTTTCCAGCCTAAGTACAAACCCGGTTCTTTGTGGGGAAAAAGAAAGTGTCTCCTCTCCCAGGATTTGACATCTTTCTAATCAGCATCCTTTTAGGAGTAAAACCACCTAAACATGCGTTCCTAGGTGAAGGTAATTTTTTGTCTAGCATACATAGTTCCTAGCGCTGATAACAAATTCAGCCGGCTTAATCAGATTAAGATTTGGTATGCTGTTTCAGTGGAAAAGGAAAACAAATGTAAGAGGGCACTTTGGAACTTTGGCTCTTGTTAAGGAGTTTATGTAATTTGCTGCATTAAAGTTTAAATCCAAGCTCACGATAACTTCACATTTATGATATAAAACTAATTCAAGATGAACTCTGCAGTCCCCTGAGATGTCTTTGCAGATCTCTGTCCCTGTTCTCCCACTTCCAATATGCCAACCATTACCAAAATCTCAATCAGTTTCTAGACAGAGATTTCTTGCATCTAATATGGCTTGTGGATTCTGGGACCAACATCAATAAAAGATTTGGAGCCCTGGGTGTGAGTAGCCCGTCCAGGAAATACATGTTTGGACTGATTTAGGGCACACACTAATCAAACACTTTTTTTAAGTTTATTTTTTTATTTTGAGAGAGACACAGAGAGTGAGTGCAGATGGGGGAGGGGCAGAGAGGGAGAGAGAGGATCCCAAGCAGGCTCCCTGCTATGAGCACAGAGCCTGAGGCGCCCCTCTCCCCCCTCCCGCCACACTCGCGAACCCTGAGATCATGACCTGAGCAGAAATCAAGAGTTGATCGCTTAACCGACTGAGCCATCCAGGTGCCTCACTAATCAAATACTTTTGATTGACTGTTAATATCTCACACTTAACCTTGTCAAGACTATCCTGACTTATAGTTACTACTGTTTCAAGTCCTTTTTAGAAAAACACCATGGAACGCGTAAGCGAATGCACACTGGTCTACAGAAATTCTAAGCACGCATTAATTGCAGATTAACTGTGAGGTTAAATGATCAGGGAAACGTCTGTGAAATGCTGGGACTCCTTTGAAGAAGAGAACCCCGAAGACTTCATATGTGCAATTGTGAAAACTTAACCTAACCTTAGGGATTTTGACTTTTTTTTTTTTTTTTGGCTTCCCATTATATCTATTCCCAGGTAGACCAAAAGCTAGATTGATTTCTAAATAGAAGTACCCATTAGGATGAAGCCAAGGTCAATCCTAAATGTATCCTTTCAGCATTGGGACACTAGACAGTATGGGATTCTCAAAGAACAGCCCTCTAAGACATGACAGCTTTCAGTGTCAAAAGCTTGCTGATCAGTCTCCCTCTCCAAGGTTCCTGAAAAACTTGCTAAACCAGAGCTATTCATTGACACATCTGCCTTCAAAATCACATAGAAAAAAAAACCCCTAACATTTGAAAATAGAAAAAGGCAGAGAAGTTTCTCAGTACTCCAATATGTTTCCAATCTATGTCAAATCTCTCAGTTCTTTTAAAGACTAATCCTTTCTTCTGATCCCTGTAGCTTAAGAGAATAATAGCAGGGGGCCACCTAGCCAGGCTGGGGAGCTCGAACTGCTGGAGTCCACCAGAGGGATACAGAGTCTATTTCCATATCTGTCTGTTTCCTTTGCATGTTCCTGCCTCCGTCCCTGTCCTTCTTGGATGGCTCTTTTCTTCCTCTTGTCTTTGCTTCTCTGGCTACAGTATCAGACTAATGTGTTATTCTTGTTTGGGGGGGGGGGGAGGCGTTTAAAAACATGTTTAAATATTTAAAATTGTTTTAACTTTTTTACTCGTTTATTTTTACATAATTTGGGATCAACAAAAAAGTTTCCAAGAAAGTACAGAGACATGCTGTATACACTTGGCCTGGTTTTCCCTAACGTTAATGTCTTCCATGACCATGGTAATTCTGTCAAAACTGAGAAACCAACATCGTACCTTACTCTTTTTTTTTTTTTTAATTTTTTTTTTCAACGTTTATTTATTTTTGGGACAGAGAGAGACAGAGCATGAACGGGGGAGGGGCAGAGAGAGAGGGAGACACAGAATCGGAAACAGGCTCCAGGCTCTGAGCCATCAGCCCAGAGCCTGACGCCGGGCTCGAACTCCCGGACCGCGAGATCGTGACCTGGCTGAAGTCAGACACTTAACTGACTGTGCCACCCAGGCGCCCCCGTACCTTACTCTTAACTGAAGTCCAGACTTCATTTGGATTTCTCTAGTTTTTTTTTCACAAATGTCTTCTTTCTGTTCTAGGATCCCATCCACAGGACTCAGTGCATTTAGTCATTATGTCTCCTTGAGATCCCCTGGGCTATGAGTTTCTCCGTCTTTCCTTTTCAAGACTCACAGTTTTGAGGAGTGCTGGTCAGGTATTTTGTAGAATGTCACTCTCAATTTAGCTGCTACGATTTGAAAGTTCGTGTGCCCCCAACATTCATATGTTGAAGTCTTAACCCACGTCGTGATGATATTGGGAAGTGAGGTCTTTGGGAGGTGACTAGGTCGTGAGGATTAATGCACTTATGAAAGAGACCCAGCAGAGAGCTCCCTGGCCCCGACCACCTTGTGAAGGAACGGCATGAAATCTGTGACCCAGAAGAGGGCGGTCACCCAGCCATGCCGGCCTCCTGGTATTGGACTTCAAGCCCCTTCTATGGGTTTGGGGAAAAATAGCACAGAGGTGAAGTGAAGTGTCCTTCTCGTGACATCGTAACAGGGGTGTTTTATGTGCTTCACTAAAACATAACTTTTGACATTCTTCCAACCTTTAATTAAGTTGCTGTTATCTACCCTAATATCTGGACACATGGCTGACACATTACCCGCTATTACTTGGCAAATGAATGAATCTCTCTACGTCTGTCTCCATCGTCACCTATACTATGGGCCAGGGGCCCCGGGTGGGAAAAGGAGAAACTGTAGGCAGCCTAGATGCTGGCCATCTGATAGTCCAACCACTGCCATCGATCTGGGTTTTGAAGCGTTAGTTAAAAATCACTTTGGAAAACCGTGATATATTTTCATCTTCCTAAAAGAATGTTCTAAATTTTCATTTGGTTTTGACATTCAACTGTGGTGTTTTAAACGGTGCTAATGAAGTGAGAAGTAAGCATCTAGGAGTGAAGAAATACAGACCTTGGGAAACGGGGAGGTGGGTTAGCATGATTGCTGTAAAATTGCTTGTTTTCATTGCCCTTTGAGGATTGGCCCTCCCGTGTGGGTATTTGCCATCTCATTAAAAGGGAAACTCTCAACGACATGGTCTTGAAACACCTGCCTAGCCAAATGGAGAGAGGCAGCCTTTTAAGAGTTGTGGTTTTATTTTCTCTGTAGACTTGACTCAAAGCGGTGAAGTTTTGAGTGGCCAACAGACACAATTAAACGACGCAAAGTTAAGCGAATTGCTTAAGAATTCAACCTGCTTTATTTTGCGGAACATGCGTCCCCTCAAAGTCGAGTTTAAAAGGCCAAAATAATTGCTCGCCTTTGCTGGTGTCACTGGTGGTTTTGCAGGGAAGTCAGCTTCTCTTGCGCCAAGGCGTACAGAAAAATTATCTCCCGCTGTGGGGAGGTGGGAGGACGAGGCTGACCCGAGGAAAGAAGAGTTTCTTTGATTTTCTAGTCTTTTCTACATTAGCTGTTAATAATTGTTAAATGTCCTGGCATTTTGCAAGCAATTTAAAGGCCAAAAATCCCCGGGGTGGGGGTAGTTTATGGGAGTAGGATGGGTGGGGGAAATCTATAATTCTCGTCTTCTGTTTTGAGAATAAACATTCTTGACTAAAAGAGAAAAGGCACCTTTTCTCCCTCATTGACAATGGGCCCCCAAATCGGATGATAGGTCTGTGAGGAAAACCTGGACAATTTCTAGCCTCTGCTCCTCTTTGGGTTCAAAAACTGCCAAGAAAACCATGAGTGACAGAAGGGGCTTTTACAGGGAATCAGACGCCTAAAAATCAGTCTCAAGTAGAACTTCAAAAATTAACTCCTCGGGACGATTCACATCCTACAGCAAAGTTGCTGTCTCAGTACTTGGACCGGGAGTTGCAAAGGAAAGGTTTCTTAAGATAAGCATTTGTGTTTCAAATTTCCCCCACTTGGCTCTTTATGATAACAGCTTTGGTAAATAGCATAGCAGTTGAAACATTTATTATTGGAACAGAAATGCAATTACATGCAGATGTTGTGCTGTGACCCGTTGCTTGGTGCTGCACACGTTTTCAAGCTGGAGGAGGAACACGCAGGTCACCGAGTAAATGCTCTAGGCTGGGCTCCACTTATTCTCCTGACTTGACTTATCTAATCTCTTTCGTGAGCGTTGCCGCAATCGAGGCCTCGGTGGCCCTTCTTGGCAGCCGGTTTCATTGCACGATTACTCCAACTACCGTCCAGAATGTCTTTTCACCCAACGTAAACGTTCTCTACTTAATCCAAACCTGGCCCTTTCTCCAACATTCCTGTTCTGAGGCACATGAAATGACCGCTGGGTTTCTTTTTTCAAGTTTGTCGTTGTTGTCTGCTTTTTGTCAAGGGGGGCCTCTTGTTTTGTTTGTGTTTTGGCTTTGCAATGAATGAACCATGGTAATGTCAGGTAGCGACCAAGAACCATGAAGGAAATCAAATGGGGAAGTTGATGTAGAAACACTGGAGGCGGGACGGGCGTGACAGTGAGTCCTGGTTATCATGGGTGGCCTCCTCCTGGACAAGAAGAAGTCTGCATACATTCTGAGGGCTTAGGGGCTAGCGGTGAAGATGCCAGGTGCGTTGGCTTCCTATTGCTGTTGTAACAAATTACCGCAAGCGTAGTGGCTTAAAAGAGCCCACATTTATTATCTTACAGTTGTGGAGGTCAGAAGTCCAATGCAGTTCTCACTGGGCTGAAGTCAGGGTGTCCACAGGGTTGCTTTCCTTCTGGAGGCTCTAGGGGGGAATCTGTTCCCAGCTTCTAGAGGCTGCCCACATCCCTTGGATCATGGTCTCCTTCCTCCATTCGCAAAGCCACCAATAGCTAGCCCAGTCTTTCACCTGGCATTGCCCTGACACTGATCCTTCTGCCTCCCTCTTCCACTGTATGGCCCCTGTGATTACAATGGGCCCCCCCCCGGATAATCCAGGATAATCTTCTTATCTTAAAGTCAGCCCATTAGCAACCTTAATTCCATCTGCAACATTAATTCCCCATTGCCATTTAACATAGCCTATTCACAAAGTTCCAGAAATTCAGATGTGGACATCTTTGGAAGGCTACCACCATGCGGCCTTCCATACCAGGAGGAGCGTTCCAGGCGGTGGGGATAACATATACAAAGGTCCCGAGGTCTGAGCAAGGTGGGTATGTTGGGGAAGGAGAAAGAAGGCCAGTGTGGACTGTGGAGAACTCTGGGAGCCGTGGTCTGATAACTACATTGTATTCTAATTATACGAAGATACCGCTAGAGGTTTTAAGCAGAGAAGTAGCATGATCTGATGTATGTTTTAAAAAGATGGTTTGGGCTGCTCTGTGAAGAATAGACTTCAGAGAGGCAAGAGCAGAAGTAGGGAGAACAATTAAGAAGCAATTACAATCATCGAGTTCAGAGGTTCTCCAAAAGGGGTAATGTCATGCCCTCCCCCGTCACCGCAGCTGCAGGAACATTCAACAATGCCTGAAGATGCTTTTGGTTGCTGTGACCTGGACGGTAAGGGGAGAGAAAGTGCTCCTGGCATCTAGTGGGAGGAGGTCAGAGATGCTGCCGTGCCTCCTGCAGAGCACAGGACCGCCCCATCACAAAGAATGATCCAGGCCAGTCGTGCTGAGGCTGAGAAACCGATCTAGGCACGAGACGACACTGACTTGGACTGGAAGAGTCAGAGGCGATGACAATGAGCAGTCAGTTTCCGGATTCAGGGGCAGTGGGACAAAGACTCACCCATAGCCAGGCTTTAGCTTTCAGGGCTTTATCAAAGGAGGGGGAGGCTATGGGGCTGGCTGCAAACCAGAGTGCTTTGGAGAGGGATGGGGTGCAGGTGTACGTGGGGGAGGAAAAGACAGATGGTGTTTGGAGTGCTGGGCTTTCCTCGACGCGCCCGAAAAGATACACCGCAGGGTTTCCGTTGCACTTCATATTGGCTCTATTCTCCCAGCCTCTGTGCACATGGTGTTTATCGTGGTCTCGAATTGTAAACCCAGGGAACCTGGGTACTATTTCCTTCTCCATCACCACTAGCTTGTTGACATGAGACAATTGACTTAACCTCTCCTCGTCTCCCTTCTCACCTTTGTCTAATAAGGACAACGTTTGCTTCATTGACTTCAGCTAGTTATGAGGAACTTGGGGGAAAAACTTAAAAGTGCTGTGTGCGTATATTCTGTCGCAAATTTGTGTTTCCTTTAATTTCCTCGTTGTAATCCTTCTAGGTTTTCTTATATTTTTTTCCTCATTAATATTTTTGTAGCCGAAAGGCAATATAGTTGATAAATACTTGATAAAGTAAGACGGTAAATTATATTTTGGATTTTATTCCCATGACGTCCTCAAGAATTACATATTCTATGTCCATCACTGGATGAATGGATAAAGAAGATGTGATAGATATAGATATAGATATCTCCACACAATGGAATATTACTCAGCAATCAAAAAGAATGAAATCTTGCCATTTGCAGCTACGTGAATGGAACCAGAGGGTATTATGCTAAGCGAAATTAGTCAGAAAAAGACAAAAATCATGACTTCACTCATATGAGGACTTTAAGATCCAAAACAGATGAACATAAGGGAGGGGAAGCAAAAATAAGATAAAAACAGGGAGGGGGACAAAACAGAAAAGACTCTTAAATACGGAGAACAGAGGGTTGCTGGAGGGGTTGTGGGAGGGGGGAGGGGCTAAACGGGTAAGGGGCACTAAGGAATCTACTCCTGAAATCATTGTTGCACCATATGCTAACTAACTTGGATGTAAATTTTTAAAAATAAAATAAAAAGCACACAAAAAGAATGGCATATTATAATTCTTTCTGAGTATTTAATAAGGAGGCTGGTGTAGTAACACTTCTGGCTAATTTCATTTAATCTATTTCACCAATTTATTCACTAGCACCTGTGTGGAAAGTACTGTTAAAGGAACTTGAACGATAGAAAACGGCCAAAATAGAGCTCCTCTTGCCTTCTAGGCGTTTGCAGTCAATTTTAGCGCCTTGCCATTCTGGGACACTTCTTATAATGTAGAGAGCAGGGCTCTGCACAGTTGCGCCCAAGCTTGGCTGCCTAGTTTCGTCAATAAAGTTTTATTGGTACCCAGCCATACCCGTTCACAACAGCGGGGTTGAGTAGTTGTAGCAGGGAGACTTATGCGTGGCAAAAGCAAAAATATTCACTATCTGGCCCTTTGCAGAAAAAGTATGCGACTGTCTGAGCTAGGGTACTTGGTCTTTTGGAAATGTCAGCTCGTGCTTCTAAATTTGCTCTGATTTCTTATTTCTTGAGATGAGGCTCACTTAATGCCCCCATGCCAAGGGCTTTACAAGTAAGAGTGCTAAGCTGCCAGTGTATATTCAACTTACAGGCTTATATTTGCTGAATATAGGTTTTCTAGCATGTATTTTGTGGACCATTCATTCTAATCCTCCTTTTGTCCCTGTTGGACATAAGCTGCTTTTTTACCGTCATCCCCCCCCCCAACTCTTCAAGGTCATTTTGAATTATAATACAATCCCCTGAGGTGTTAGCTATCCAATTTAGCACCATCTGCAAATTAAATCAACTTGTCTTTTATTTCATCACTCAAGTAACTGATAGAAATATTAAGAAGAGCCTGCCTCGGGATATCCTTTTTAAATGTCACTGTTTCCCCCAAGGTTCAGGCAGAGCCACCGATAATCGGAGTCCACCTTTAAGCAAGCACTCTCACGGACACCGGAGCTGGTCAGTAACTTCTGAACTGAAATGGCCAGTCTTTAGGCCACAAGGGGTATTGAATATGCCTGCCTAATTGATGGTTTCCTCCAGCTACATGGTCTGCCGTATCTGCCGTGTGTCCATTCGTCGTGTATTCTAGTTCTGTCTCTTGCTTTGAAGTTAAGCGGGGCCAGAGGACTTGCTGTGGCCAATGAAGGGTGAGCAGAAGTTAAGTGTCCCTTATGAAGTGAAGTTTTGAAAGGCAGAGCATGATTCACCGGGTCCCCGTTTCCTGCCTCAGCAGCCGTGGAAGTCTGTGTTGAAAGGAACCTTCATCAGCCTGGGCTCCCGAGTGGCTGTGAATGGAGAACCTTCCCCGTTGATCTCTATAAACATTTGGCCTGAGTGAAACAAACACCTTTGTTGTTACAAGCCACTGAGATCCAGGGGTTCCTTGTTAACAGAGCATAACCTCACCCATCCTGCCTGATACAGCACCACAACATTCTTCTAGAAAGCTCCACTCAAACTAGGGACCATTCTTTTTCTGTGTGTCCTTTACGATTAGTACCCCGCACAGACCCTTCTCCATAGTACGTACCAATTAAATGCTTATTGAGTGGAAATGAACTCAAAATAGATTAGCGGACAGATATCAGGCTGCAGTGTTAGGTTTTTCCCTCACTTCTTTACAAACAGAATTAACAAGAATAACTCCTTGTGCATCCAGTTTCCCGAGCATCTCCAAGGTGTCGTGCAATTGAATGTGCCGGTCCTCCTCAATTGGTCAAAGGAGGTTTCATGATACGACAGACGCATCAAATGTTACCTTTCCCCAATATTCACCTTATTTGGCTCAGCCCAGGCCCACCAAGTCTGATCGTGGGAAGGCCGGCCTCTGGCCTTGGAGAGGCCACTGACTACAGTGAAAGTGTTAAGCTTGGACATTTGTCTATTAATCTTTCTATATTGTTGTGGAACTCAGTTAAACATTCTTGTGTTATGAGAAATCCAGGGCAACGTGAGAGTTTCACATTCCATAACATGGATGTACACAGCCTTTCCTGGAAGATCGTTAGCTCTGTGATGGTGCAGGCGTGCCCAACTTGCTTGTGGCTGTATTCCCAGGACCTAGAAGAACTCCTGGACCATGTGAAGCATCAATAAATGTATTGGGAATGATTGAAAAAAAAACAAAAAACAAACCCAGTAGGTACTTGCGGTAATCTGTGAGGTGCGTGGCCATCTTTATTTTCCCTCAAGAGGTGAAACGTCAAAACGTTATAAGTAACTTACCAAAGGTCACACAACCAAGACATGGAACCAGAATGGAAGCACCTTCTGACTCCAAGGCACCTGCTCTTCCTTGGGTTAGCGTGGTACACCCAGGGTGCCGTAGAAATAGCAAGCGTCCTGCAGTCTGACGGACTGAGATTCGAATTACCGCCCAACTACTCATTAGTTGTATGTCATTGGGAGGTTCTAAAATCTATCCCCTGATGTTTTCCTTAAACCACTATGATATTTTCTCCCCTTCGAGTAGGTCTTACATTTTATTTAGTTTCCCATAAGTGCTATTTTGGGGGCACGGTGTAATTATTCCGCCGTAAGGACTCCCTCTTTGGGGGCCTCTATGGTTAGGCTGAATTCATGCTGTGTCAGTGAGCCAGCCTTTCCCAAACCATTTCTTGAGGCGTCCAAAATGGATTTAGCAGAGGGTTATATTCCTTCTTTGAAATCTGCTACTTTGAGATCCAAATTTCATTTTGACCTTCCAATTCAGTAATTATAGCCTAAGATATTTTATGTTTAAAACCTAAATGAGTGTTTGCTTAGAATTGTAAGAACAAATTTGGAGGCCAGATTAAGGCACTTAAAGGTTTAGCCTGCCCTGGGAAAAAAAAAAAAATGCATTCTTTGTCTTGCATCAACATGTTAATAAAGTCTAACGTTCCTGCATAAACAGAACTTGCTTCAGCGGGAATTATGAGAACATAAAGGGTGCACGATCATAAATGGACTCTAGTA
Source organism: Felis catus (assembly GCF_018350175.1). NCBI lineage: Eukaryota > Metazoa > Chordata > Mammalia > Carnivora > Felidae > Felis > Felis catus. Next base: position 7,860,467 of record NC_058386.1, on the reverse strand, counting down.
GTGTAAGCCATTTACGTGGCATGGAACAGAGAGTTTTACTTAAGATTAATGAGAACCCAATAAGTAGAAAACACTAATATTCGTTCCTGTGGGGGAGTCGAGATGAGTCCTAACTTGATGCAGTGGAAACGTGTGTACCGTGAACAGAAAAAATGTGTGCAATATTTGCAGTTATATCTTCATAACATTTTATAACCCGAATTCGTCTTCAATAAAAATATACTTCCTATCTCATTTTATGATCTTTCTGGAGTCATTTAAAGGCAGTCGTTTTAGCAGTAAGTTATGACTAGAGAAAGAGCATTTTAATCCGTTTGTATATTGCATTTAAACTCTCCGGGCGTACGATTATTAAAAATTAGATTTGAACGTGGAAAGCTGCCATTTTAATGTTCTTCTGTCCCTTCAAGTTGGTTCTATTTTTGGAAATTCTCTGGAAGTTCAAATCTAGACGATCTGGGACCGGGGGCCTGCCACAGGCTGGTCATGAGACTCGAGAGCGATCGCTTGATCTCTGCGCTCCTGTGGAGATGAGAAGAAACACCGTGTGGAGCATCTTCGCCCCGCCGAAAATGCTGTTCAGAGATTAGTCCCCCGGCCTGACAGTGCGACTTTTGCGCTTCACCGCTCTCCACAGAAGCTCACAATCTTCAAGAGTTGATCTGAGCCAACGTGGATCGGAGTGAGGCGGCGCCAGGAGCGCCCCCAGCAGAAGCTCTCCGCAGTTGGTTTGTGCCGGTGCTGGCTTAGGTGCTGTGTAAACATCCTCCCCCCTTTCCCGAGCAGAGGCCTAAGACGCAGCGCCGAGCTGTTTTTACTAAGACGGACGCTCCACGAAGAGGGGACACCCAGTGGATGAAATACAGATGATTCATCTGAAGAGAGGTTTTCTTTAGCAGGCAGTCTCCACCTCCAACACCCGGCCGGGCGCTGCGGAGTCTCGAGTCTCTACTGAGTCACAGGAAGACTCGCCGCCGAATTGGTTAGACTTACACGGAATTATTACTGGACTTGGCGGTGGATAAACATAAGGGGGGAAGAGCCAGTTATTAGACAATTGCTCTGTCACACGCTTGCATTTAAAAGCTACAGTTCGAGCCCAGAGTCGGGCCTTCCAGGAGTTCTCTTAAAGGTGGATTGTCTTATCCTCTTAAGTCCAGGAAGCTGTTGAAAATGTTTTTCCGTGCAATTATGCAAATTCACATGCCTTAGATTTCCTTCCTGAAACCATCAAATAACACGTCACTCTGTGGGCTCGGGAGGGTTATTACGGCGAATAAATAGATGTCATTACGTGTCGTTTCGCCCATCAGAAAATACAGTAGCAATTACTGCCTTGTCAAGGGAGTACACTCCAAATGATCCAAATGCATTATCTACTGAGGGCCCCGGGAAAGTTGAATAACGAGGAGCTCCCCCGCTCACGTAAGGCATTTGAGCCTTATTTGCTGGACGTGTAGTCACGCTCTCGTCCTAGCACATCTCCCGTTTGCGTCCTTGAAAACCATTTCAAGACGAGTTCACCTGGGTGTAAAAACCTAGAAGGCAAGTGATACCATCCCGTCCTGTGGTTTTGCCCCTGCCAGTGCCTTCGGACTCTATGAGGTCGGTCCCAGGTCCCGATATAAAATACGAGCTGTTGACTCACAGTTCTCCCAGAAGGGCCAATTTCACAGACCGCCAGGATCAAGATGATTTTAATTAAATCGCACAAATCCCTTTGTGCTGCAAGCAGAGCCCGGGCAGGCTGGCGGACTCTGAGCCGTTCTGGCATGCATAGAGTTAACCAGGTTACCGGGATTCCTAGTTAACTTCTTTCACCAGGAATGCAATTCATGTTTACCTATATAAGGAAACCTGTTAGGCTGACCTGAGTTTGGCAGATTTTTGCGCTGACGGGGAGGCGTGTAAGCACACAGCCTGGAAAGGGGAGTGATTCGGAGCTGGACAGAGCAAGCTTCCTGAACGCCCCGGCCATTCAGCTGTTCCGAGGCAGCCTGCTCGGAGGACCCACAGGTTTGTCTCTTCCAGATCACAGCTGAGGAACAGAAACCCCCGTCCTGGGAAAGATGGGGAAGCCGGTGAGTCTTACCGATCTCTCTCTGCTTGCTTCAGCTAAGTGGCGCGTCTCGATGCTCTCACCCAGGAAGCGAAGGGAGAGGCGTAGCTCAGGGTCCAACCCCACAGCTCCTTCGCGAACAAACACAATGCTCCGCAAATACCTCCACACAACTTTTCCTGCCTGGTTCGTACACCGAGAATTCACAGAGGCAATGACTTTAGCACCTGAGACACTGCAGAGAGTGTTTTTACTAGCCAAGAGTTTGTAGACCGTCGCGATGAGCAAACTTTCTCATCTTTTTTGCACGCTGAAACAGTGGAAATGAGCCTTGGGGTGCTTTGCGAGAAGGCTGAGTCCCCAAGGAAGTAATAGTAAATCTAAGTGGGTTCTTAAAACCACAGGCAGTGTGATATTCTGCAGAAGGACAATTTGTCACTAAAAAGGCAGTCTGAAGGTATCATTTTTCATTCATGCAGCAGCAAACTCTTTGCGTCCTGCACATTGCAGTAAAGGACACCTTCTGAGACACCGAGGAAAGAAAGAAGCCAGGCTGGGCTCTTTGTTCTAGACAATGTAAAGATCACTCGTGCATTTTGACAAGTAGCGGGTGTCTATTTATATATGAGGCGAGAACGATGAACAAGGGCTTCATGTCAAAGGCATTGCGGTCGATTAAGTTGGAATTTGGCTATACTCTCTACGTATACAAAAGTCTCAATCTGAATGTAATTAAACACGGAAACGTGAAAGTGTTTACCAGACTTCCAGGGGAATTGTATTATACTTGGGAGCAGCCAATTGTAAGGCACAACTGCGGAAGAAGAAAAAACTATTCCAACTGAGTTCTGGGGCATAGGTAAAACTTTGGAAAAGAAAGTGAATTTCCTTGTAGGAGAGCTGTCAAAAGGGATTTGGAATCCGGTACAAAGTTTTATTTTTTTATTTTTTCACGGCAAGGGGGTTTTCCTAATTGAGTGAGCTGTGCCAGTGACCGCGGCGAGTTAAGGACCCGGTTTCTGGGTCGTCCCATTCCGAAACTGACTTCCAGACAAGTAATCAGTGTGAACAGATAGGAGAGGGTGATCGCTTTAAAAAAAAAAAAAAAAAATCGCAAGTGATCGCAAGTAATCACAAGCCTCTAGGAGGCTGCTGATTAAATATGGGGACCAGCAGCTACCTGCTCAGAAAAACAAAAGCTATGGCCAGTTTTATGTAGGGTCCTTGACTTGAGAAAGCGTAACTCTCCACAGTAACATAGTTTAAATGAAACCTGCTCACGTCCAGGGGAAGGAAACCTAGAAAAGCTGTATGTGTGGTACAGTAGACGTTTTGGTACGTACAATTCTTAATAGCAAAAGCCAGTTTCCCAACGGGAATCAGTAACCCAGGAGACACAAAACACTATTTGAAAATACACGGTTAATAACAGATGTTTATACCGGGTTGTCTCGCCCTGCCGATGCGATGGCCCCAGGCCAAATCAACCAGCACGTCCGCTGTTTTTCCTGCGGGTTCATATGTACACAGTTATTATATACTAATTACATTGACAGCCAGGGGAATATATAACCAGAAAGATAGATAAGTCTCTTGGGGTGCGGAGGGCCTCGGGTAGACGTCGGGGTTTTGAGTCTTTGTGACAACGTGACTGCGGACGACTAGGGGTCTTGTCTCCACAACCTACTCATCCTTGGCTGCTCGGCAGCTCGTGTGGGGGCAAGAACGGTGATGAATGCATTTAACTTAACACCTTGGTGTTAATAGAGTTTGAGGAGGATTCCTTCCCGAAGATGCAAGTTATTTCAGGGTCTGAACCGATCCTGCAGTGAAAGGCGCTGGGATGCTGTGTTGTCGCCTTAGCCCCTTTCGAGCCGCCGCTAGTGTGTTGTGTGGAGGGCACAGCCATCCGGCAGCCTCTTTAGATCTGTGAGATGTTAGGAGGGGTCTTGGTTAAAGGAGACTGAAAACACTTGGGGGGAAACAACCAAAGAGAAGCAGGTCTTCTCAGAGCCTTACCATGCCCGTTCGCTAGTATGTGTTGTGACTCCCTGAGCACGTGTGACGTCAGAAGTGTGGTTTGCTGCAAACTGGACTGATGGCTTGTTTTTTGCCTGATCACCTAACGCATATTCTTTTGGGCAGAGTTTCCCAGTGGCGGGGCCACAGAGCACTGGTGGACAATGAATGGGTCACAGACCTGCCCGGATGTTGGTCTCGTTTGTCATCTGGGCCATCAAGCCGTGCCTGGGCCGGGTGAATCCCCCTGAAATTTATCTCTGGGCCACGCAGCCTCCCCATTTGGCCCCAGGGCACCGTGCAGATAGGATCAATTTCTGTATCCGACATGATGTGTAAACGTTAGGAAAGTGTCTGACGGCCCAGGCCCAGAATACAGATCGAGCAAGTCAAAATTCTGCTACGCTGTGTTAACTTGGGCCTTGGGGCTAAATGTGAAGGAAAATACCCTCGCTCTTACCGTTTTTCATGCCGTGGTGGGGATGTCAAGGCCCTCCATAAGTTATCCAGTTTGCCCTCTTTATTCCCTAAAGAATTGAAAGAGGGATGTGTGTGTGCATGTGCGTGTGCCGTTCTGTTCTTAAAGATCTCCGAAAAAAAACCTGATGACAAAGCATTTCCCCATGGGATCCTTTCTAATGTTTAGTTATGCTTTACACTTCCCTTCCTCAAACTGCTATCAGGGTTTGTTTGCCCGGGATTCCCCTGCTGCCAGTGTGGCCTAGTCCAGAGGCAATGACATAAAAGAACCTGGTTTCAAAAGTGATTTATTAAATGTAAATTCTTTCCTTGGACACCGTACCAGATTTGTACACAGCATTCCTATCCCTGGTGAACTTTCTCTGGCTTTCTCTGCCTACCATTTGACATCAATTACCTTTTCAAAAACATTTGGCGTTATTAATTCCTGTTACATTCATTCAGCAAATATTTATTGAGTGCCTTTTGAAGTTCTGTGCTAAGTACTCTGGAGGAAAAGCGGGTATATAAGACACAGATGAATTTAAACCAAATCTTCATGAGATGTGAATGGTGACAACCGCACTTCACCGCTTCCTTTTTCGCTGATCATCCCAAGGGACGTTCTTTAAGGCAGAGCTTCCCAACTGGTGGGCATAAGGCAGGTGACACGCAGGTCATGATGGTCGCGCTGTCAGTGACCAGATGATTTCCATGTCAGAACACGTCAGGGAGGCGCCAGTGGACGTGGCTGTACTTACAGAAGAAAGGTGCCACCTGGCTCGCTGCGGCGCATCTGTAAGTGACCGAGAGCCGGATGGCAGTTCTGTACAGCTTCTTCGTGGAATTTTCCCGACCACGCTTCCTTGGGGGTATTAGGGGTTCCCGAGGCACCACGTGAAGAGGAGAGCTCTGACGCTGGTTTTTAACCGCCGGAAGTGATCAAGGTTCAAGTTCCAGTGACAGCGCTTACGAAGCAGACAAAAACAGCTGCCGTTACTTCTGAGGTTGTGTGTCTCAGGCTTAGAACGAGGGAGCATGAATTAATAACTGGTTTGTGTCAGTAGGATTCTCCAAGTACCTAGGGCATTGGCAAAACCAATTTAAAATATATTTATATTTGAAGAAAGGTTAGCTGGCGAGGTGATAGACGAGACTAGGGTTTCTAGTTAAATGTAAAAGTACATTTCCATATTTTAATTAATTGCTTGCGATCACATAGAAGGGAATCTGCTGCGAGTGAACGTGGCAGAGAAATTAAGTTACGTTCTATATTATTGCCAAGGGTTCGGTTAATTTTATTTTTTATTTAAAAGGAAAATAAAAATGGATGGCAGTGCTTTGCGGAACATAGCATTCTCCAATGGGCATGGTACTTACTAGCTGGCTCTACATAAAGAATGGCTCTAACTGTATGTCCTCATCGGTTCGCTCTCTTGTGAGTTGCCCTTCACTTGTCTGAACTTGAGACAGAGATGAAATTAAGCAGAACCCCCTCAATTTGGCAGTTTGAGTTTTAACACGTGACAGAATTGGAATTTCGGTTGAAGAGCTGGAGCCAGGAAATGCTGCATTATTTATAGGTATCGTTCTGCAACCGAGGCCTTGGTTATTTAAACCAAAATTATTTCCCCCCCTGAGTATCTAATTGTACAGTTATTTAGATCTGTCCTGACGCACTCATCATGTATTGCCTTGGGGAACGAAACAGTATATAAACTATAGAGAACGGATCACAAGTTTACTCGAACTGATATACTTGGCTTAAAGTTAAGAAACAAAGCAGTGGATGGTGGGTTTGGCCAAGTCATCTTAAACTTCTCTGGGATTCGATTTTCCTCATCTATCAATGGAGACACAAATACACAAGTCATTGGGTGGTTATGAATATTGAAAACGGTCATGTCTGTCAAAGCACCTAGTGAGATGCTGGGCATGAGGCCAATCGATAAGTACTAGTTGGAGCTGAAATGGGCGTCTTCAAGTAAACAATTATGGGATCGAGGAAGTACACACACACTGGGGGCCTGGGTGCGATTTTGCCCACGCAGTGACTTCCAATCTGCTTTTCAGTGAAGCATGATATACTTTCTGATGTCCTGTTCCGGGTTCTCTTTGCTTATTTGTGTTCACCTGCTCGTCCCCCGTAGGTTTTTGTGTGTGAGACGCTTGTTTGAAAGCCTTCTGCCTTCTGGGGCGATCTATGTTATCTCAACCACAGGTTTCCTCCGTTTAAGGTGTTTTCTGAAAAGTAACGCGTTTTATAAACAAAACAAAAATATTCACTTCCGCGCTGACTAATCTGACAGCTTGAAAGCTTTTCCGATGGCAGTGGGGGGAGACTGGGCTAGTAAATCCATTGATAAAAGCCACTTGCTTTATTAACAAGTTAGAACATTTCCCTGGCTTCAATTTATAACAGTTTTCCAGGAGTCTTGGAGATGGACCTCTCGAAAGGTGTCATGCCCCCAAGGTTACCCTCAGACCCCACTCTCTTTCTCCCACCCCCCACCTACTACATCCCTCTGCTTTTTGGTAGAAACCCCAAAACAGTAGAGAAGCTCTTTTAAAAGAATTGTTATATTCTGGCACAAAGCAACTCCAACTGAAAAGTGATTTAGAAAAGTTGGAATCTTACAAAGTTTATCTTGCCTATATTTCCCATTTATGCACATACAGGAGGAACGTATTTTTTTTATACAAATTGGTCTAAATAAGCCTAAAAAGACTCTTTCAATAAACACAGCATAAAATATTTAAATGCGAAGAAAACATCGTTTTATAGTCGAATTGGAAGATTTTTTTTCTTTCTTAGTGTTGTATCTTATCTCAAGTTCAATGAAAATAAGTCAGAAATAGGGGATCTACACTTTTCTTATTAATGTTTTTTTAACGTTTATTTATTTTTGAGAGACAGAGGCAGAGTGTGAGCGGGGGAGGGGCAGAGAGAGAGGGAGACACAGAATCCGAAGCAGGCACCAGGCTCCCAGCTGTCAGCACAGAGCCCGACGCGGGGCTCGAACTCATGAACCGTGAGATCATGACTGAACCAAAGTCGGACGCTTAACCGACTGAGCCACCCAGGCGCCCCGGGACCTACACTTTTTTAATTTTTATTTTAATTCCAGTTAGTTAACATACACTGGTTTATTAGTGTCAGGTGTATAGTATAACACTTCAACACTTCTATATATCACCCAATGCTCATCGTGATAGGCATCGACATTTTGATGAAGCCACTGCTGTGGACTGGATTGTGCGGCCCTCCCCACTCCCAGAACTATACCAGAACTATATTCCTTCCGCACATGGTCCTACCTGGGAATGGACTTGTCCATTCACACCTCCAGGAACATCCACCAAGTTACTACACTCCTCTGTGAGCTAATTCCTTAACCTTTCTATCACATGTCTACAAATGCATTAAGAACCAGCGTGCTCGGTGGATTCCATAGATCTCCTGGGTATCTGTCCAGACCACTTCCCTCCGGTCCCACCTGAGCCCTGAGAGGATCTTTCTCTGGCCTGGGGGACACCCTTCCTCCTCTCCATTTCTTTGACCGGCTTTGCCAGGCATGTGAGCCATTGGGGTGCAGCTTGTTTCAAATAATGCCGAGAACTCAACAGAACTCAGCAGTAGTGAACATAACATGAACTTCTGTGACCAAGAAAGTCCATGGGCAGGCAATGACAATTATGTCATGACTGCGGCCTAGGCAGCAACACGTGTAAGATACATCCCAATACCAACTATGCTAAATTGGAGAGGATGTCCCCCTGAGAACCCATGAAATGGAGTGAAACTCCCCTATCCCATAGGGATGTCTAAAATCTCGGCATTAGAGAATGATTTCATTGTCTTTGGCATGGATTTCTTTCCAATTAAAACTAACTAGGAGAACAAGATCCCATGCAAGTGGGACAAGGGGTGATATAGGGATGAGGATACAGGAATGGAGAGAGGACGGAAAAAGAGAAAAACAAAAAAGAGAAGCTTCCATGGTATTTATCAAATTCCTGCTCCGAACCAGGCATCACCCTACATGCTGAGGCACCCAAGTGGATAACGGTGTGCTGCAGGAGACAAACACTGATGAAATAAATAGCCCACAAACAAGGGGAAAGATGCACCTGGAACAAAAGCTATGAAGCATAGCTATATGCTGCCGTGAGATTGTACTGGAGCAGAGGGGCGCTTTAGCTTCCATCAGAGGATGGAAGTCAGAGAAAGTTTCCCCAAGAAAGAGATGCTTATACGGAGAGCTAGTAGGAAAGGATGTGAGTCGGTGGGTTTGGAGGGGTAGGAAGTGGGCACACTGTGTTAGGGAGTTTTCAACAAGGGATGACATTTGTCTTTTGGAAAGGCCACCTGGGCAGCAACATAGAGAAGAAATCAGAGGGGGCGTCAGAGTGAATGTGGGTGAACCAAACAGGAGCCTAAGAGAGGGGTGCAGGGAAAGGTGATGCCTACTTTTTTAAAAAAGTTCTTAATGTTTGTTTATTTTTGAGAGAGAGAGAGAGAGACAGTGGGGGAAGGGCAGAAGAAAGGGAGACACAGAATCCGAAGCAGGCTCCAGGCTCCGAGCCGTCAGCACACAGCCCCATGCGGGCCTCGAACTCACGAACCAGGAGATCATGACCTGCGCTGAAGTCAGACGCTTAACTGACTGAGCCACCCAGGCGCACCAGGTGATGTCTACTTGTGCTAATATCGCGGTGGTAGAGATGAAGAGACGTGGATGGAGTTTAGTTACATTTCAGAGGTGAAATAGACAGGAGTGGGCGATGAATGGGACAGGGGCGATGGCAAGGGGCGAGGACGCGTCAAGGCAGACTCCCAGGAAGTTTGTTCCCCTCACTGGAGGGGTATTGGCATCATTAAAGATTTAGGGAATATTAAAGCTGACCTGTTCTGGGGGTAGGGAGGGGTATCGTTTGTAGCCCGATGGAGTGGAAAGTGCACGAGCTTTAGGGCTGAGAGCATTGCCGCGGATTCAAGTCCCAGCCCATCCATTTACTGGCTGTGTGATGCTCAGTTTCTCTGAGGCTCACTTCTCGCATCTTGAGAAAAAGGGATAAACGTCTACCTCACGGGGTTGCTGGGACAATCGAGATAACTTCATAAATGGTCAGAGGTCCTGCACGCATGAGTTACCGTTCTTACTCCACCCGATTGGCCAGCAGTGAAGCGTCGAGGAGGAAGGATTATTTTCGCCACCTTCCTGGGGGCGAGGGAGTCGGGCGGTGTGTCCGAGTTTGGACAGCTGAGATCTCAACACTTGGTAAGTTTACCGAAGTGCAGTTTTCTCCTTGTTGATAATGTACAGATTCCTTATCTTATTTCATCCCAGCCCCCTCTTATTTCATCTTATTTCATCTTATTGTATCTTATTTCATCCCAGCCCCCTCTCCTCCTCGCTTCCTCAGCCTGGATTAAGGGAGCCCCTGTAGGAATCAGCTCCGTTCCTTTTCTCAGCTGAGATCCCTTATCACTTGTAAGAGGACTATAGGATTTAGGAAAATGTAACCCGAGAGTTTGCACTAACAGATGAGCACACTCGATTAACTTCACGCTCCCTGTAGTGTTTGGGTGACGGTTTTACCATTCGGTTTTTCTAGCATCAATTTAGCGAGAGCATTTTATATGACATGTGTAATTCTACTGCCCTCGAGTGACCTCCGCGACTTCCTTTCCGGCTTCCAAATATGCTCTCGTTAAAGGGAGCCGTTAGGCAGCGTTAGGAAAACCTTGTAATGGGCAGGTGAAGGGGAGGAGGGGGTTAAGCCCTGTGGAATCCAGGTATTAGCTTCCCTCTCCACAGGTGTTCTGGGAATTGTAGGATCCGAGTCGCTACCAAACTTCGCCTCCAGTTGCCTCGTTCCATTTCTTCCCCTTTGTTCCTGATACACACTATTAAGTCTCGATATTTTAGAGCCACAGTCCTCTCTCAGTAATTATCGGGAAGATTAACTTTCCCACCACGACCGTTCAGTTCTTTCGCCATGCAAGAAACACTTATTTTCATCCGGAAAAGCACACGGGAGAGAGTGAGAGGCTTTCTCTTTGGTCATCTCACTTGCGCCACGTTTGCGTGGAAGATGCTGAAACGCTCGTGTGAACTTTCAGACAGCCAGCTTGGTTCTCCATCCGGACACTTGAGATTTTACCATCTCCACCCGGCCTGGGGGTTGGGTGTGTGGGAGGCGCGGGGAGGGAAGCGGAGTGGAAGCTGTTATCTGGAATAGAAGTCGTAGACGCGTTTTTAAGAGCTTCCCCTTTCTTCTACCTTTCCCTGCCTTCCCTTTTTTTTTTTTTTTTTTTTTTTTTCCTACGCAACCCACTTTGGCGCAAATGCATTCCAAGCAAGATATAAGGGCAGTTTAAAAAGGCAACTCTAAATCTGAATTGTGTCTCCGGAGGGGCTGCCATTTCACTTCGTAAAGACCCACTTGGCTTTAGTTTTGCTGAGCTCAAGGCAGGAGCATTCCACAGAAACTTGCCATTAGCATGTGTGAGTGTGTGAGTACTCCCTCCACATCTGGATGGGTTACAGTTCACAGCACAGTATCAGGAAGCCAGCAGAGAAAGAGTTCACTTTGCCCTATGAATGTGCCAACAAATAATGTGCCGATAGTTCGAAGATCATGAAGGAACCTGGGAGAATGATCCCGAATGAAGGTCGCGGCAAAGAGAAAACACATCACACGTTACAATGCACGAACAAAACGGTGAGAACCTCTGTTTTCAAGCCCCCAAATAAAGTTCTTGCAAAGATAAAGCTGTGAGCTTTGCACACCATCAGGCCTTCTGGTGTGTTTATCCTGCTCAGAAAGACTGAAAATGGGGGGAAGGAAGGGCCTCTGCCAACAGATTGTAGGTCATAAATTAGTTAATAAAATCTGTCCTGTGTTATCTCTGAAACAGCCTATTTTATACATACTTGTCCAGTTGATTTGTTTCTCTGCTTACTCCAGACTGTATTTTGGTAGCGTAAGTCAATATATGAGTTTTAGATTGTACGAAAGTTTATTTATAAATGACCTGCCTTCTGTGGAGAAAATAACAGTGGGGGGTGTGTGTGTGTGTGTGTGTGTGTGTGGTATATAATTTATTGCCGTTGATCGGGAATTTCAAAGTAAACTGTAGATTTCAGTATATAATACTAGTGATGTATGTTGTTATCTGCCAAAATATATTTATTTTTTCATCAACTTAATTTTTATTGCTGCTTCCAAGAACTTTTCAGGGCTTATCCAGTTCTAGTAAATTATTTCCACTTACAAGTGTTAGTACATCCAGAGTCACTATCAATGATAAAGCAATGATACATATGTATCTGTGTACATTTCTATATGCATTGTCTATATGCACATGTATGAACCCGTTTGAAAGTTTCTCTTTATGAAGGAGGGTGAGCTGTCGCCATTGTTTACTGATATTTTTTCAAAGTCACGTGAAAGATAAAAAAAAAAAGAGAGAGAGAAAATGTCACAAGTTTTTAAGACCACATATAATTATATAGAAGACAAATGGAAGTCCAAAAGGGGTTGGGAGGCGGGGGGGGGGGGGAGAAGAAAAGGAAAGAAAAGAGAAACGAGAGATGGCCCAGCAGACAGACTAAGGCATCAAGAAAAGAAGGGGCAAGACACAAACTGCTAGAAAGTGTTGGAGACCAAAAGAGAGAGAGAGAGAGAGAACAAAAGAAAGGGTGAGAACAAAATGGTGGGGGAGATACTTGCACAGTGAAAGCAGATGAGCCAAAAGGAAACACAGAAGAAAGTAGGAAATGAGGAGGTCACAGGAAAAACTCAGGAAGTGTGGAATGAGACAGAGATGGCCACTGTGCTTGAGTTGGTGGATGGCGGAGAAGACATTGTTCTCTGGGCATCTTGATGGAAGGAGGAGTAGACAGCACAGAAATGAAGGCAAAAAGACGGCAGGAGGAAGGTGAGAATAAGGTGAAGAGGGCAACTTAGCTCAGCCAAGTGCCAGGTCCCGGAGAGTGGCTGCGTGGTAATGCCCTGGGTGGGTTCATCCCGGTGAAACTGCCCCCCGAAGATGACAGGGCTGGTCTAGTCTTTGTAATTAGTCCTGTGCTGCAGCAGTCGTGTGAATGCAATTTACTGTGTCAATGTCCCTACTCGATGAGGCTGGTGTAGCCAGAGTCCCCATCTTCTAGGCCATACGGTGCTCCACAGTGGGTTGCCTATTCCCCCATCTAACCGAGGATTATTCTGGAGCAGTGAGTGATAGCTTGGTGGCCTGAAGAGTTAATCCTCCAAATGCCTTCCATACTCCCAGGAGTCATTTATTGGGCCAGCAGTACCTGGCTTGATATTTATTAAACACTTTGAATTTCGGAAGGGGAGAGGGGGGGAGAGGAGGGAGAGGCTGTTACATCTGAACCCGCTGCCAAGCTTCACCCGAGTGCCCAATGCCTGACTCTGTAACTGCCCGGCTCAGAGCCTGCACGTGAAATTCCCAGTCCAGTCTCTTGTGGGTTTGGGCTTGCTCGTTTATTTTTACTGTGATTTCGCTCATAATAACTTATGTTTGCAATTCAGCAACCCGAGGAATTGTTTTTATGGCAAATTCGGATCTCGCAGTCAATCACACGTTTCAAGGCCCAGTTCAGGAAACGAGTTTGACGCGGCATGTTAATGGTGAATTATTAATTCTTACCTGCAGCGGGCAATGATACTCAGGGTAATTGGGGAAAGCTTACCGGTTGTTGACTCAAAGCTACGCAGCTGCATTTAAAACTCCAGTGGGCAATTCGGAAGATGGCAAACTTCACTTTGATACGATGCCATTGCACCTCCATTAGTGCCCTGGTTAGAATGCAAACATCTGCTTGCTTTTATTGCCCATGTGTTACTTAAGATGGGCTGTTTCTTGATGACGTAAATCACTGGAATCAACTATTTTTAAAGTCTCTTTTAGTGTTTCCCTGAAACGATCACTCCTTTCAATTGTTTAATAGATAATTGGCCCTTTAGGTACACGGAAATGATCGAGATCACATTTTCTACTTTCCTGAGCCTTTTCAAGGATGACATTATGACTAAAGTGCCCTGGACTGCTGTGGAATTTGTTGTCTTTGGGGGGCTGTGCGAATCGTAGGTCCATGTTAGCGCGTTAGGTCAAAAGAAACCTCACACTTCCGTTTCCTGAGTATGGGACAGTCGACCTGACGACTTTTTGCTCGCTAACCATAGCTCTGAGGATCTGCCTACCTCAGTTTGCCCTGCAAGTCTTTGCTGTTCCCTTCCCTGCGTATTTCTCCTCCACTGGCAACTGCTGGGCAGTCTGTTTGCCCTCCAGGCTGTGTGCACGTCCGTACAGAAAAGCTTCAGGGCACCAAGGACCGTCACTTTAGTTCCAACGACTGGCTGTATTCCAGGGCCTCTTGTTGGGAATTTTATCTTACTTTTATGGTAAGTAAGGGTTTGAAGCCAATGGGACCGCTCAAGAAAACAAGAGCCATGAAACAAAGGCTCTACCTGTGGGAAAAACCAACCCCATCGATTGTGATTCCAGATTTCAGAAAAGATTGGCATAAGGTCTAATGGATAATAAAATGGCTCTCCTTCGCCCGCTGATTAGAAAAGCTTGGGAAGGCATATCTGTACACGCTGGGTCCTATAACTTGTAGAATGTGACAACAGAGCGCATCTGGAAGAGTACTCTCATGGGATTCTATAAAATAGGGCCCTTACTCAGATCCTAGGATTGCACTGAGGGAGGAGGCTTCCGTGAAATTCCCCAGGGAAGAATATTGGAAGATGCTAATTGGAGGATTGTAAGAGGTCCTGAAGCGGGCCAAAGAATTAAGATAAGGACTAATTAGGAACTCTGAGAAACCAGACAGAGCGAATGTGGAAATGTTGGGGTGTAATGATTTCTCTCCACCTAACATCTGTATATTTCTTGCTCTCCCTGGGTTCCAAATGCTGAATTTATGAAAATGGAAGGGAGGAATACCCACTGCCTCATGAGTGGGCAGAGAAGAAGAAAAGGATGAGGGGATGGGGAAAATTTGAGGTCATTGCATAGAGTAAATGTAACTGCTACAATGTGGCATTTAAGACTTACTCTATAGGTCACAAGTAGGGGGTGTGAGTAAGGGAGATGAACTTCAGTCCAAACTAATTTTGTGTAATTCGTTGAAAAGACTAGATGAGTGGTCTTCAAACTTTTCCAGTACTTCTAAATACTCCCCCTCCCCCTCCTCACACAGCTCCCTTACACATGCACACACACACACACACACACACACGCAATGCAGATTATCCCTCCATAAATTAACCAAAATAAAATTAATATGTATGTGTTGCTTCCCACTGTAGCCGAGGAAAGATGTGAAAAAGAACTCACTTTGTTTTCCCAACCCTCGGTTTTCCACGGCCACCATCCCCAGCTGTTCGATGCCCTGTAAAGGCGTGCAGAGTGGCATAGAAGTTAGGAGAGCAGACTCGCGAGCCATGAAAACCTGGATTAGAATCTCTGCCATGCCACTTGCTAGCTAGGCTTCCCCTTCTTAACATTTAGCTCCCTGGCCTTGGTTTCTCTTATCACCTGCCTCCCAGGGTCGTTTGCTAAGAGTAAATCAGAAGATAGAAATGCGGTATTCTGCACAGACTAAGTGCTCAGTAAATGCTGGCTAGTATCGTCCCTGCTAAGTTCCCTGAGAATGATGGCCCAATATTTGATAAGTATGTGAGCTATGGAGCTGTCACTCTCAAGGACAAGTCATACAAAACACATTGCCGCTGGGTGAGAGGGTTCCCACTAAAAAGTTTTTGTATTTGTTGGTTAATGCTGCTTTTACTCCGAATCACTCAGAATTGTTTAGACTTCCTTCAGAGGTCTGCGGACTTAAGCGGGACTTAGGATCTTTTTGTTAATACAGTTAATGCCAAGGATTGATAGCATGTCGAGACAGTGACTTGCCACAGTTGGAAGGTAGACATTCATTTTTTTTTATCACCCTCTCCATTCAGTTCACAATGCACAGCTTTGTACCTTTAAAGGATCTTTCTGAGACTGATCAGCCTGAAGTTTTGCATATAAAACATTGCTCAAATGAATTTGGACTAATGTTACTAAAATATTCAAGTGATTGCAGGCAACCATCGTAACATATGTTGGCTCAAAACGAGCTTTTAAGAATTTTGCCTGGAGACAAATTCTCTGTGAAATGCTTGAACAAATTAAATACAAAGCTAAAATTTGTTTGGAAGATGATGTTTTACCCAGACTGGTTTTGTATTCCCTCTTGGATCAGAAACATGTTAGGTCCTTTCAGAAATATGCATGTCTTGGGGCACCTTCGTGGCTCAGTCGGTTGAGCGTCCGACTTCGGCTCAGGTCATGATCTCGCGGTCCGTGAGATCGAGCCCCCTGTCGGGCTCTGTGCTGACAGCTCAGAGCCTGGAGCCTGCTTCCGATTCCGTGTCTCCCTCTCTCTCTGCCCCTCCCCCGCTCATCCCTTTGTCTCTCTCTCTCTCTCACTCACTCAAAAGTAAATAAATGTTTTAAAAAAATTTAAAAAGAAATATGCATGCCCTGTAGACACATTTCAAGAGGACGAAAACCCTAATCAACAACAAAATCCTAGTTCTATAAATATGCCAAAATGGCGGCAATATTGAATGAAAGAAGTTAATATCTGTAGTCATTTCCCCTTCCTGCCGCTCTCAAGGAAACATTCTTTTGAAACCCGCGTTGAAGATTTCCTAAGATTATTAATAACTGTAGAAGTTTTCCAAAGTACTTCATTGCTAAATTCTACTTATCATAAACACTTAATTTTACTTTTTCCTCCTCTTTGATTCCGAGGCACAGATGAATGATTTATTTGCTTGTTTTACTGCCAGGTAGATTATGAAACTTGTACCCCTCTGTAGTGTTTTATAACACACTGAGGAAAACACTTAGAAGCTCCCGTCCTTCCCATGAGCCGTATGAAAATTCAAGAGGACAGTTGTCTTACCTTAGGCCCTTGCTAAGTTAACTTAGATCCCTGAGCAGAGATGGTGTGTTTTTTGCCGTCACGCATGTCCGATCCTTCAAGAGTGCTTATTTGTCGTAATACCTTTCCATGGAATTGTCGGTTACTCTCAGTCTTTTAGAATAACCAACAAGGCAGGCAAACCTAAAAGAGCAACCTCGAAGGGCTTGAGACATCCCTACCTTAATGCCAGAATTTGGATCGTCTGGTGAAACTGTGTCATTTGGGTTCTTAACTAGAAAATCAGTGGTCGAAGCAGAAGAAGCTTTCTCCTTTATTGTTCCATGAGGGACCCTCCTGGAGGAAGGTGCTTCTGTCACAGATACCTCTGCTTCCCCACGAGCCTCCCCAAACATGCTCTCAAGTTCCGTTTGTAGGTAATGATATTTGTTAAACCGTATTCAAAATGGCACGTATGAAATCCCCTTTTCCCATGTGCTGTGGAAATAATGGAAATAATGTTGATAGTAAAATTATTTGGAGTCTATGGGGTAGCACCAAAGATACAATTCAGTTGGGGGCTGTTGTCCATTCAACAATTTTGGTGAACCTCTTGTGTTCTGGGAAGTCTGCTGGATACTTAGGGATAGCCAGAATATTTTCAATAATCCAGCATCTTCTACAACCTTAAAGTGCACTGTTTGGTGGAGGACGAAGCAACTATAATATAAAACACAAGCCATTCATTTGTTCAACAACCATTTATTAGGCACCTAGTTATTAGGCTATGGAGACACACATTTCCTGCCCTCAAGGAAATTATAGTTTGATAAAGAATTTTAAATAGGTGCTAAGTAGAAGCACAAACTTAACATTTTCATTAGAAACATAACTTAAATACAGCATGTGTGAAGAAAGCTATGATCTGTCGAATGTCAGAAATAAAAACTCTGGCTTATACATATATCAGTGTTGACCTCATAAAGACTGTGTAATTGACAGAAAAGGACTGGAGCTGTTTTGTTGGCTCGTTTTTCTTTCAACTCATTTGCAAGCCAGTACTTACATTTCCATTGTCTACCGGAAATAGCTCTGAAAGGGTTGAAGACAGCGCTCCAGCTTTAATGAGCTTCGGAATCTCCAGGCCAGAGCTAGGAAAGACTGCAGACATACTGAGTCTACTGGTCTTGGGGCGGGACCTGAGAGTCTGCATTTCTATTGAGTTTGCCAGTGCTGCTGCTGCTGCTGCTGGTCCAAAGACCCTATTTTGAGTAGAACCGGTTTAAGATCGAGACGCACGTTGCAGTGCCTTGTAGATTCTGAGACAGTGAAAGATGGTGGGAAGTCTGCACTTCTGGTCATGGCCAGTGGAATGAAAAAACCAATTGCTTACTCTAATGTAGTAAGGAAATCAATTCTTCCTTGGATCATTCAGGACCTCAGAACTTGTCTGGTAGGACTTTAGATTTGAGGAACTGTAATTCTCAAAACGAGTTCAGCCCTCTCTAGTCAATACAGTCCACTTGTTAACCAGGCAGCTGTATAACCCCCAGGGGCCTGATGAAAAGGATTTGTTTGATGTGGTCACAGAGCTTTAGACTTTCCAGTTCACATACACACTCAGGAGCATGATTAAATGTTGTTTGCACGTTTGCGCTTTGCCGTCCCTGATCGCTTGCCCATGCCGTGAGGCAGGGACAAGGACAGATGGTTGGATGTGAGCTCACGGCGTCCCTGAGAGCCAAGTAAGTCATGTCCCTTCTTCCATGGGGAGGAACACCCTGTCTTTGGTGAGATGGAAGAAGTGATTCGATTTCTTTTTTTTTTTTAATTTTTTTTTCAATGTTTATTTATTTTTGGGACAGAGAGAGACAGAGCATGAACGGGGGAGGGGCAGAGAGAGAGGGAGACACAGAATCGGAAACAGGCTCCAGGCTCTGAGCCATCAGCCCAGAGCCTGATGCGGGGCTCGAACTCACGGACCACGAGATCGTGACCTGGCTGAAGTCGGACGCTTAACCGACTGCGCCACCCAGGCGCCCCAGAAGTGATTCGATTTCTTGTCCTCACTCAACCCACACTGCCCGTTCTGTGACTTGAGGCCCTTTGGGGTCAGTTAAGGTCTCTAGTCTGGAGTTCCTGGGTCTCTCCAATGACAATGTAAGATGGCAGGGAATTTTTTTTTTTCTGATTTCCAAAGCATATCATTTCCTATTTTTATTTGTTTATTTTTATTTTATTTTTTTAGTTTAAATCCAAGTTAGTTAACATATAGTGTAATAATGATTTCAGGAATAGAATTTAGTGATTCATCACTTACATACAACATCCAGTGCTCATCCCAACAAGTGTCCTCCTTAATGCCCTTCGCCCATTCAGCCCATCCCCCCACCCGACACCCAGCCAGCACCCCTCAGTTTGTTCTCTGTATTTCAGAGTCTCTTACGGTTGGTCTCTCTCTCTGTTTTTATCTTGTTTTTGCTTCTCTTCCCCTCTGTTCATCTGTTTTGTTTCTTAAATTCCACGTATTAGTGAAATCATATATTTGTCTTTCTCTGACTGTTTTGCTTAGCATCATACACTCTAGTTCCATCCACGTTGTTGCAAATGGCAAGATTTCATCCTTTTTGATCGCTGAGTAGTATTCCATTGTATAGGTACCACATCTTCCTTATCCATTCATCAGTCAATGGACATTTGGACTCTTTCCATACTCTGGCTATTGTCGATAGTGCTGCTGTAAACATTGGGGTGCGTGTGCCCCTTCGAATCAGCACTCCTGTATCTTTGGATAAATACCCAGTAGGATGGCAGGGAATTTTTTTTTTATTTTTTTTTTAACGTTTATTTATTTTTGAGACAGAGAGAGACAGAGCATGAACGGGGGAGGGTCAGAGAGATGGAGACACAGAATCGGAAACAGGCTCCAGGCTCTGAGCTGCCAGCAAAGAGCCCGACGCGGGGCTTGAACTCACGGACCGCGAGATCATGACCTGAGCCGAAGTCGGCCGCTTAACCGACTGAGCCACCCAGGCGCCCCTTGGGAATTTTTAAAAGGCCTTTTCTATGGCATTGTTTGTTATCAAGTGTTTCTGTGATAAGGTTAACGGGCTTATTTTGAAATAGGTGTAATGGGAATTTTTTGTAAGTGGTAAGCATGAACTTGCCACATAGCCCAGAAATTGCACTCCTGGCCATTTATCCTAGAGAAGTGAAATGTTCACATAAAAACCTGTACCTGAACATCCCTAGAAGCTTTATTTGTGTCAACCTGAACCTGGGAAGAACCCAAATTTCCGTCAACAAGTAGAAGGTTAAAGAAGCTACGGTACATCTACACCGTGGAATACCACACGGCAATAAAAGGAATGAATTATTGACACATGCAACAACCTGAAGGAATCTGTGAGGAATTCTGAGTCAAAAAAGCCAATCTACTATATGGTTTTATTTCTATAACATTCTTGAAATAACAAAATTTTATAAATGAAGAACGGGTTAGTGGCTGCCAGGGGTTAGGACTGGGGAAAGGGAGGAAGGCGAATATAGTTATAAAAGGATAACACAAGGAATCCACGTGGTGATGAAATTCTTTTTGTATCTTGATCCTGGTGGTAGATAGACAAATCTGTATGTGTGAAAAGATCCTGTAGAGCTAAATACACACACAGGTACACACACCAGTACATGCAAAACTGGGGACATCTGAATAAGATCAGTAGGTGGTATCAACGTCAATATTCTGGTTGTGATATTACACTATAGTTTTAAAGACTGTTATCGTGGGAGGATATTAGGCAAAGTGTGCGAGGGATTTCTTTGTGCTATGTCTTACAACTGCCTGTGAATCTACAACGATCACAATAGAAATTCCAATTTAGAAAGGTTTTTAAAAAAAGTAATACAGAATTGTTTTGTGTGGGTCACCCCATAGTAAGCAAAACTTGGTGTTTTTATTATTTAAAATGTCAAGTTATGGGGTGCCTGGGTGGATCAGTCAGTTAAGCATCTGACTCTTGGTTTTGGCTCAGGTCATGATCTCACAGTTCATGAGTTCGAGCCCCAGGTCGGGCTCTGTGCAGACAGTGCAGAGCCTGCTTGGGATTCTCTGTCTCCCTCTCTCTGTGCCCCTCCCCCACTTGCTTTCGATCTGTCTCTCTCAAAATAAAGAGACATTTAAAAAATACATACATACATACATACATACACACGTAAAATGTCAAGTTATGCTCAGTAGCTTTTACTAATTATTCACCAATGGATTTTCTCTTCTACTTTTATAAACTTTGTGAAAGTAAGCCACACATGAAAAAATAAAACAAAGAATGATCCTCTACAGCAAGGATGGGCAAACTGTGGCCCACAGGCCAGACCCATGTTGCCACCTGCTTTTGTACAGCCCATGAGCTAAGGATGGATTTCACATTTCTTAATTCAAAAAATATTCAAAAGAAAAATAATATACTGTGACAGGTGAAAACTATATGAAATTCAAAATTGTCTCCATAAATAGTTTTATTGGCACACAGCCACACTCATTCATTTATGTACTGTCCCTGGCAGCTTTGGGGCTACAACAGCACAGTTGAGTAGTTGCGACAGAGCGTCTGACTCATGCAGCCTAAAACACTGACTAGCCGACCCTTTACGGAAAAAGTTTGTTCACCTCTGCACTAGAGAGACAATTGCCCAGGATTTGGTAGTCTGTGCTGGCTTCCCTTTGTCGCTTAAGTTTCCTAAGGTAGTCCTGACAAGAGACATGTGTTGTCCAGGCATTCCCTGAGAAAAATGAGGAAAATAATGCTAACAGTTCACAACATCAGCTCCATAGGAAAATGTCCCAAGTGTCATTGCCTGAGTCAATAGCACGTAATCTTGGGTTATATCGCGTGCTTACTCTACCCCTCTGGCAGAAACATTACACTTTACAAACCCAGCCCATAGGACAACAGGCATCTGTTTAGAAAGGGCAGGGTTTCTTGTGGTGCACAGGAAAGAATGTGGCTTCAGAGCGAGACAGACTTGGGTTCAAGTTCAAGTCAGCATTCAGTCATTTGCCAGCTACATGACCCATCTTTCTGGGCTTTCTTCACTCTTCTTTAAAAGAAAGCTAATGAGGGGTGCCTGGGTGGCTCAGTTGGTTGAGTGTCCGACTCTTGATTCGGGCTGAGGTCAAGATCTCACAGTTCGTGGGTTCGATCCCTGAGTCAGGTTCTGTGCTGACAAGCCTGGAGCCTGCTTGGGATTCTCTCTCTCTCTCTCTCTACCCCTCCCTCTCCCTCCCTCTCTCTCTCAGAAAAAATAATCATTAAAAAAAAAAAAAAGAAAGCTAATGATACCCAGTCTCTGGGATGTTGAGAGGATTCAGTGAACCCATATGTCAGCATCTGGCATGTAGTGGGACTCAACAAATGCTAGTTCCGGTACAGAAGGCCACTAGTCTGGGTTCCCCATGCCTGACATCCCTCAGTCTGACCCCAGAATCTACAAAGAGGCATCGGAATGCTTTGTCAAACATCACTCTGATTCCTTTTTTGCAGCGTTCTACACCACTGTCTGTGGAGTATCTTTTTTCAAAACTAGATCATCTCCCTGTTGCCCAGACCTCTCCACTGAGAAAGCCAAGTATAGGCTCCGACACAATGGAATATAAATCAAATCTAGTTTTCAATTATAGGATGAAATATGTCTTCTGTGCTGGGGGAAACCTGCAGATTGATGTTATCCCAGTAGGCTCACACTAGTCTCCAGGAATAGGCCAATTCAGGGTTGAAAATGTTTCCAAGCCTTCAGGCTATCAAGACAACCTTCTCAGTGAAATCGTACAGTCTGCAGGGAAGCGTGCAGGAGACCAGCTTCGCAGCTCATCACAGGCAAATGTTCAATCCAAAGCGCCCTGGCTTGTGATTAACTCTCTGCGTTGGTTCAGCAGGGACTCGGGTGTGCGTCCCACACACCTTCTCCCGGGGCAAAACAGCCTGGTGGCTGAGAGGCCTGCGTTGCGTGCCTTACACGCACTGGGAAGGACACAAACCCCAGTCTCAGCTGCCCTCCCCACTCTGGGCCAGGCAGAGCAGGACGACAGTGACTCAAATGCTGCCGGGCACGTGTGTCCCCGATCATCACTTTGACCTGTCGTAGATGCTCAGAGAGGAGGTTTTTAGGGTGCTGGTGTTTACCTGGCTTCCGGTCTCAGAGGCTATTGGCATGGCAGGTGGCCCTGCTTGCTCTCGTCTGTGTCTGGCCTTTCTCTCTCTGGAGCGATGGGGGCAAAAAAGCTGATGAAGGGTTGGGTTTTCCTATTGAGTCAAATGGGCATTTTGGAGTTTGTCCATCTTTTTGCTTAGAGCTATAGCTTAAATTACTTAGTCTCTTTGTATCCCCCGGCAGAATGCAACTACATGTATGAAATGAGCCAATATAGTTTTTTTTTTCTGTGTGGCCACTCAAGTTTTGCTGCCTGGAGATAAATGAGAATTCTCTATCTGCACAGCAGTCTGCCTTTCACCCCCATCACTCTGTCAAAACTGCCCCCAAATAATGTCACTGATCATCTCCTCTTGGCCTAATCCATTTAGTGCTTTTGCCCTTACTGTATTTGACCTCTGTGACACTTTATATCGTTTGTTCTGACATTGCTAATGCACTGCTTCCCAGATGTTCAAATTTCAGGGACCAATTTTTTTTAATTTAATTAATTAATTAATTTTTAAATTTACCTCCAAGTTAGCGTATAGTACAACAATGATTTCGGGAGTAGATTCCTTAATGCCCCTTATCTATTTACCCATTTAGCCCATCTCCCCTCCCACAACCCCTCCAGCCACCCTCAGTTTGTTCTCCATATTTAGGAGTCTCTTCTGTTTTGTCCCCCTCCCTGTTTTTATATTATTTTTGCTTCCCTTCCCTGATGTTCATCTGTTCTGTGTCTTAAAGTCCTCATATGAGTGAAGCCACATGATATTTGTCTTTCTCTGACTGGCTAATTTTGCTTAGCATAATACCCTCTAGTTCCATCCACGTAGCTGCAAATGGCAAGATTTCATTCTTTTTGATTGCTGAGTAATACTCCATTGTATACATATATACCACATCTTCTTTATCCAGTCATCTGTCAGTGGACATTTGGGCTCTTTCCATACTTTGGCTGTTGTCAATAGCGCTGCTATAACATTAGGGTGCATGTGCCCCTTCAAAACAGCACACCTATATCCCGTGGATAAATGCCTAGTAGTGCAATTGCTGGGTCGCAGGGTAGTTCTATTTTTAATTTTTTGAGGAACCTCCATACCGTGTTCCAGAGAGTAGCTGCACCACTTTGCATTCCCACCAACTGTCCAAAAGAGATCCTCTTTCTCCGCATCCTCGCCGACATCTGTTGTTGCCTGAGTTGTGAATGTTAGCCCTTCTGACAGGTGTGAGGTGGTATCTCATTGTGGTTTTGATTTGTATTTCCCTGATGATGAGTGATGTTGAGCATTTTTTCATGTGTCAGTTGGCCATCTGGATGTCTTCTTTGAAGAAGTGTCTATTCATGTCTGTTGCCCATTTCTTCACTGGATTATTTATTTTTTGGGTGTTGAGTTTGGTAAGTTCTTTATAGATTTTAGATGCTAACCCTTTATCTGATATGTCATTTGCAATTATCTTCTCCCATTCCGTCGGTTGCCTTTTAGTTTTGCTGGTGGTTTTCTTCTCTGTGCAGAAGCTTTTTATTTTGATGAGGTCCCAATAGTTCATTTTTGCTTTGTTTCCCTTGCCTCTGGAGACATGTTGAGTAAGAAATTGCTGCAGCCGAGGTTAAAGAGGGTTTTGCCTGCTTTCTCCTCGAGGATTTTGATGGCTTCCTGTCTTACATTTAGGTCTTTCATCCATTTTGAGTTTATTTTTATGTATGGTGTAAGCAAGTGGTCCAGGTTCATTTTTCTGCATGTCGCTGTCCAGTTTTAACAGCACCGTTTGCTGAAGAAACTGTCTTTATTCCACTGGATATTCTTTACTGCTTTGTCAAAGATGAGTTGGCCATACGTTTGTGGGTCCATTTCTGGGTTCTCTATTCTGTTCCATTGATCTGAGTGTCTGGTTTTGTGCCAGTACCATACTGTCTTGATGATTACAGCTTTGTAATACAGCTTCAAGTCCGGGATTGTGATGCCTCCTGCTTTGGTTTTCTTTTTCAAGATTACTTTGGCTATTCAGGGTCTTTTCTGCTTCCATACAAATTTTAGGATTGTTTGTTCTATCTCTGTGAAGAATGCTGGTGTTATTTTGATAGGGATTGCACTGAACATGTAGATTGCTTTGGGTAGTATTGACATTTTAACAATATTTATTCTTCCTATCCAGGAGCATGGAATATTTTTGCATTTTTTGTATCTTCAATTTCTTTCATAAGCTTTCTATAGTTTTCAGTGTATAGATTTTTCACCTCTTTGGTTAGATTTATTCCTAGGTATTTTATGTTTTTTGGTGCAATTGTAAATGGGATCGATTCCTTAATTTCTCTTTCTGTTGCTTCATTGTTGGTGTATAGGAATGCAACCAATTTCTGTGCATTGATTTCATATCCTGTGACTTTGCTGAATTCATGGATCAGTTCTAGCAGTTTGTTGGTGGAATCTTTTGGGTTTTCCATATAGAGTATCATGTCATCCGCAAAGAGTGAAAGTTTGACTTCCTCCTGGTCGATTTCGATGCCTTTTATTCCTTTGTGTTGTCTGATTGCTGAGGCTAAGACTTCCAATACTATGTTGAATAACAGTGGTGAGAGTGGACATCCCTGTCGTGTTCCTGACCTTAGGGGGAAAGCTCTCGTTTTTTCCCTATTGAGGATGATATTAGCAGTGGGTCTTTCATATTTGGCTTTTATGATCTTGAGTTATGATTCTTTATCCGTACTTTCTTGAGGGCTTTTTTTTATCAAGAAAGGATGCTGTGTTTTGCCAAATGCTTTCTCTGCATCTGTTGAAAGGATCATGTGGTGCTTGTCCTTTTTTTTTATCGATGTGATGTATCACACTGATTGCTTTGCAGACATTGAACCAGCCCTTCATCCCAGGTATAAATCCCACTTGGTTGTGGTGAATAATTCTTTTCATGCATTGTTGGATACCATTGGCTAGTACCTTGTTGAGGATTTTTGCGTCTGTGTTCATCAGGGAAATGGTCTACAGTTCTCCTTTTTAGTGGGGTCTTTGTCTGGTTTTGGAATCAAGGTAATGCTGGCTTCATAGAAAGAGTTTAGAAGTTCCCCTTCTATTTCTATTTTTTGGGAACAGCTTCAAGAGAATAGGTGTTAACTCTTCCTTAAATGTTTGATAGAATTCCCCTGGAAAGCCATCTGGCCCTGGACTCTTGGTTTTTGGGAGATTTTTGATTACTAATTATATTTCTTTACTGGTTATGGGTCTGTTCAAATTTTCTATTTCTTCCCATTTCAGTTTTGGTAGTTTATATGTTTCTAGGAATTTGTCCATTTCTTCCAAATTGCCCATTTTATTG
This sequence comes from Felis catus, assembly GCF_018350175.1. NCBI lineage: Eukaryota > Metazoa > Chordata > Mammalia > Carnivora > Felidae > Felis > Felis catus. The sequence continues at coordinate 7,834,475 of NC_058386.1, read as the reverse complement.
GTGTATAATTGCTCATAATATTCTCTTATTATTGTTTGTGTTTCTGCTGTGTTGATTGTGATCTGTCCTCTTTCACTCTTGATTTTATTTATTTGGTTCATTTCCTTTTTCTTTTTGGTCATACTGGCTAGGGGGTTACCAATTTTTTTAATTCTTTCAAAGAACCAGCTTCTGGTTTCATTGATGTGTTCTGGGGTTTTTTTGTTTTGTTTTGTTTTGCTTTTTGTTTTTGTTTGTTTTTGTTTTGTTTTGATAGCATTGATTTCTGCTCTAATCTTTATTATTTCCTGTCTTCTGCTGGTTTGGGGTTGTATTTGCTGTTCTTTTTACAGATTTTTAAGGTATAAGGTTAGGTTGTGTATCTGAGACCTTTCTTCCTTCTTTAGAAAGGCCTGGTTTGCTATATGCTTCCCTCTTATGACTGCTTTTGCTGTGTCCCAGAGGTTTTGGGCTGTGGTGTTATCATTTTCATTGGCTTCCATGTATGTACCTTTTAATTTCCTCTTTAACTTCTTGGTTAGCCTATTCATTCTTTACTAGGATGTTCTTTAGTCCCCAAGTATTTGTTATCTTTCCACATTTTTTCTTGTGGTTGATTTCGAGTTTCATGGCATTGTGATCTGAAAATACGTACAGTATGATCTCAATCTTTCTGTACTTGTTGAGGGCTTATTTTTGTCCCAGTATGTGTTCTTTTCTGGAGAATGTTCCATGTGCTCTGGAGAAGAATGTGCATTCCTTTACTTTAGGATGAAATGTTCTGAATATATCTGTTAAGTCCATCTGGTCCAGTGTGTCATTCAAAGCCATTGTTTCCTTGTTGATTTTCTCTTTAGATGATCTGTCCATTGCTGTAAGTGGGGTGTTGAAGTCCCCTACTATTATGGTATTATTATCAATGAGTTTCTTTATGTTTGTGATTAATTGATCTATATATTTGGGTGCTTTCACGTTTAGAGCATAAATGTGTCAATTGTTAGATCTTCTCGGTGGATAGACCCCTTAATTATGATATAATGCCCTTCTTCATCTCTTATTACAGTCTTTATTTTAAAGTCTAGATTGTCTGATATAAGTATGGCTACTCTTTCTTTTGGTGACCATTAGCATGATAGATGGATCTCCATCCCCTTACTTTCAATCTGAAGGTGTCTTTAGGTCTAAAATGGGTCTCTTGTAAACAGCATATACATGGATCTTGTTTTCTTATCCATTCTGTTATCCTATGTATTTTGGTTGGAGCATTTAGTCCATTGATACAAACAGTGAGTACAAATTTATTGCCATTATGTTGCCTGTAGAGTTGGAGTTTCTGGTGATGTTCTCTGGTCCTTTCTAGTCTTTGTTGCTTTTGGTCTTTTTGTTTTGTTTTGTTTTGTTTTGTTTTGTTTTGTTTTGTTTGTCTTTTCTCCCCTCAGAGAGTCCCCCTTAAAATTTCTTGCAGGGCTGGTTTAGTGGTCACGAACTCTTAATTTTTAATTTTTGTTTGTCTGGGAAACTTTTAATCTCTCCTTGTATTTTGAATGACAGCCTTGCTGGATAAAGAATTCTTGGCTGCATATTTTTTTTTCCAGTTCAGCACATTGAATATATCCTGCCTCTCCTTTCTGTCCTGCCATGTTTCTGAGGATAGGTCTGCCGCAAACCTGATCTGTCTTCCCTTATAGGTTCAGGACTTATTTTTCCCTTGCTGCTTTCATGATTCTTTCCTTACCTGAGTATTTTGTGATTTTTACTATGCTATGCCTTGTTGATGGTCAGTTTTTAATGAATCTACTGGGAGTCCTCTGTGCTTCCTGGATTTTGATGTCTGTGTCTTTCCCCAGGCTAGGAAAGTTTTCTGCTATGATTTGCTCACATAAACCTTCTACCCCTTCTTCTCTCTCTTCATCTTCTGAGACCCCTATGATTCTGATGTTATTTCTTTTTAATGAGTCACTGAGTTCTCTAATTCTTAAATCATGCTCTTTTACCTTAGTCTCCCTCTGCTTCATTGTTCTCCATAAGTTTGTCCTCTATATCGTTGATTCGCTGCTCTGCTTCATCCATCCTTGCCACCGTGGCATCCATTTGAGATTGCAGCTCAGTTATAGCATTTTTTTATTTTATCCTGCCTAGCTTTTACTTCTTTTATCTCTACAGAAAGGGATTCTAATCTGTGTTCAATCCCTGCTAGTATTCTTATTATCATGATTCTAAATTCTGGTTCAGACATCTTGCTGGTCTCTGTGTTGATTAAGTCCCTGGCTGTCATTTCTTTCTATTCTTTCTTTTGGGGTGAATTCCTTCATTTTGTCATTTTGAAGGAAGAAAAGGAATTAATAAAGTAAAAAAATAAAAATTAGAAAATTAAAAACAACCCCCCAAAATTAAATAAAGGATGCTATATCTTAGGTGTGTTTTGGTCTGGTTGTTGAAAGGAGCTTGATAGATTAGAGAAAAAAATGGAAAGATAAGAAAAGGGAAAAAAAAGGAAAAAAGGAAAAAAAAGAAAAACGTTTGAAAATTTGAAAAAATGAGTACAAAAAAATAGAATAAAATGAAATGATGGAAGTAAAATAGAATTTAAGAAATTTACACTAAAGTAAAAAATATAGTAGAAAAAATTAAAGAAAAATCTTTGTAATAAAAATGGAAAATAAAAATAAATTTTTTCTCTTGTATTCAAGAATAAGAAAGGAAAAGAAAATTGAATATACATGGGCCAGCAAGCAGACTGAAATAAGATTGAAATTACATTGGTTTCCTCTAGAAGTCAAACTATGAAGCACATTATAGTCTGTAAACTAAGCAGGCAAAGAGACTTGTGGTGGTCCTCAAGAGCGTGGTTGGCCCTGTTGGCTGGGGCTTAGTGTAACGGCTCTGTTCTCCACTAGATGGCGCTGCTTAGCTTCCTGGGGTGGATTGTTGTGGCGTGTGTAGGTATGTATGCGCATGCATGGGAGTGGTGAAAATGGCATCACCCAGCTACCCCGTCTCTGGTATCAGAACTCTATGCTCTCCCTGACCAGCAGTCAAGCAGCCCTCCTTTGTCTCCAGCTTCCCTCTACTCCCCACTTTTACACCACCCATGACCAAGCCGTCAGGCTACCAGGAGGCACCTCCCTCCTGAGTTTTATCTCAGATACAGCTGTGTTTCCCAACCCCTCACTTCTGAAGGACTGCAGCTTTGACCCACTCAGACCTTCTGGGGGAGGGTCTCACTGAACAATGGCTGGGTGCCCACCTGCCCCCAGGAACATTCGTGAGACTGCTGTTGCTGATGCCCAGAGACTGCCGCTGGGTGCCAGCCTACCCCAGAAAATGTTCACGCGATCTTGTAGCAGCAGCGTTTCAAGGATTATGGAAAATCACAACCCACATCTGGCACCAGGCTTCACCCTTAACGCCCTTGTTTCAATGCCAGCAAATGTGGTTGTTCTCCGGGGTCTGCTGGGACCTTTGCCTGTGGGGAGGCCACACCATCTCTACCAAATGTCCTCCCAGCAAGGGAACTGCCTCTCCCCATGTGGCCTGCGGACCCCTTGCACCTTGCTCTCTGATCTTGGGGATTTGCTCTTCCCACCAGAGCACCACCAGGTATTGAGCTGCAGAGTTTCAGATTCTCTGCCCCCCTCCCAATGTTCATAGTGTCTTAATGGAATTTAAATCCTCTCCTTTCTCCTTTCTCCCTTTTTTGTTCAGTCCCTTACGTACTCTTCCTTTTCTCTCCAGCTGCTTTCAGCAGGGGGGGGGCAGGGCAGGGGGGACTTTCCCATACATTCCCCCCATCTCTGTCCTCTCTCCACAAGCAAAAATAGCTCCCTGCCCTCCTGCCCTCTGCGGCATCTCTCTCCCCCAGTTCACTTCTCCACGCAGCATACCTGCTGAGTTCTGTGGTTCAGGTTGTGCAGATTGTTGTGTTAATCCTCAAATCAGTTTTCTAGGTGTGTAAGATGATTTAGTGTTGATCTGGCTGATTTGTCCTTGGGCAAAAGCTTTTTCTTCTAGATTGCAGAGTAGAGAGGAAACTGGCTCTCACTTTATAGTTCACCTCTATTTCTTCTGCTCAAAAGACATTTTGGTATGGGATATCATGCCAATTATAGCCACATTAAAAGTGGGTATGTCCACACCATGATGCTGTCGCGCTGCTAGGGGGACCAGTATTTTTTTTTAAAAAGGCAGGGGACCAATATGACTTTAAATTTTGCCACTAATTACAAAACAAAGAAAACTTACAAAATATAAAAAAATGGATATTTTACCATCAAAAAATACAAGTAGGACAAATCTTAGAATAAAGAGAATTTTTATAGTAAATACATTTAACCTTATTAAGAAATTATTAAACTGTCTACATTTTCTTCATTTCACATTCCTCATTGGAAACTTCATCATGAATCAATCCTAGTCTGATCCCCCATAGTTCCAACTTCCAATACCCATGGCAAAACTCTTCTTCTCAATCTAGCCCTTGCCTACTTTCCCAACCATATTTTTCACCACTCACATACATGCATTCTGTGTGTCAGAATCACTATCATTGAAAGCCTCTCTCCCTCTCTGGACTTGAATCCTTAGTAAGCACAAGAACTATATCTATATCTTGTAGCTGGCATATGGTCAATCTTCAAAAAACATTTGTTGACTTTTCAACTCAATGCCTGAGAGCATAGATTCTGAGCCAGACTTCCTGGGTTTGAATTCTAGCTTCCCCACTTATCAGCTATGTTAATTTGGACAAATTTCTCAACTTCTCTGGTTTCCCCCAAGGCAGCACAACTCAATTCCAGGACAGACCGTTTCAGGCATGGGGGAAAGTGAGAGTGTGTGAGTGGCCACCTAGCTTTCCCAGCCGTCTAAGAGATCCACTTCTTTTTCACTCACTTGTATTACTGAGGTGAGCTGCAAGACTGAGGAGTTAGGAGAGACTAAATGCACAACAGCCCGGGCTTGGAACTCATCAAAGAAACACTAGTAACTGTTATACACTTCTTCCTATTAACGAATCCACAGACTCCATCAGGAAGTCTGCCCATAAGCCACTGGGGACATGTTGACTGCAGGCTCCTACCAACTGGCCCATGGGTACTCACAACAATCCACACACCTCACACACACTCTCTTTCCCCAGCTGTGGCCAGTTGCCAGCACATGCTCCCACAAATGACAAACGCAAGCCTTTACAAACAGCTGGTGAGCAAGCACAGAAAGCCTACTCAACTCTGTGGGACTGGAAGCACATTCACAAACTTGAGCATTTCAGGGCACTGCCATAAGGAAAACAATTGTGAGGCTCTCAGCATCCAACCCTGGATTTGCAGGATCAAGAGAAGGCCTACAATCTTAAGAATCTCTCACCCAAGAGGGAACAAGAAGTGTGGAATAGATGCATCCATAGAAGAGGTCTGAGACTCACTTCACCTTGAAGACACACATAGGCTCAAATGAAGGGATAGGAAAATATATTCCATGCAAATGGAAACCAAACGAGAGCTCGGACAACTATACTTACACCAGACAAGATAGACTTTAAGTGAAAAACTGTAGCAAGAAACAAAGAAGGTCATTATATAGTGATAAAGATGTCAATTTATCAAGAAGATAAAACAATTGTAAATATATATGAACACAACATTGAAGCATCTAAATATATTGAGTAAATATTAATATATCTAAAGACAAAAACAGACAGCAATACAATAAAAGTAGGAGATTTAATACTCCACTGTCCACAATGGATAGATCATCACTAAGTGATCTTAGTGATCACAGAAAATCACTAAGAAAATAATGGGCATACTTTGTAATTACACTTTAGACCAAATGCACCTAACAGAAGTACATAGAACATTACATATAACAACAGCAAAATACACATTCTTTTTCATGTGCACAGCACATTCTCCAGGATAAACCATATGTTAAATCACAAAACAAGTCTTAACAAATTTTAAAAACTGAGATCATATCAAGTACCTTTTATGACCACAATGGCATGAAACTAAAAAAATCAGTAACAGGAGGAAAGCTAGAAAATTCACGAATAATGTAGGAATTAAACAACACCCTCCTGAAAAACCAGTGGGTCAAAGATGAAATCAAAAGGAGGCTCCTGGGTGACTCACTCAGTTAAGCATCCGATTCTTGGTTTCAACTCAGGTCAGGATCTCACAGTTCGGGTTCTGCACTGACAGTGGGGAGCCTGCTTGGGATTCTCTCTCTCCCTCTCTCTGTTCCTCCCATTCTCTCTCTCTCTCTCTCTCTCCCTCCCTCCCTCCCTCCCTCATAATAAATAAACTTAACAAAAATCAAAAGAGAAATCAATAAATGTTGACATTAAGGAAGAAGAAAGATCAGGACACCAGGGTGGCTCAGTTGGTTAGCGTCTGACTTCAGCTAAGGTCATGATCTCATGGCTCTTGAGTTCAAGAGTGTCAGGCTCTGTGCTGACAGCTTGGAGCCTGGAGCCTGCTTCAGATTCTGTGTCCCCCTCTCTCTCTGCCCCTTCCCTGCTTGTGCCCTCTCTCTCTCTCAAAAATAAATAAACATTTTAAAAAAATTTAAAAAGAAAAAGAAAAAAAAAGATCTAAAATGAAAAACCTAACTTTATACCTCCAGGAACTAGAAAAAGAAGAAAAAAGTTAAGTCCAAAGTTAGGAGAGGGAAGGAAATAACAAAGATCAGAGCAGAAATATATGAAATAGAAACTAGAAAAACAATAGAAAATGTCAACAAAACTTGAGAAAGAAAACAAAGTTGAAGGCATCTTACTTTCTGATTTCAAACTATATTACAAAACTGTACTCATCAAAACAGTATGGTACCAAAATGAAAACACACAGTTCAACAGAACAGACTGGAGAGCCCAGAAATAAACCCACATATATCCAGTCAACTAATCCTTGATAAGGGCACCAAGAACACACAATCAAGAAAGGACAGTCTCTTTAATAAATGGTGTTGGGAAAGCCGAATATTTACCTGCCAAAGAATGAAACTGGACTCCTATCTTACACCACTCACAAAAATTAACTCTAAATGGATTAAAGGCTTAAATGTGAGATCTAAAACCATAAAACTCCTAGAAAAACGCATAGGGAAAAAGCTCCTTGAGGTTAGTCTTGGTAATGACTTTTTGGACATCACACCGAAAGCAGAGGAAACAAAAGCAAAAGTCAACAAGTGGGACTACGTCAAAGAAAAAAGATGTTTTCCTTGCCAGGAAAAGAAACAATCGACAAAATGAAAGAAGCAACCTAGAGAATGGGAGAAAATATTTGCAAACCATATATCTGATAAGAGGTTAATTTCTAAAATACATAAAGAACTCCTACAACAGAATAACAAAATAATAAATAATATGTTTAAAAACTGGCTAAAAACCTGAAGAGACATTTTTCCAAAGAAGACATACAGATGGCCAATGAGTATATGGAAAAGTGCTCAACGTCACTAATTATCAGGGAAATGCCAATCAAAACTGAACTATCACCTCACACCTGTTAGAATGACTGTTATCAAAAAGATAAGAGATAACAAATGTTGGTGGGGATGTGGAAGAAAGGGAATCTTTTGTTCAGTGTTGGTGGGAATGTAAATTGGTACAGCCATTATGGAAAATAATATGATAATAATTTTTTCTCAAAAGATTAAAAATTCAACTTCCATATGATTCCAAAATATGGAAGCAGTCTAAGTGCCTATTGATGGATGAATAAAGAAAATGTGACACTATAGATATAGATCGAGAAAGAGAGGGAAATGGAATATTATTCAACCATTAAAAAGAAGGAAATCCTACAATTCACAAGATGAATGAATGAACCTGGAGGACATTATTATAACCTAAATAAGCCAAACAAAGAAAGAAAAGTACTTCGTGGTATCACTTGTATGTGTAATCTAACAGTCAAACTCAATAGAAACAGAAAGGAGAATGATGGTTGCCAGCCCCTGGGGGCAGGGGAAATGAACAGATGTTGCTCAAAGAGCACATACTTTTGGTTATGAGATAGTAAGTTCTGAGGATCTAATTCACAGTATGGTGACTGTAGTTAATAATACTGTATTGTCTACTTAAAATTTACTAAGAGAATAAATCTCAAGTATTCTCAACACACACACACACACACACACACACACACACACACACAAAAGGTCATTCACTGTATGAGGTGATGGGTGGGTCAATTAACTTGAGCATGGTAGTCATTTCAGTGTGTATACACACAAAAACTCATCATGCCGTATACTTTAAATATGCACAATTTTATCTGTCAACTATACCTCAATAAAGCTGGAAGGCAGGGGAAGCACAAAGAAGCATAATAACTTTATAAAACAAAATGAAAAAATAAGAAAGGAGAATAGAGATGACCAGGGTCTGGAGGGGAAGGAGGAAATGGGTAGTTATAATTTAATTATTATTTAATGTATACAGAATTTCAATCTGGGAGGATGATGGCTTCACAGAGAGGCATAATGAGGAGGATAACTGTTGGGGGGACACTATAGGGAGGGACAGTACAGAGAGGGGTATCATAGACTGCATCACAGACAGGCTCATCACAAAGAAGGGCATCATAATAAGGGACTTCATAGAAGGTCTTACAGAGATGGACTTCACAGGAAGGAGGTTTGATGGTTATCGCATATAACGTCATCATAGAGGGAAGCAACATAGGACCATCCTAGAGAAGTCTATCAGACAGGAACATCTTGGAGGTTTTCATGTAAGCTTCTCCTCTCTGGACACCAAATTGTGAGCTCCCTGAGAGCAAGAGCATGCATTATTCATCTTTACATTTCTAACATCGAATGCACACTTTGGCGCATAATAGGTACCTAATCTTGTTTGTGGAATGAATATATGTATACCATTTTTTCTGTATGAAGCTATGGAAAAATGTAAAACCTATTGCCCATTTCTTTTTTTGCAGACTGAATTGGCCCAGTTTTTAGAAAAATTTCTCATGTGCTAAATTCTCCTGACTTCCTCCCATCCTGAAATTCCTTTAGATACCCATCTGTGGTAGGCAGGATTCTATATATCTCCTTCCCTAAGCCCTGGAAGCTGTGAATATTGTGGAATATCACTCCCATGACTGTGTTATGTTATATGGTACAGTTGACCTTAAGGATATTATCTGGGTGGGCATGATATGGTCCCATGAGTTCTTAAAAGCAAAGAACATTTTTTGGCTGGGGGCAGAGGGGGAAGACAAAGAGACTTGAAGCACAAAAAAGATTTGATGCCCCATTTCTGGCTTTGAAGATGGAAGGAGCCATGTGCAAGAATGGAAGAGCAGCCTATGGGAGCTGAACAGCCCTCCACTGACAGCTAGCAAGGAAACAGGGACCTTAATTCTACAACCACAAGGAACTAAAATCGGCCAACAATCCGAGTGATCTTGGAAGTAAATTCTTTCCCAGAGCCTTCAGAAAAGAGCCCTGGCTGAAAACACTTTAATTTCAACCTTGTGAGACCCTGAGCATAGAACCCAATAGAGCCCATCCAGATTTCAAACCTACAGAACTGTGAGCTAATAAAGTGTCTTTTTAATTCACTAAATGTGTTGTAATTGTTATGCAGCAATAGAAAACTAATATATCATTCGTCACTGTCTTTCTTTAGAAGTTCCCAATATTGATTTTTTTTAAATGAGTATTCTAATAAAACGTTTTTCTTTCAGTTCTAAATAGGAAAAGAATTTCCTACATCATAACCAGACTCAGATATGGTAGAGAATTTGAAATTACCAAACTAGGAATTTAAGATAACTACAATTACTTTGCTAATAGCTCTAATGGAAAAAAAAAATGGACAACACGCAAGAACAGACAGGTAACAGAGCAGAGAAATGGAAACTCTAAGAAAAAAATGAAAAGGAAACGCTGGAAATCAAAAATATAGGAACAGAAATGAAGAATGCCTTTGATGGGCTCATTAGGAGATTGTATGTAGCCAAAGAAAGAATCAGTGAGCTGCAAGTATGCCAATGAAACTTCTCAAGCTGAAATGCAAAGAGAAAAAAGGAAAGAAAACAAAAAAACAACAGAATATCCAAGGACTGTGAGATCATTACAAAAGGCAAATACCTAATGGGAATACGAGAAGAAGAAAGAGAGAAAGGGGCAGAAAAAATAATTGAAGTAATAATGGCTGAGAATTTTCCAAAATTAATGACAGAAACCAAACCATAAATCCAGGAAGTTCAAAAACCACCAAGCAGGATAAATACCAAAAAGTGTACACCTAGCCATATCATATTTAAATTTCAGAAAACCGAAGACAAAAATCTCTAAAACATAGTAGCAGCTACTTACTACGTGCCAAGCACAATGTAAACATTTCACATACATTATGTCATTTCCTTTACATGGAAACCTCCATCTCAAGGATTTTATATCTATCCCCCTTTACAGATTATAAAACTGAGGGTCAGCGATGTTAAAGCCACCTGGTTAAGAAGTGAATTTGGCCAGAATTCAAAGTCAGGACTGCTTAACCCCAAAAGCTGTGTACTAAGTACTAAGAAATAGTAAGTGTTCACCTCCGAACAGAAAGTTCTAAATTTCTGCATTTTGTTAATAAAGTTTAGAGCCGTGGTTTCCCATTAGTGTAGAAATCATCAAACGTATATTGTCACTTCCAATATTCATACAAAGGAGCTGATATTGAACATAAAGGCCAATCTGTAAATGAAGAGAAAAACAATATCAAACAAATAGCAGGAATTCTTAAAATTCTAAATGAGCTTTGACTGATTTTTAAAAGCCAGGGGAAATACCATAATTTTCTCATATTACTAGATGTAATTGGGCCAGACATTTGTTGCATTCGAGTCTTGACTGTCTATTTATTTTAAATAAAAGCTCTGTAAAAGATGGAAACGTTCTCCTCTGAAAGACTATTCCCTGATGAGGAAGCCACACAGAGCTAGCCTAACCAACCAGGATACCAAAATGCTTCCTGAGGGAGGGACTCAGCCACTCTCTAGTTTTAAATCTCACCTTAGGTTCGAATTCTCTCTAGCTGTAGCCTGGCTAAATCAAGTGGTTTCTAAAACTCCTATCAGTCAGCATGTACTTGTTCTTTGCTCCTTTCTACTGATTTGTTACATCTGTGTATTAGTTGACTATATCCCTGCCTAATGGTTGCATCCTTTCTGTTTTTGACATGGAAGTTAAGCAAACGTATTAGGCCCGGGTGGCAATGTGTTTACCGTATTGTTTTTCGCCTGTTTTCTGGGTCTGATGCAGTGGAGGAGTTGCAGTATCTATCCCTTTGAAAACTAGCATCGCTGTCTTCCATGGATCTCAGACTGGTGGCTAGCCAGTTGGTTTTACTGGGCCATTCCATGAGGCCCTTGCATCACTGACCTATTGCTGCCTAACAAATTACCGCAGAACTTAGAGGCTTAAAACAATACACATTTATTATCTCACAGGCTTTATGGGTCAAGAATCCAGGCATAGCTCAGCTGAATCCTCTGCTCAGGGCCTTACTGACTATGATCAAGGAGTCCACTGAGGCTGGTATCTCATCTGGAGGCTTGACTGGGGAAGAACAGCCTTCCAAGCATTCAGTAATGAATACTTTTCCATAATGATGGTTTCCAATCAGGATATTTTTATAAAATACCCCAAGGGACCCACTTCTGGCCTTATACTGTCGTAAGATTTTTTTCTGCTACCTTCATGCCATGGCCTATATGCACAATTAGAAACCTAAGGTTTCTACAAGCTCTACAGTATTTGTTGTTTCTTGCTGTACTTGGTAGGCTGGCCAATAATTGATCATTTTGCCCAAACTCAATACAATTATCTCTAAAACAATGTTTTGAGGGCCTGTTATGTATTTAGAAAATGTTAAGTCTGCTTGCCCATTATTCCCACTAACATTTGCTTGAGGGAGTGGGGAGGAAGAAGAATGAATAAAATTTGTATTAAAGAGCAGAAACCAAGGTGGAGAGGCCACAGCACAGCAATGTTAGTAATGGTGGCCTGGCGAGTGAGAGGGTTGATCTGGTGACCTCAACTCAGTGCTGGTTGCTAATATTACACAGTTTAGAAGGTTGATCTGAACACCAGTAAGAACTAAATGTAATATGAATTCACTCTATAAATAAAAAGTCCAATGAGACTGAACAAAAACAACAAGAAAATCCACCCACAGATACCATCGTGGTGACACAAAAAAATTAAAGGCACATCTTCTTTTACTCTGATATGTGGTGTATCTTGAATTTGGCCTTAGAGTATTCACATTTAGACTCAGAAACACAAAAATGGATGGCTGCCATCAAATAAATGACCGTTAAATGCCAGGTGCTTATAAAACACAGTCTTGAAAATTTCTGCAACCACCATATAAGACTGAACTTTCTTGCTTTCTTTTTTTTCTTTTCTTCTTTTCCTTCCTTCCTTTCTACCCTTTTCTCCCTTCTAACCCACTCAACTCTCTCCTTAGAAATACGAATGATAAGTTCAGCATGATTATGGACACCCCTTGCCACATAGCTAGCTAGTGACTCCCAAGTCTACAGTGTTTCTTCTTCACTTTTCTGACTTGCGCTAGAAATCTAAGGGACGATAAATCACTAATAGAAGCAAAGCGAAGTGAGGAGTCAAGGTGGTAAATTACTATTGTAAAGCTGGGTAGATACTTGCATCAATGAAATTTAAAGAATTCAGATGAGGGGCGCCTGGGTGGCTCCGGCGGTTGAGCGTCCGACTTCGGCTCAGGCCACGATCTCGTGGTCCGTGGTTTCGAGCCCCGCATCGGGCTCTGTGCTGACGGCTCAGAGCCTGGAGCCCCTTCTGATTCTGTGTCTTCCTCTCTCTCCCCGCCCCTCCCCCACTCGTGCTCTATCTCTCTCTCTCTTAAAAATAAATCAGCATTTAAAAAAATAAAGAATTCAGATGCGAACTTTCAGAGGATATAAACGAAAATAGGGGAGGGGAGCATCAAGGCATGCCAGGCATGGGTGCTAGACCCTTAGGCAATCCAAAAGCATGAGCAGCGTATCTGCTTGTGAGGGGCTCCAAGTCCTCACGGACTAGTCAGGACACATTTTGGGGGTTGTTTGTTTTTTTTAAACATTTATTTGTTTTTTGAGAGACAGAGTGTGAGCAGTAGAGGGGCAGAGAGAGAGAGAGAGAGAGAGAGGGAGTCACCAATTTGGAAGCTCCAGGCTCTGAGCTGTCAGCACAGAGCCTGACGCAGGGCTCAAACTCATGAACGCAAGATCATGACCTGAGCCGAAGTCTGATGCTTGACTGACTGAGCCACCCAGGCGCCCCTAGTCAGGACACATTTTAATGCAAGGTGACAAAGCAAGGATGTGAACCTAGTGAGGAACGAAGCAGAGGGAGGGATCCTGCCGGACACATGGGGACAGGAGCGGCAGAGAGTAATTGCTCTGAAAGGACAATGTAAGGAATTCTACAGGTCAGGCCACAGCTTACCGCACCCCTCAGCAGAGCCAGTTGCAAATGTAATACCTCGCCATGCTCCCTGTAGTCTAGGCATCCATAACAATAAAACAGCTACTGTTTCAGAACACAGGGCTCCAGTTTGCAGCTCCCATATTGTACTCAAGGCGCCTTCAAAGGCCAGCCTCCCACTCAGTGCCTACTCTCTGTCTGTTTAAAGAGGTAACAGAATAAGGGATGGCTGATTGGCAAAGCACGGAGAAGAAAGCAGGAGGTGACTAGACCGTGCTGGTGAGATTTTTAAGGAGTAGCAATTCTGCCATTTGTTTGTCTCAGCGAGGGAGTAACGGAAGGGAACAATACTCAGCAGTGAGTGCTAACGTTGACCGCTGAGGCCCTTCATGCGTTAGTGTCCTAGCAAACGTAAGTCGGATCTGGCGTTGAGCTAGATTCTCCCGTGAATTGCACCTTGAGAGTTCAGGAAGCTGAGTGGATTAATTGGTGTTAGATCACCTTAACATTAGCAACCAAAGTTTTGCAAAGAGGGTACATTGACAGGTATGTCTTTCCTGGACAGGGGGAATAAAAGGGAAAACACTAGCACTCTCTTATTCAGGTAGTAGTCGCGTCATCAATTTCCTTGACTCATCACTACAAGATGCTTGCTATTCATGATCAGTTATTTTAGAAATTACATGAAGGTTATTCAGAAGCATTTAGATTCCTTCTCTGACACTGAGTCCACAATGCCATTTTGCCCCACAAGCAGCTGTTGAATTAGTTGGTGGGACACCTATAGAAAGGAAGGGTGTTTTATTTTTTTTGTATTTTTTTTAACGTTTATTTATTTTTGAGACAGGTAGAGACAGCATGAACGGGGGAGGGTCAGAGAGAGAGGGAGACACAGAATCTGAAACAGGCTCTAGGCTCTGAGCTGTCAGCACAGAACCCGACGCGGGGCTCGAACTCACGGACCGTGAGATCATGACCTGAGCCGAAGTCAGATGCTTAACCGACCGAACCACCAGGCGCCCCAGGAAGGGTGTTTTAAATTGTCCTTAATAAAAGCTCAGGATGGGGCGCCTGGGTGACTCAGTTAAGCATCCGACTCTTGGTTTCAGCTCGGGTCCTGACCTCGTGGTTCTCAGGTTCGAGCCCCATGTCAGGCTCTGCACTGGCAGTGCGGAGCCCGCTTGGGATTCGCTCTCTCCCCCCTCTCTCCACCCCTCCCCACTCACACTGTCTCTGTTTCTCTCAAAATAAATAAATAAACTTAAAAATAAATCAATAAAAGCTCAGAAGCCCCCTAATCAAAAGTTAGACAAGGGGCCCAGACTTCCCAAACACCTCCCCTCCTCCATCTGTGGTGAGCCACTGTTCTTGGAGAAGAATGCTGGGTACACGCCCGCCCTCTCTGATGAGCCACATTCTCTCCTGCTGATCTCCCTGAACGTGGCCTACTTCGGGTTTTGTTAATAAGAAAAGCAAGGTATTAAATGGATCACAAGTTAGGCTGAGGCGGACAATGTCAAATAGTTTTCTCTTCAGCCAAACAAACATGTGGGTCTTACACAAAGCAAGTCATAAACCCATCAGGAAAAAAAAAAAAGATTCAAAATAATACTATTCAACTTTTCATCTCTCTGTAAACAGCCTTTTAAGGAAATTATACCATTCGTGCCAAATGTGCATCTGGTGCTAAGTCAAAAACCATAAAATATCATACAAGAAAATCCTGAAAGCAAACGAAATCAGACGATACTGTGACTATGGCATAGGAATGTTACAGTGGTCAGCTTCCTGTGCGATGTGAAATAACCCATGTGCGATTGTCAACAGCTTTTAAAATGCACTCTTTCAAACTAGAATACGTTGTTCCGGGCAAACAGTAAAATTTATGAAAACCCTGAAGAAAAGCTTTTTCTAAATCCGTGTCAGCTTTACGTGAGAATGCCGATGAAGATTTATCTTCCATTTCTTGCTTATTATTCTTCCTTCCCACCTACTGAACAAACTTACAGCCTCATTCCCCCAGGGGGAAAAGCAGTATGTAGAGATTTGGTTGGTGGCTTTGATACATTTTCTTTAGGTTGTGTGTATAGATTGTGTGCTGATTAATGGCCTTTTCAGAATTGTAAAATCTTGCAAGGCCGATTCGGAGACCAGTTCTGCCCTTTCTGTTGTTAATCTAAATACGTCCTCGTTAAGAGAGGTTCCTTACTTTAGCAAAAGGCAGAGACAGACGACTTGTTTTTTCATTGATTTCAAACTAAACCCGGCCCTCTTCTTTCTCCTTCAAGAGCGCTCCATACAAATATTGTGATCCTGACATGTCTGGTTTGAAACCAGTTTTAAGATCCTTCCACCAACTACAAATATTGCAGAGTTGCAGAGGCATTTACAGGCCCTTGTTGTTTTTAAAAAGCGTAATCTTGGCATACAACTCTTGATGAAGGCATACAATTCTGCGGTGGATTTCAAGGTGTCTTCCTGCAATTTTATTTTTTTTTAACATTTATTTATTTTTGAGAGACAGAGAGAGACAGAGCGTGAGCAGGGGAGGGGCAGAGAGAGGGGGAGACACATCCTTCAACGCACAGGACAGCCCCTACCTGATCCAAAATGTCAGCAGTGCCTAGGCTGGGAAACTTTGCGTTAGAATCATCACTGAGTCCATGGAGAGCACTAATTATGGGGAGACGGAGGGGGGGGGTGAGTATGTTTTCCTTGGCTCAGTAAGTATGTGTGAATTAAGGAAAGGTCAAAGACTTGACATTTTTCACCTTCAAGTCTCTTAATGGATCAACTGTTATTTCAAAGATTAAAAAGGAAAAGAAGCCTAGGTAAGTGCTGAATTTATAATGAAGTCATGTCCCTTCTTGTTTCTTGATCTGCTTCCAAAGAGAAAAGACAGGAAATCACCCACAGACTGAAGTTTCTGCTTATTTTGTGCTCGGGTTAATTAAACAGCAATGAATAGCAGTCACCGTCTTGGGCAAGGTGGTATCCCTGTCTCGATTATAGATTGCCTCCGGATGCATTGCTCTCCCGGCAGTGAGGCGGTTCCCCCGAGGCGCTGGTGCAAACTGTCATTTGACTCTGCGAGTCACAGGGCGTGTCACTTTCAGTCAGTCGGTTCAAGTTCCTGAGCTGTGTGCCTGCTCACTGGTTTCTCTGTGACGGTTGATGTCGTGTTGAGAGCCGCTGGTTTCTCTTAAATGCCTGTGTCTACGTTTGCTGCATTTCTATGACAATGTGTTCACACCAATATAATTATGACCGCATTAGCACTTGCCCTGTAAACCACATGATTCAGGGCTTTATGAGTAGGTAATAAAAACTCTCTCCAGGCAGAAACTTGTCTCAGACATGGAACTTTGGGGGTGGGGGCCGTAGTAAATGGTCAGTGTTGGTTAGGACCTTCTGAAGTTTGTGGTTATTAGAAGTCCCATTTATTGGTTAGCCCTCTGCAGAGCCAAGACCGCGAGCCGTGGGATTAAGATCTTGAATCATTTAGCTAGACCTAGGAGACTCGGCCAAGTTCCATCCGCATTCATTAATCCATTAGAGTGCCTGAAATGGACCAGGGGCAGGTGATCCTTCAGTAAACAGCACGAGGGCTCGTGTTCTTGTAGGACTTATGTTCTAGAGGAAGGGGGAAGGGAGAGGAGACGGAAGGAAGGGGGGAGGAAAGAAGAAAGAGGGAGGGATGAAGGATAGAAGAGAGGGAGGGAAGAGAAAATATCGGATGGTAAGGGCTTTGCCGAGGATTGAAATAGAGTGAATTGTCGCTATTCTAGGACGGCAGACAAGGACCGTCTCTGCGGGAGGTGACCTGCGTAAGGAGTCAGCCATGTGACTGACGGGCATGCCAGGCAGAGGGACCAGCTAGGGTGGATGTGAAGGAAGGCTCATGGGCTGACGGAGGAGGGGGAAGGGCAGGCTGCTCGCCAATGAACCAGGGCACCCAGGCCCCTCTAATCCGGGTGAGGAGGCTGACTTTTTAAGGGGGAGTGGGGCGTGAGTGTATGAGTGAGTGAAGTTTTAAATAGATCCCTCTGGTGGTGGTGAGCCGGGGAAGGAGCAGGGAGGGCAGCTGAGAGACTGCTGCTGAAATCCAGATGGGCCATGTCAAGATCTCGTGTGCAGGGCCTCCCCTGTCATGGGGGTACCTCCCATGCGTCCCGTTTGGAGGAAAGGACGCAGCTGAGGAACGTGAAGCGAGTGAGGTGCAGGCAGCCTGAGATGCGTGAGATCGGGGACGGGGGAAAGAACAGGACCTTTGACAAGACGTGAAAAGCTCCCAGCACAGTGCCCAGCGATAACCCTTTCATGTCCAGACAAATCTGTTAACTCATATAAACAGATCAGGTATCTGTGGGCATTTTCCAGGGATATGGGAAGGTAAAGTATTACCTTTGAGTTGCTCTAGGACGTGATAGAGCCCCTTTGGTGTTCGAACTGATGTATACAGAACTATCCCAGCTACAGAAATCATTTCTTTCCTTCCTTCCTTCCTTCCTTCCTTCCTTCCTTCCTTCCTTCCTTCCTGCTGCTCTTTAGTTTCCACATCTTCTTAGATCCTATTTCTCCTTTGCTTCCCTCCCACATTTATAGGACTTTTAATAAATTAATATACATTGCCTCAAATCACCTTCCAGAAGGATGAAAACATTGTATGGGAATGTCCTACCCCCTTTTTTTAAATTGAGATATAATTCACGTGCCATGAAATGCACCCTTTTAAAGCGTACAATTCAGGGGCACCTGGGTGGCTCAGTCGGGTGAGCGTCCGACTTCGGCTCAGGTCACGATCTCACAGTTCGTGAGTTCGGGCCCTGCGCCGGGCTCTGTGCCGACAGCACCGCTGTCTAATTCAGAACATTCTCATGACCCCCAAAAGAAACCCTGTACCCATTAGCAGCCATTCCCTACTTCCTCCCCAGCCCCCCACAACCACTAATCTGCTTTCTGTCTCTATGGATTTGCCTCTTCTGGACGTTTCATACAAGTGGAATCATAAAATACGTGGCCGTTGGTTTCTGGCTTCTTTCACATAGCATCATGTTTTCAAAGCTCATCTATGTCGCAGTTAGCTCCCGTTTCTGAACTATATATGCGTTTGTATTTTTCGAAACAGGAACTGATTTTCTTTCTTTGCATTTGCTTCCCTTGTTCCCAGTTCGTTTCTTCCCTATCCTTCTTTATAGTCTGGTGCAGGGGCCGGCATACTAGAGCCCACAGGCCAAATCTGGCCTGCCGTCTATTTTTGTAACCAGAGTTTGATTAAACATGACTATGCCTGCTCATTTCCATATCGTCCCTGACTGCGTTCACATTATGACAACGACGTCGACTTGTTGCGAGAGAGACCATCTGGCTCACGAAGCCTAGAATACTTACTAGCTGGCCTTTCTGGCGAAAGTTTGCCAACCCCTGGTCTAATGTCTGGCTGAGGACGGGACCTCCGTGCTTATTTGGTTCCAATCAGAATGATTTGTGACTCATTGTGACCTCTCTGCACCGGGGCAGCTCGTTGACAAAACTAGGAAGATGATAAAAGCATTTGTTGAAATAACTGTTTTCCTCTACACTGGAGGGTTAAAAAAATATTATTTCAATGAAAAACGATGTTCGAATATTTCTTAATATCGCCAGACAGAAAGAATGTCGGTGAGCGTAACTGTTACCTTGAGGATTATAAATGTCGTATTGTAATCACAGACACTCATTGTACCAACATGTGTATCAAACTTGACAGGCTTCCATTACCATCTGGACTCGCGGGTCTGGGCTCTTCTAGTAAAACCCGGGAAATTTTCACATCGTTGCCTCTTTACCTGCCAATCCCGACTGGACTCTTTTATCTGGGCTGAGACGTTACCCCGAAGCAATATATTTGGCACGGGTGTTGCGTCCATCGTTTCCTCTCTGAATTTGAGAAACAGTGAAGAATTTACAATTACAACCGATTACGATTAATCATTGTTTTTTTAACAACAGGGAATCATGCTCTTGTATTTTTTTTTTTTTTCATTTCCAGATGCCTCTCTTGTAAATCTTCCCACTTTGATAGCAGTCTCTTTCCTGACGCCCTTGTGCCCCTGGCTCAAGTATCTCGTATGCCCCGTTGTCTTTACATTCCCATCTCTCCTCTGCTCTGTGAGCCTTTGAGAAAAGAGACTGTTTCCTTTCCATGCCTCTGCTCCAAATGCCTGATGAAGGTCTGAGCACATGTCAGGTGAATGCACATGTGCATGCATGTACATAAAGCTTTAAGCAGTTTCCGTCACATATGTCATTTTATTTATCCATAAATTCCTCATATTAATAGATTGGTCATGATTTATTTCATGAAGGGATGAGGTGTCTGTCCTCAACAATGCCATTGTCTGCCCTTTAATCCATCCATGCAACTGCCATTAACCAAACAGTCACGATCCCTGGGGAACATAACCGTGCTGGGGCAGGTGACAGATATTACACAAAGAACCAAAGTACAAACACAAGCACACACCTTTATAAAATGCCATAAGAGCTCAGAGGAAACATAATTGGAGACTGTGAAGAATCTATACCAACTGGGATTGAGGAGTGTGAATGCCAAACCGCTGGCCAGAAACACAATTTACTTTGGGTGGGTCAAATAAAAATGCGTTGCTGAAGGGGTTACTTCCAGAGGTGGGGCCAGACTTAAGGCAACGCAGGAGAGATGCCAACTTCACCTAAAACCAGCATCAACTGGAGGGACAAGCGGACAGGATATGGCACCTGGGCTCCATTCTGGGAGAAACTTCTTCCCACTAGCACCAGAATGGAGTCCAGGTAGAGGCGCTTGGGTGACTCGGCTGGTTGAGCGGCCAGCTCGTGATTTTGGCTCAGGTCACGATCTCATGTTTGTGGGATCGAGGTTCGTGAGTTTGAGCCCCACATCGGGCTCTGTGCTGACAGGGCAGAGCCTGAGTGGGATCCTCTCTCTCCCTCTCTCTGCCCCTCCCCCACTCGCATGTGCTCTCTCTCTCTCTCTCTCACTCTCTCTCTCTCTCTCTCACACACTCTCTTTCAATAAATAAATAAACTTAAAAAAAATAAAAAAGAATGGAACGCAGGTAGGAATTGGGGTGGCAATGCCTGGATGTCCTTCTCCTCCAGCCCTCAAATCTCTTACTCAGATCACACAGGGATCAGAGAGGCACAGAGCAAGGCTTGAAGGGTGGAGAATGGATAAGGAAGCAGGGGGTGAAAGGAAAGCGGATGTTAGAGGTGGCCTTTTCTAGGGCATGATATGTAGGTCATGAGATAGAATGTGAGGATTTAGGGAGCAGGGAGCGGGGAGGAGATTTCCATGTTAGAGGAAACAGAATGTGTAAAGCTTCTGAGTTGGGAAAAGAACTTAGGGATCACTGTGGCTAAAGCAGAGTGAACAAGGTAAGGATAGGAGGCAGCAGGGTCTAGGTTATGGGCACCTTGTTGGTTTTGAAGCAAGGTTGAATGTTATCCCCAGTGCAGTGGGAATTTATTAAGAATACTGGACTGGAGACAGCCTGGCCTTGGTGTGCAGCAGTCTGGGAAGGGAGAGATGATGGGAGCTTGGCCAAGGGTGGGGCAGAAGAAGGAGAATTCATTCCCATAAAAATGAAGGATCCCCCACCCTTCCTAATTATGTATTATTAGCCCACTTCTAAAAGAGTTATATTTTTGTTTTAATCTCACAGACAGCTAAAAATGAGATTAGAGCATTTACCCAAGAGTGCATTACTTACATTTTTGATCTACTCGTTATCACGGAATGGTAAATTCCTCTTGTTTGCCTGGTGTGAATTTTCTCGTTTAAAATCTGGGGGAGTGATACGCCTTAGCAAAGGATTTCTAAACCTTGCCACTGTTAGCATTTCGGCCCAGATAATCTTTGCTGTGGAAGCTGTCCTGTGGATTGTAGGCTGTTCAGTAACATCTCAGGCCACTTCCTGCCACCCCACCCTAAGTTGTGACAACCAACATGTCTCCAGATACTGTCGAACATTCCTCCTGGGTGGTACAGTCACCCCTGATCGAGAACCACTCCAGCTTAGCACATACTGTGGTAGTGTTCTTCTTTCTTCCATTTGGGATTCTAATTTTCCACCTATTTTCCCAGGGATGTGGAGTTCCCTGAAAGCAGAGAGGATGCCTCATTCTTTTCCTATGCGCACAATAAGCAACATGTTGGGAGGTGAATACGTATTTGTGGAACGAATGAATGGACAATGAGTGGACCTTATGTGTGATACAAGTGTACGATTGAGACTCGAGGAGACTTAAGTCATTCTCTCCCACTGCTGGCTCTTCTCATTAAAGAAAGGATCGCTAGAAAGAGCGTGAAGGGAAGTTATTAGAGACCTCCCAGGCTCTATAAGACATTACTGTGTCATACATAATTGCTTCAAATGAAACCATTAAACTTTACAAAGTCATTAATGGTCTAGATTGGGTTGTTTAACTTCTCTAGCCAGAGTCAGTGAATCAGTTTCTCCGAGCTGCACTTGACTGAGCTGAGGGAATGTAGGAGTTGACACTTGAGCTTTGGAATCCGAATTTGTAAAATGATGGTGGTGAAATCTATCTCACTGTTAAATTCATAAACATGATAACGAATGTAAAGTGTAGTTTCTAAACTATAAAGTACAATACAAATATTCATTATTATTAATGGGAGCTAATCAGAGGTCATTAGGGAGGCCTGTTTATTTTATTATATTTTTATATTATTATATTTTATTAGGTTTTCCTGAAAAAAATCCTTTGTCAGGGGAAAAAAATATTTCTTTGGCTTTTCTTTTTTTTTTTTTTTTAATTTTTTTTTTCAACGTTTATTTATTTTTGGGACAGAGAGAGACAGAGCATGAACGGGGGAGGGGCAGAGAGAGAGGGAGACACAGAATCGGAACCAGGCTCCAGGCTCCGAGCCATCAGCCCAGAGCCCGACGCGGGGCTCGAACTCACGGACCGCGAGATCGTGACCTGGCTGAAGTCGGACGCTCAACCGACTGCGCCACCCAGGCGCCCCAGTCTTTGGCTTTTCTTTAAATAGAATTTTTTTTTTCTTAGAATAATTCTTGCTTTCGGTTTCACAAGTAGTACATGGAAACATTCTGGTTATAAAAGATTCACACTAGCAAAAATACCTAAAGTAGATTTATTAAAAATATATTCCTCATTACCCCTACCATCGTTACTCAGCAGTAACCAGTTTTAACAATTTGGTGTTCAAGTTCTTTTTCTGCTTTCACATATATTTATTTTTTACATAACTAGAATTATATATGCGTGTCATCTTTTTTATTCAGTTATCCATATGTCTTAAAAATCGTTGGGGCGCCTGGGTGGCGCAGTCGGTTAAGCGTCCGACTTCAGCCAGGTCACGATCTCGCGGTCCGGGAGTTCGAGCCCCGCGTCCGGCTCTGGGCTGATGGCTCAGAGCCTGGAGCCTGTTTCCGATTCTGTGTCTCCCTCTCTCTCTGCCCCTCGCCCGTTCACGCTCTGTCTCTGTCCCAAAAATAAATGAACGTTGAAAAAAAAAATTTTTTTTAATCGTTTTGCTATTATGTTCTAATAAATGGTGCATTTATGAGATAAATATAGTAGAAACTATTGCCTAGAAAACTGCATCTTTCCAAGCTTCTCAGAACAGATTAAAAAAAGCATCAAATGTGTCACGTGTGGACACTTAGAACTGGTTGAATAGTGTGCTTTTCCACCATGGCACGATCAGACAACCTAAAAATTTTGGAAATACAACTTCTAAGGGGAGTTGGCACTAATGTTAGTTGGTGAGTTCCCGTAATGACAGGCACACAGAAAACTGTCAATTGTATTTGACATTCAGCTTTTCAAATCTCATATGAATGCTGCCATTGCCCATTGTTGGAAAGTAACATACGTTTCCCATTGACTTTTGTGTGAAGGCATTGTGAAGTGTAAGTTCTTTAGAGTGCTGTATTTGTGAGTCAGCGTGAATATGTAATCCCTATAAAAATCTAATGAGGTTTATTACATTGATGGCAGAATATACTTAATTATTAGCCACCTTAATGTTTGGTTTGGTGTGGTTAATTTCATGTATTTTAATTTTATAGCTTTGTAAAAACAGGACCTAGTATAGAGCTCTGAGATAAAGCAGAATGAATTGTGTTTTCTTCTCACCTTTTCGGTAAAAATAAACATTATTTGTTCTTATTTGTAGCAAAATGTCAGTCCATTCAGAAGTCTAATATCTTTCACGAAATTGACGGGAAAACTGCTTTTCTATCACCAAAAAAACCGTGTTTCTCCAATAGGAGTGCTATTTAAAAAATAAAAAAGCTACAAGTCTGTTTTTAATTTCAAATTTAGTTAAGGAACAATTCTGATGGAGGTAGAGGATTGCCAAAGGAAAATGCTTTCCTGCTGCTAAAGAAATGATGAGGCAGGCACTGTGTTTATTTTTATAACAATGTATTTTGATCCTGTGACAAATGTTTCACCATGGCTTTAACATTGTTTCCTATTCTAAACTAAATTGTGTATGTTAACATTTTGATCTGTCTCGACTTCTAAGAACACTAGGATGCATTCTTGGTGTTGAAGACTTTTCTTTCTGCTTTTATGTAGGCTTAATTCAATTGCATGGTTGATAAATGCCTCCCATTTGCAAAGTATCAGAGAGGTGCTATCATGAGATAACACATGAGTAAATCAACAGGTCTCCATCTGGTGGGGCAGCAAGGGGGCAAACTCATCCCTAAGTAACTTGGGTACAAAGCAGAAAGCAATGAGTTCTGTAAGAGAATGAGAAGAAACAGTGTAAAAGAAAAACAAGGAGGAAAGTTAAATAAGGAACATCCTGGAGGTCTTCTTGGAAGAGGTGAACACATTGAAAAATGGGTGGAACTTAATAGATTACTAGGAGAGTGCTGGCGTTGGAAAATAAATATTCCTAAGTGGACTGGGAAGCTTAAAATACAGCGTAGAGATGACACTGGCTGTCTATTTAAGGGTATAGTATAGGGAACAGACCAACATGTCTATCCAATATGGACACCACCAGCCATGTTGTTTAGATATTTAGATTTTGTTCTTCAGCTAATGGTTCTTTATTGGTAGCTATTTTATTTTTTAATTGAGATATAATTGACATATAATATTATTTTAGTTTTCAGCGTGTGACTGTTTAGATTTAAATGAAGCTAGATAAAGTTTAAAATATTCTCAGTCATACCAGCCATGTTTCAAGTGCTCAATAGACATCACGGGCTACAAAGGTTTTAAGGAGGGGTGGAAAGATTGTTAAACAGCGTATCTCAAACGCTAGCTGGAACCTAGAGGGCTTGTTAAAATACAGATTGCTAAGACCCACTCTCAGAGACTCTGAGTCAGTAGGTCTGGGGTGGGCCCGGAGAGTCTGCTTCTCTAACAAGCTCCCGAGTGATGTGGATGCTGGCAGTCTGTGGACCGCACTTGGCGTAGCACTGTTCTAGAACAGTGATTCACAAATGGTCACTGTATGAATTTCCAAAATGTGGTATACTGATACATATCTGTTCAACAGTAAAGATGAATTACTACAATAAGGATATTAAAATATTTAACTTACATGGAGCGCCTCGGTGGCTAAGTCAGTGAAGCGTTCGACTTGGGCTCGGGTCGTGATCTCGCGGCTTGTGGGTTCGAGCCCCACATCCGGCTCTGTGCTGCTGGGTCAGAGCCTGGAGCCTTCTTCGGATTCTTTCTCCCTCTCTCTCTGTCCCTCTCCTGCTCACACTCTGTCTGTCTGTCTCTCTCTCTCAAAAACAAATAAATATTAAACAAAAAATTTAATATATGTAACTTACAAAATTGTAGCTATATTAGCAGATTTGACAGCTGTGTAATTACATTTCAATGAATATAATCAGAACAAATAGGAGAAAAAAGAAAGAATATCAAGAAGGGTTCTAAGTGGTTACTCTGTATTTCTCTATGTATCTCCATGGGGAACCACACCAAGGGGTTCATGGACCACATTGGTCCACGGACCGCTCTCTCTCTCTCTGTCTCTCTCTCTCTCTCTCTGTCTCTCTCTCTCTGTCTCTCTCTGTGTCTCTTGAATTGAATTGAATTCAATTCAATTCAATTCAATTCAAACTATTATAGTTTGAATATCGGCTTGAGGATCTTGCATTTCACGCTGCGTATGATAGCGATTCTTGGGCGCCTGGGTGGCTCCGTCGTTAAGCATCTGACTTCGGCTTAGGTCATGATCTCATGGTTCGTGAGTTCGAGCCCCACATCAGGTGACCTTGAGCCCTGCTTCAGGTAAAACACAAGCCCCAGCTGAACCCCGCTTCTCTCTCTCTCTTTCTCTCTCTCCCCGCCCCTTGTGGGATTCTCTGTCTCTCTCTGTCTCTGTCTCTGTCTCTCTCTCTGACCCTTGCTCACTTGCGCTCTCTCTCTCTTTCTCTCAAAAAATAATAATAATAGCGATTCTTCACAGCTTTTGAACAAAGAAATTACATAAGCCAAGTCTTAGGAAGGGTAATGTGGTAGCAATGGAGAGGAGTGATGGAGAAAGGAGGCGGCCAGAGCTGGGGAGACCTGTTCCAAGGCCATGACAAGATCCAGGCAGAAGGAACTAAGGGCGGCAGACAGGAGGAGTCAGATGCCAACCATGTTGAGGTCATAGAATCAGCAGGATTGGGCAGCTAATTGGATGTGGGGTGTGAGGAAGACGAGAGAGGTAATGATGACTTTGAGGTTTCGATCCTGTGTGACCAGAAGGGCAGCCGTGGCATTCGCCAAAACAGGAAACACGAGAGGCACCTGAATCAGTTTATGGTGAGGAGCGGTTATCCCTAAGATCAGATTTAAGCTTCACTCCTCTGGGTGGTTTTCCTTTTGGATGTTAGTGGACTCTTGTTTCAGAGGCGTACTTCACAGGTCATTAGTACGCACATCAGAAAAGCATCCTGTTGGGTGAGCAACTCATATGAAAATTACTTGCATGGGAGACTGGACATTTAAAATGGTGCAGATAAAAAAAAAAAAGAATGAAATCTTGCCATCTGCGATGGCAAATGGATGAACCCAGAGGCTATTACGCTAAGTGACCTAAGTCAGAGAAAGACAAATGCCATACAATTTCACTTCTATGTGGAATCTAAAAGACAAAACAAATGAACAAACCGAAAAAGGCTTTTGTTTCTTTTTTAAAGCATGATTAACATACAGTGTTACAGTAGTTTAAGGTGGAAAATATGATTCAACAATTCTATAAATCACTCAGTGTTCATCAAGATAAGCGTACTCTTGGGCACCTGGGTGGCTCGGTCAGTTAAGCATCCAGCTCTTGGTTTCAGCTCAGGTCATGATCTCCCAGTTCGTGATTCTGAGCTCCGCATCAGTCTCTGTGCTGACAGTGCAGAGCCGGCTTGGAACTCTCTCTCCCTCTCTCTCTCTTTCTTTCTTTTCTTAAATTCCACATCTGAATGAAGTCATATGGTATTTGTCTTTCTCTGACATTTCACTTAGCATTATACCTCCTAGATCCAACCATCCAACGGTGTTGTTGTAAATGGCAAGATCCCATTCTTTTTTATGCCTGAGCAATATGTCAGTGTGTGTGTGTGTGTGTGTGTGTGTGTGTGTGTGGTGTCACACAACACATATCCATTCCTTTATCCATTTCTCTACCAATGGACGCTTAGGTTGTTTCCATGTCTTGGCTACTGTAAATAATGCTGCGGTAAACATAGGGGTTCAGGTATCTATTTGAATTAGTGTTTTCATTTTCTTTGGGTAAATACCCAGTAGTGAAATTACTAGAGGATATGGTAATTCTGTTAATTTTTTGAGGAAGCCCCATACTGTTTTCCACAGTGTCTTTACCAGTCTGCATTCCCACCAACGGTGCACAAGTGTTCCTTTAATCTCCACATCCTCACCAACACTTGCTATTTCTTGTCTTTTTTATTTTAGCCATTCTGACAGATATAAGGCGACATTTCATGGTGGTTTTGATTTTCATTTCCCTGATGATTAGTGATGTTGAGCATCTTTTCACACGTCTGCTGACCATCTGGATGTCTTTTTTGGAAAAACGTCTATTCAGGTCCTCTGCCCATTTTTTGAATTGGGATTATTTGGGATTTTTTAGTGTTGAGTTGTATAAGTTCTTTATATATTTTGGATATTAACCCCTTATCAGTTATATCATTTGCAAATATCTTCTCCCATTCAGTAAGTTGTCTTTTTGTTTTGTTGGTGGGTTCCTTTGCTGTACAATAGCTTTTCATTTTTTATAGTCCCAAGAATTTAGTTTTTTGTTTCCCTTGCCTCAGGAGACGTATCTAGAAAAACGTTTCTACAGCCAATGTCAAAAGGTTTATTGCTTGTGTTTTCTTCTAGGAGTTTTATGGTTTCAGGTCTCACAATTAGGTCTTTAATGCACTTCGAGTTTATTTTTGTGTATGGCATAAGAAAATGGCCCCGTTTCATTCTTTTGCATGTAGCTGTCCAGTTTTCCCAGCACCGTTTGTTAAAGAGACAACATCTTCCCTACTGTATATGCTTGCCTCCTTTGCTGTAGATTAATTGACCATATAAGCATGGGTTTATTTCCGGGCTCTCTATTCTGTTCTGTTGATCTATGTGTCAGGGTGATTTTTGTGCTAGTACCATACTCTTTTGGTTACTACAGCTTTGTAATATATCTTGAAATCTGGGATTGTGATACCTCCAGTTTCATTCTTCCTCAGGATTTCTTTGGTGGGACGCCTGGATGGCTCAGTCAGTTAGGTGTCTGACTCTGGATTTCAGCTCAGGTCATGATCTCATGGTTTGCGAGATCGAACCCCATGTTGGGCTCTTCACTGACAGCACGGAGCCTGCTTGGGATTCTCTCTCTCTCCCTTTCTCTCTGCTCCTCCCCCATTCTCTCTCTCTCTTTTTCTCAAATAAATAAATAAACATTTTAAAAAATATTTCTTTGGCTATTCTGGTTCCATACAAATTCTAGGATTATTTGATCTAGTTCTGTGAAAAAATGTTGTTGGTATTTTGATAGGGATTGCATTAAATCTGTAGATTGTTTTGGGTAGTGTGGACATTTTAACAATGTTTTTCCAATCCATGTGCATGGAATATCTTTCCACTTGTCTGTGTCATCATCAATTTCTTTCATCAATATTTTATAGTTTTCAGAATATAGATCTTTCACGTCCTTGGTTACGTTTATTCCTAGGTATTTTAGTCTTTTTGGTGCAATCATAAATGGTATTGTTTTCTTAATTTCTCTTTTTGCTACTTCATTATTGGTGTGTAGAAATGCAACGGATTTCTGTATGTTAATTTTGTATCCTGCAACTTTACTGAACTCACTTATCAGTTCTAGTAGTTTTTGGTGGAGTCTTTAGGATATTCTATATACAATATCATGTCATCTGCAGATAGTGAAAGTTTTACTCCTTCCTTATCAATTTGGATGCCTTTTATTTCTTTTTGTTGTCTGACTGCTGTGGCTAGGACTTCTGGTACTATGTTGAATAAAAGTGGTAAGAGTGGACATCCTTGTTTTATTCCTGATTTTAGGGGAAGAGCTCTCGGTTTTTCACCATTGAGGATGATTTTGACTGTAGGTTTTTCATATATGGCCTTATTAAGGTTGAGGTATGTTCCCTCTTAACGTACTTTGTTGAGGCTTTTCATCATGAAAGGATATTGTACTTCATCAAATGCTTTTCTGCATCTATTGAGATCATCATGTGATTTTTTTTCTTTCCTCTTATTAATGTGATGTATCACATTGATTGATTTGCAAATAGTAAATCACCCTTGCATTTCTGGAATGAATGCCACTTGATCACAGGGAATTATTTTTTTTAATGTATTGTTGGATTCAATTTGCTAATATTTTGTTGAGGATTTTTGCATCTATGTTCATCAGAGGTATTGGCCTGTAGTTTTCTCTTTTTTTTTTTTTTTTTTTTTTGTAGTGCCTTTGTCTGACTTTGGTATCAGAATAATGCTGGCCTCATAGAATGAATTTGGAAACTTTCCTTCCTCTTCTATTTTTTGAAATACTTTGAGAAGAATTGTATTAACTCTTCTATTAATGTGTGGTAGAATTCACCTGTGAAGCTATTGCTCCTAGACTTTGGTCTGTGGGGAGTTTTTTGATTACTGATTCAATTTCATTGCTAGGAATCTGTCTGATTTTTCTATTTCTTCCTGATTCAGTTTTGGAAGGGTATATGTTTCTAGGAATTTATACATTTCTTCTAGGTTGTCCAGTTTGTTGGGGGCTTTATTCTTCTTCTTCTAAGCTCCTTTAGGTGTAAGGTTAGGTTGTTTATTTGAAATTTTTCTTGTTTCTTGAGGTAGGCCTGTATTGCTATAACCTTCCCTCTTAGGACAGCTTTTGCTGCATCCCAAAGATTTTGGACCATTGTGTTTTCATTTTCATTTGTCTCCATGTATTTTTTTATTTCCTCTTTGATTTATTGGTTGATCCATTTATTGTTTAATAGCATGTTATTTAGCCTCCATGTATTTGTGTTATTTGCAGGTTTTTTCTTATGTTTGATTTCTAGTTTCAGAATGTTGTGGTGAGAAAAGATGCATGGTAGTAGGGGCACCCGGGTGGCTGAGTCGGTTGAGCATCTGACTCTTGATTTCTGCTCAGGTCATGATCCCAGGGTCATGGGATGAAGCCCCTTGTCAGGCTCCACACTTGAGCATGGAGTCTGCTTGAGATTCTCATTCTCTCTCTCTGTCTCTCTCTCTCTCTCTCTCATTCTGCCCTTCTCCACTACTCACTCTCTTTCTAAAATAAAATTTAAAAAAAGAAAAGATGTATGATATGATTCCAATCTTTCTAAATTAATTGATACTTGTTTTGTGACCCAATATGTGATCTATTCTGGATAATGTTCTATGTGCACTTGAAAAGAATGTGTAGTCTGCTGTTTCTGGATGGAATGTTCTGAATATATCTGTTAGGCCCATCTGGTCCAATTCAAAGCCACTGTTTCCTTGTTGATTTTATGTCTGGATGATCTATCCATTGATGTAAGTGGGGTGTTAAAGTCCCCTACTATTATTGTATTACTGTCCGTTTCTTCCTTCATGTTGATTAATAGTTGCTTTATGTATTTAGGTGTCCCCATGTTGGTGCATAAATATTTACAATTGTTATACCCTCTTGTTGGATTGTTCCCTTTATGATTAAGTAGTGGCCTTCTTTGTCTCTTGTTATAGTCTTTGTTTTAAGGTCTATTTTGTCCAATATAAATATTGCTACCCAGCTTCCTTCTCACTTCCATTCGCACAGGAAATGTTTTTCTATCCCTTCACTGTCAGTCTGCATGTGTCATTAGGTCTGAAGTGAGTCTCTTGTCGGCAGCATATAGATAGGTCTTGCTTTTTTACTTGTTCAGTAACCCTCTGTTTTTGTTTGGAGCATTTAGTCCATTTACCTTCAAGGTAACTCTTGATAGGTAAGTACTTACTGCCATTTTGTTGCTTGTTTAATGGTTGTTTTTATAGTTTTTCTCTGATCTTTTCTTCTTCTCTTGTTCTCTTCCTTTGTGGTTTGATGGCTTTCTTTAGCCATATGCTTGGATTCCTTTCTCTTTATTTTTTGTGTATCTGTAACAAGTTTTTGATCTGTGGTTGCCTTTAGATTCGTAGGTAACATCTTATGCATATAGCAGTCTGTATTACACTGATGGTAACTTAGGTTTGAACCCATTCTAAAAGCACTAAATTTTCACTCTCCCCTTCCCACATTTGTGTATATGAAGTAATACTTTACATCCTTTTATTTTGTGAATCCCTTGACTGCTTTTTATAGATATAATTGATTTTACTGCTTTGGTGCTCTAACCTCCTTCCTGGTTTTATGTCATTCACCTACTACTTTTATTGTATGTTTGCATTTTCCTGTGCAACTTTTTCCTTTCCTAATTTGCTTACTCCTGATGATGACTTTTTACTTGAGTGGGAAGAAATGGCCAGACTCTTATTTTTTTTTTAATTTTTTTTAACGTTTATTTATTTTTGAGACAGAGAGAGACAGAGCATGAACGGGGGAGGGTCAGAGAGAGGGAGACACAGAATCTGAAACAGGCTCCAGGCTCTGAGCCGTCAGCACAGAGCCCGACGTGGGGCTCGAACTCACGGACCGCGAGATCGTGACCTGAGCCGAAGTCGGCTGCTCAACCGACTGAGCCATCCAGGCGCCCCCAAGCAGACTCTTAAATACAGAGTACAAAGTGGTGGTTGCCAGAGAGGAGGTAGGTGAGGGGCTGGGCAAAATACATGAAAGGTATTAAGAGGTACAAACTTCCAGTCGTAAAATAACTAAGTTACAGAGCTGAAAAGTACAACATAGGGAATAAGAAAAAAAAATGACAGATAAATAATAGTCTAGTAATACAAAGACCTAGGAAAAGTACCATACGGCTTGCAGATTTAGGATTGGTCTAGAGTTCTTAAAACACCTTGAGAGCTTTATACAACAACTTAATCTCTTGATATTTAGAAAAATGTTGTTTTATAAACAAAAATCACATCCCCCAAAACAATGGACAACCTGATCAAACTTATTACAATGTATTACTTATTATTCAAAAGATCATTCTAACTACCATTTATAGGTGCCTGGCTGGCTCAGTCTGTAGAGCATGCGACTTTTGACCTCAGATTGTGAGTTTGAGCCCCACGTTGAGTGTGGAGATTACTTAAAAATAAAATCTTTTAAAAAAAGAGGTTCCTAAATACCATTCACATATGGAGATCTAGTGATGGAAGTAATTAGCAGGTACTGTTTTAAATCCGCAACAGTGAATCATAACGTTACCTTTGAATATAACAAGAGTTATGGAATATTTGGGGATTTTAGCAACAACAAATTAATGTCAAATAACACACTAGAAAGGCTCTGGGAAATCTGCTCAGGTCACCAAAAAGAATTTGATGGTTTTCTTTCTTGTTCAATATCCATAACACATCCATCACATTTAAACCTACAAACAGCAGTGTGGCCATCTTGAGAATACTATTTTCCATGGACCTGAACATCACAGGGTATACACTAAAGATATCACTGTCTTAGGTATTTGGGGAAATTTTTCATGATGCCAGGAAAGGAAATTTCATTCTCAGATATAACTCTCACTTCTTACACTTTTCAAAAAGTGGGAAATGTGTTATTTCCTACATCACTGAGAATTCTTATGTTCACAAACTAAAGGAGTTTGATATTAAAAAGTTGTTTTGATTAACCCAAGCAAAAGCTCATTTTGTCTTTTTTTTTTTTCTGATTTATCTAGGCCATTTCAATAATCAATCCTCCGCTTAAAATGCAAACATTCAACCCAGTGGAACTCAGGAATTCATTGTCACTTCCTTCATCCATGTTTCTATGACTCTGGTTGGATTCATTGCTTTCCTCCTCCCAAATTGTTTTTAAAAACATGCTCCTGGCTGAAATGAATGTTTCAACAATTAGTTTAGTTTAACTCCCATAACAGATTAAAAGATTTATCTCTCTATTTAGGACCAAGTGCCTGGATTAAGTTTTTTAATTCTTTCTGATGCTCCCTGCAACGTCTACAAATACAGTCCTGACTTTCGGTTCTCCTCCCCTCCACACCCACAATTAGCACCCTCCTGATGGATAGAAATTAATGAGACAAGTCGTGAAAACCACTTTCTCAGCTAATGGACACTTGAAAGGCTATTGGAGGGGCGCCTGGGTGGCGCAGTCAGTTAAGCGTCCGACTTCAGCCAGGTCATGATCTCGCGGTCCGGGAGTTCGAGCCCCGCGTCGGGCTCTGGGCTGATGGCTCGGAGCCTGGAGCCTGTTTCCGATTCTGTGTCTCCCTCTCTCTCTGCCCCTCCCCCGTTCAAGCTCTGTCTCTCTCTGTCCCAAAAATAAATAAACGTTGAAAAAAAAATTAAAAAAAAAAAAAAGAAAGGCTATTGGTAACTAGTCTCATGTTATGTGTTCACACGTAAACCCCATAAAGATGGGCTCCCTTAAAACTGTTACTTTTAAAACTGAAGCTTCCAGGGAATCCAGCCTTTCTCGACACTCCCTCTTGTCTCTTACTTTAATATCATTACTCCTCAGCCTACAACACGTTCAGATAACATACAACTTCAAAAGTAGCGAACAACTACTCAAATACTTCTCCCGCAACCAACCCAATTCTCTCCCTGTTGTCCACTCAGCTTTCAAGAGAATCTTCTAGAAATCATGGACTGTCGTGGTCTCTACTTCCTCACCTCCCATTCCACAGCTTTACTGGAGCTACTTTTGCCGACATCACCAAAGACCTGCCATAATGTCAAGTCCAAAGCCCTCTTCTCTGAACTCTTCCCACTTGGCCTCGAAATAGACTTCAACTTCATTGACAATTGCCTTTCTAGTCATCTCACCCAGGTGTTTGTGGCACAGGCTTCGCAAAGGTTTCCTCCCACCTCCTTCTCATTTCTTTTGCCGGTCCCCTTTCCTTTGTGAAATCCTCCAAAGTCGTTGTTTTCTGGGGTGTAACACTGGCCGCTTTCTGGTTCTTGTTCCTAGTGATCACCCCTTTGGCCTGTTGGCATCGCCATCATCTATATACTATACTCCAGACACCCAGCGCAACCTATTTGCTCCAGCTCTGGTCTGGATTCCAAGTGGATGCACCGCAGGCACTCAAATTCAACACACATAAAACTGACTTCTTCATTTCCCTGTTTGTCCCCTGTATTAGTTTCCTACTGACGATATAACGTAAGCTTATAGCATATGAGATTGCCACAGACTTAGTGGCTTAAAACAATGCAAAAAGTCCAAAATGGTCCAGCATTACTCCCTTTCTTCTGGTGACCGTAGAGGAGAATATTTCCTTGCCATTTCCAGCTTCTAGTGGTCACTTGGATTCCTAGCTCATGACCCCTTCGTCCATCTTCAAAGCCAGCAGTGAAACATCTTCAAATCTCTCTCTGTCACCTGTGCTTCTATTATCACACCTCCTTCTCTACCTCTGACCCTCCTGTCTCTTACAAGATCTTTGTGGTTATGTTGGGCCCACCTGGATAATCTCCAGAATCAGAATGATCTCCGTACTTCAAGATCCTAAACTTGGGGCGCCTGGATGGCTCAGTCGGTTGAGCGTCCGACTTCAGCTCAGGTCATGATCTCACGGTTCGTGAGCTTGAACCCCGTGTTGGGCTCTGTGCTGACAGCTCAGAGCCTGGAGCCTGCTTCAGATTCTGTGTCTCCCTCTCTCTCTCTGCCCCTCCCCCACGCATGCTCTGTCTTTCTCTCTCTCTCTCTCTCTCTCAAAAATAAGTAAACATTAAAAAAATTTTATGTTAAGATCCTAAACTTAACCACATCTACAATCACCCCTTTGCCTTCAGGTATTAGTTTTAGTTTCTAGAGATGAGAACATGGACATCTTTGGGGACATTATTCTGCCTACCACACCCCCAAACCATTCCTCTCTCTGTCTGTATCTCAATGAATGTTTTCCCAGTGACTCAGCCAGTGAGGTTG
Organism: Felis catus; assembly: GCF_018350175.1. Classification (NCBI taxonomy): domain Eukaryota; kingdom Metazoa; phylum Chordata; class Mammalia; order Carnivora; family Felidae; genus Felis; species Felis catus. The sequence goes on along the minus strand of NC_058386.1, from coordinate 7,799,509 downwards.
GAAACTTCCGAGCCATCTTCCATTCCTCTCTCTCATCCATTACCTTGTAAGTTTTTTAGGTCCCATGTGTTCAACATCTGAACCTCCTTGTAAATATATAATCTTTTCATCCTAATCATTACTGCCTCCATTTAGAACCTCTACTTTTCTACCCTGGACTTATTAAACACCATCCAAATTTGCTTTCCTGACTCCTAACCTGTGCTTCTGTCCCAGTGAATTTCAGATCCTGTTTCCAAACTCCAGGTCTCTGCGTTCCTCAGTTCCGATTACCGTGCACGTCCGTGTTTTGGGGACTTTGTTCGTATGTTCCCATCTACCCGGAATGGCTTTCTCCCTTCTCTACCCCAGAGACTTTTGTTCATGCTTCAAGGGCCAGCTCAGTCCTCGGCTCTGTGACGCTTCCTCACGTGCTCACGTTGCTAGAGGTTGGGCCGGCACAGCAGTCTGTGTTCATAAACACAGCAGCGCTTACCAGTTTATTGTAGCTCTCTGTTCATATGGCTACTGTTCTGGCTATGTGGTAAGTTTCATAAGGGCAATACGAGGTGTGATGTAACTTTTCTAATCAGATCCCAAATTCTCCCTCTTCCTCCTTCCCTTCTAATTTTCCTTGTTCTTCCCTCCCCGCCCAGCTAGCCCTTCTTGCCGCTCCGTTAATTACAGATAATCTCTTCACACATGCTGCTCAGTGGAAACTTCCCTCCTTCCCCAGGTTGACGTTTAGCTCCTTTCTTTGTGATCCCACTGGCATTTGGCTATTACGTATGTATTTATTTCTTAGAGATTCTGGAGACAAGGAATCATGTACCTTCCCATCTATGTGTCCCCAGCACGCGGCAGCGCAGTGCAAGGCACATAGTCGCTGCTTAACGTATAGTTATTGAATAAACAACTGAAAATAAATGAACAGACTGGTGTGCCCATTGCCACCTTCTCCACCAGGGAAAACCTAACTCGTTTAATTGGGTTTTTTTGTTTTGTTTTGTTTTGTTTTCTTGTCTCTCGTGCAGAGCAATATGCTTAAAGCCAGGAACCATGTCTAGTCTATTGTCACCTGACCGCAAACATAGCATCCCGAGTACTATTCTAGGTGCTCAATACTTGTATGGACTTGAATTGGAGGCTCTTCTTTCGTCACTGTTGTAAGAAATTAATTCAAATCAGCTTAAATAAAACTTTAATTCAGATGAGAATACTGAAGCGAGATATTCTGGCTGTCATGAATACTGGAATGGACATCAACCCTCCCAAGCTCCGCCTGGATTCTGTAACTAACTTGTTTGCAGTGGCTTGAGGTTAATCACTTCAGCTTTTAGAGCTTCTGTGTCCTCATTTTGAAAACTTACCTGCCCCTGCTTCACAATATTATCAAGATCAAACAGGAGCGTAGAAAGCATCGCAAAAAAAGGCACAGGCCGCTATATGACTGCAACTTATGGTTAGGAGTCTGCCTTGGGGAAAAAAAAAAACGGTGTTTGGCTTTGTCTCGTAGGTGAAGGCTCTTGGGAAGCCTTCATGCCGATGGAGAAGGAATAGAAGGCCCCGGTAGCTCATGACGATTCAAAAGAGAACAAGCTTCCTCCCCTATCTACCTGTCAGGAGCTGTTTGTGTAGGAGCCTGAAGTTTAAGAACCATTGAAGCTATCGCTGATTAAATGAGCAGAAGAAATACCTTTCTCCCTAGCATCACCTGGGTTTGAATCAACCTGTATATACAGGCTGGCAGTCTTCAGGGAGGCCACGGCTGGCTTGCAGGATCCCACGCGCTACAATCCTTTGACAGGTAGAAACTCACAGTGCCTGTGTCTGATGCAGGGGCTTCATTAATGCCTGCATTATTCTGTTTTATAACGCTCAGTGCTATGCTTCCGTCACGCGGCTTCTCAGTGTGATATCTCAAAACAAATCATTCATTCGTGACTCAGTTAGTGAACGTTGGACTTGACGGTATATAAAAATGCATGGATACTCCCTGCTTCCTTGCCCGCCCTCCCCTCCTTTCCCTCCGCGAGGGAGGGGCCAAAGCACATCTGAATCATATATGGTCTATGGTGTCCAACGTGGAGAAATGTCTAACGTAAGATTTCTTGACCTTCTTCCCTTACCACCCAACTAGCCCGTCTTGCGGCCCAGTTAATTGTAGATCATCTCTTCTTCTTCACGTGCTGTATAATTCCCATTCTCTGTCCTCTCTCACTCCCAACTCCTGCCTGGTGACCTGGGTGAAACCTCCACTGGTGTCCTCTCTCTCTCTCTCACACACTCACTCTCTCTCTCCCCCATTTTCCTTCTCCCATCCCCACCCCCTCCCCCAATACCCAGTACCGTTCAGGACCTCCAAAATAACCCATTGCAATTTGCTTCTTGATAAGATACAAAGCATTTTAGAGCTCAAAGATGGTGTCCAGATCATCCATGTGAAACAGAAGAATTAGAACTGTACCACTTCAGCCAAGAAAATAAATGTTGTTGAGATTTGAAGTGGACTTAGAAGTAACAAAGAGGCCCCTTCAGAATTCGATGAAAGCCTTTGACTGTCTCCATGCTCTCTTGTCATCAAAGCTGTTTTTCCTGGAGTACCAGAATTCAAGTTAAGGCCATGTTTAAAAGCAACCCTAATACATTTTGTTTTTCTGTTTTTCACGATATTGGTTTTGCAAGTTTCTCAAAAATCTATAAGGCTAATTTACTGTTACTTGTAAACTGGCTCTGGAGGAACTTTTGAAAGGGCGATTCTGAAAGCCCTGAACAAGTTTAGGTTAATTAGAATCTACATTTGAGCTTCCAAGATGGCTCTTTCTAAGGACCAACGTTCACGTAGACGTGTAGATTCCAGCATGTACATTAACAATCACTCCTGGAGTTCTGTGTCCTTATTATTATGTGTGTTTCATAGGACATGTGCTTCATGCTCCAAACAAGTAACTTCAACATGGGCCACTGGCCTGTGTGTAAACCAGGCCAGCTTATATCTATCTTGTATCGACTCTAAACTCTTCTGTTCAGCTAATTTTTGCAACATTTATCAGGAGTTTCTTTTGATTGTATGCCTTCACGCCCCCTGTGACCCCAAATGAGGGGTTTTAAATCAGATATGCAGATACCTGAACTAAAGAGGACAGATATGGAGGAAAAATGGGTGAGAAAGGGAATAAACAGACAGATGTTTTAACGCCCTGGGTACTGGCTCTGGAGAGTGAGGGCCCAAGGTGGCCATTTATTAGCTCTGCGTCTTGGGCAATTTTACTTCGCCTCCCTGTGCCTCAGTTTCCTTACTTATAAAAATGGGATGGAAAATGACTCATTAATCCAATTGTTCTGCTATAACAAGCTGAGATAGCAAAACATCTCGCATCGGGTTTCCATAACTAAATGTTAGCTTTCTTCTTCTGCAGCACGAAAGACTAGTATTAGTCTGAGAAGCTGGAAGAAAAGCCCCCTAAGACATGTGTATGATATTCTTTGATAGACTTATGCTATCATTTCCTAGATAAGCCATATTATATTATTTTCATGTAATCTAATAGCTAGAGATAGTTTTTATTTTTCCTGGTTGCTATTGTGAGTGGCATTGTATTTTCACTGTTTTCAGAATGTCAGTACTGCTTTTGGGCATTCGTGCCGTTGACTTTTGTAAAGCCACTTTTTTTCTCTCCCCTTTACACAATCCTAATTTAGATGACTTTTTATTATTTTTTTAACGTTTATTTATTTTTGAGACAGAGAGAGACAGAGCATGAATGGGGGGAGGATCAGAGAGAGAGGGAGACACAGAATCAGAAGCGGGCTCCAGGTTCTGAGCTGTCAGAGCCCGACATGGGGCTCGAACTCACAGACCGCGAGATCACGACCTGAGCCGAAGTCGGACGCTTAACCGACTGAGCCACCCAGGCGCCCCTTGACGACTTTTTAAAGGTAACTCCTTTTGATGGTCTAGGTAGAAAATTATAATATCTACGTAACTTTCTAAATTTTTCATTCTTTGTCTTTTTAAGAATTTCTTAATAATTGATATCAGCAACTGCTTCACCATCAAAAATAAAAGTTAAAATGCACATCATTGCCCTCCCTCCTACCTTGAGTTAAAAAATGCCCAGGGGTGCCTGGGTGGCTCAGTCGGTTAAGGGGTTAAGCGTTTTGGCTCAGGTCACGATCTCACGGTTCATGGGATCAAGCCCGTGTCGGGCTCTGCACTGACAGCTTGGAGCCTGCTTGGGATCCTCTCTCTCTCTCTCTCTCTCTCTCTCTCTCTCTCTCTGCCCCTCCCCCACTCATGATCTCTCTCTCTCTGTCTCTCTCTCTCTCTCTCTCTCTCTTTTTCTCTCTCAAACATAAATATAAATTTAAAAGAAAAAAAAGAAAGAAACGCCCTCTAGGGCTATACTGTGCTTAATAATGGCCATTAGCCACATGTAGCTTTTTTAATTTAAATGAATAAAAATTGAATAAAATTTAAAATTCAGTTCTGCAGTCACAACAGCCACATGTCAAGTGCTCAGTAGCTACTTATGGCTGGTGACCACTGCACGGACAGCACAAATAGAGAACATTGCCATCATCGCAGAAAGTTCTACTGAACGGCAATGGGCTAGAATGTTCCTGTTAGATTTCGGTGTAAGCTGGGTTTGCTATGACACATTCAACGGCACTGTTTCTATTCTTACTTCTTTAAGAAAGTACGCGTTCATGGGGCACCTGAGTGGCTCGGTCAGCTGAGCATCCGACTTTGGCTCAGTCATGATCTCATGGTTCACAGGTTCGAGCCCCACGTCGAGCTCTGTGCTGACAGCTCAGAGCCTGGAGTCTGCTTCAGATTCTGTGTCTCCCTCTCTCTCTGCCCCTCCCCCTTTTGCACACTGTCTCTCTCTCTCTCAAAAATAAACATTAAAAAAATTTTTAACGCATTCATTTTATCAAATATCTTTTGTTATATCTTGAAACAGTCATATGCTCTTTCTCATTAGACTATAGAATGCTATGTTAATGGATTTCTATTAATTGAGTCATCATAATATTTCTGAAATAAATCATCCCGGATTTGGGATTTTTTTAAAGCCTCACTACATTCTACTTATTACTAAAATGTTTTGTTAGGTTTATCTGGTTTTAGAATTGAGGCCGTAATTATCTCCAAGAAAGATTTTGCTAACATAGGAGAGTTGAGAAGAATTTACCAGTAAATCCATAGTGTCTTGGTATCCTTTAAAATTCTGAGTTCCAGGGGCGCCTGGGTGGCGCAGTCGGTTGAGCGTCCGACTTCAGCCAGGTCACGATCTCGCGGTCCGTGAGTTCGAGCCCCGCGTCAGGCTCTGGGCTGATGGCTCGGAGCCTGGAGCCTGTTTCCGGTTCTGTGTCTCCCTCTCTCTCTGCCCCTCCCCCGTTCATGCTCTGTCTCTCTCTGTCCCAAAAATAAATAAAAAAATGTTGAAAAAAAAATTTAAAATTCTGAGTTCCCTATGGAGAAGTTCACTTAAAACTTTTGATTTCTTCTCTTATTCAAAAATTGAGTAAGAGAGGGCTTCTCCTCTTTATTGCTGAGGTTTTGAAGTTGAGGGTTTCTTCTCTTTATTGTTTGATTATTATTATCTTTTGAGTTATGCTGGATGTATGCACTATTGAAATACATCCAAATCCCCAATAAAATATAAGTAGTTTTAACTTTCTATTATTTTATTTTTAAATGCTTATTTATTTTTGAGAGAGAGAGATAGATAGAGCACGAGTGGCGGAGAGGCAGAGAGAGAGGGAGACACGGAATCCGAAGCAGGCTCCAGACTCTGAGCTGTCAGCACAGAGCCCAATGCAGGGGCTCAAACTCACAAACTGTGAGATCATGACCTGAGCTGAAGTTGGACGCTCAACCGACTGAGCCACCCAGGCGCCCCTTTTTCTGTTATTTTAGATACCTGCCTAAAACTTAGAGTTGATTACGTAGATATCACTATAACTAAGATAGTTATGGCAGTTGTGTTAATGAAGATCTGCTTTATGTTTTAATTAAACACTTCCTGGAAGATTAATGATTTTATCAGATTGTTTTCATCTCAATTTTTAATTTGGCCTGATCTGTTGATTAATTAACTTTTTACTTAAATGGCATTTGTAAGTGCACTTTGTTGCACTTCAGTAATTCAACTTCAAAGAAGTGAGGGCAGGAGAAATGGAAAATACTAATTTTAAAGGTCTGGGTGAACGGAATCTTGGAAGATATTGGAGGCATTAGCTCTGGGGACAGGACACGTATGTTCAGCAAATACATATCAGTCCTCAGTGAAGGATTGGTTACATAGCCTACCTTGTGCCAGAGTGGAGCAGAGAATTGGGGGCGGGGGGGGGCAGGTGTGGTAGAAGCCACATCCTTGATTCGACAAGAGGTTTCCACTAAACCTCAGCAGAGTTAACCAATACACAACAAACAATACAACGTAGTGTGTAAAACAAGACAAAACATCACCAGGAAAAAAAAAAATCGCATCCTTAAGTTCAGAAAGGGTCAACGGCATGACAGCAGAATCAGGGAGGTTTGAATTTACATCAGTTCTGGCCAAAAAAAAAAAAAAAAAATACTTGGGCATATCATTTGACTAAAAGCTCTAATATAAGGCACAGCATGACTCAGGGATCAAATAATGTATCCTGAGGCTGCATCAATAGAATCGTAGCATCTAAAATGAACACACCATTAGACCCGCTGTTCTCTGCACTGGTCAGAACACAATGATTAAGAGAGAAGAGGTATACAATAGCTAGATTTAAAACACACACACGTATACACACACACATGCATGTGCGCACACACACTGTGGCTCTCAGTCAGTTCACCAAAAGCTAATGTGTAAATTTCCTGATTTATTAAAAAATGGCATTAGAGTATTCCGAGGAGCGTTAGCAGGACTATTCCGCCTGAATATCTGATGATGCATTACATGCGCCTTTTCTATGCAATTTAATAATTAAGAAAGCCCATTAGATATATTTAGAAATACATTATTTCATTCTTAGTAGTCAAACTATCAGAATTGGCTGTTTAAATTAAATACTCTTTAATGTACTTTGGTTTTATAGTCACCTTTCAGCAATTTCAGTTGTTTTCGTCAATTTATTTTTGTACTCCTTCATATGCAATTATATGCTTAGAGTTAATGTATTTCAAAATTGAGCTGCCATTCAGTGAACTCTTGATATGTCCCTGCTGGGCTGCCATGCTGCCTTTCTACTCCTTTACGTGATTTTACCTCTCAAATCCTTCAGTAAATCTCAACTCTTTAAGCTACATAGATATACGGATATCGATGTGTTGATACAGATGTAGTCAAACCATAAGATGGAATTGTTTGGGCAATTTATGAATGCTTGCTTTCGGATTTAAATTTCAATGCTTACTTCGAATTAAATTTTAGCTTAATTCCTAATTTGAAACGTTGATTGATCCAGTCTGTTTTTTTAATTTGTGTTTACAATTATACTTGTACTTATTTAAAACTTGGGGCGCCTGGGTGGCGCAGTCGGTTAAGCGTCCGACTTCAGCCAGGTCACGATCTCACGGTCCGTGAGTTCGAGCCCCGCGTCAGGCTCTGGGCTGATGGCTCGGAGCCTGGAGCCTGTTTCCGATTCTGTGTCTCCCTCTCTCTCTGCCCCTCCCCCATTCATGCTCTGTCTCTCTCTGTCCCAAAAATAAATAAACGTTGAAAAAAAAAATTTAAAAAAAAAAACTTAGTTTAATTTCTTTACATTTAAATTTTAAAATGTTTTGAGTTGCTAGCTGTAGTAGGAAAAGACTGATAGTCCATTACAAAATGAGCTAAACGGTTTAAATTAGAAAAAAACAGGAAGTGTCATTTAAAAGCATCCAGACTGAAATCAGAAGGAGCTGAAACAGTCCTGTTGCAAATAAAATACCAATTTTTAAATTAAAAATTGTTTTCCCGGGGCGCCTGGGTGGCTCGGTCAATTGAGCGTCCAATTCTTCCTTTCAGTTCAGGTCATGATCTCAGGGTCATGGGATCAAGCCCCACATTGGACTCTGAGCTGAGTGTGGAGCCTGCTTGGGATTTTCTCGCGCGCTCTATCTTTCTCTCCCTCCCACCCGCTGCCTTTCTCGCCGGGTCACGCATGTTCTCAATCTCTTTAAAAAAATAGTTTTCCGGGGCGCCTGGGTGGCGCAGTCGGTTAAGCGTCCGGCTTCAGCCAGGTCACAATCTCACGGTCCGTGAGTTCGAGCCCCGCGTCAGGCTCTGGGCTGATGGCTCGGAGCCTGGAGCCTATTTCCGAATCTGTGTCTCCCTCTCTCTCTGTCCCTCCCCCGTTCATGCTCTGTCTCTCTCTGTCCCAAAAAAAAAAAAAATAAAATAAATAAAAACGTTGAAAAAAAAATTAAAAAAAAAAAAGTTTTCCATATGAAGTGTACATTTACTTCTCTTCTGCCTGACTTTTGGCATTTTTAGGATTCTCAGGCCACCCTTAGTTTGCTTCACTTTCCAAAAATACACATCAGTCACTAAAATCCAACATTCCGCCTAAAACTTTTAAAGTAACTAAACCTACAATAAATAAATGTGGTGTATTGGGCTTCTGGGAAAATGAGGTTTTGGCAAATTGGCCTCGTTGTGTGAAAGCTAGGTGAGATCCTAATTTAAGTTTATGAGGTATGAAAATCTCGAGGAAGATAGTTTGGGGCCATTTTCTACAATTTTAAGGATAGATCAACAGAAATGGTCACTTATGAGAAAACAAAGGATTTGGACTAGCTGTTCACATCAATCTTCTCTCCTGAAGAACATGACTGTCAGGCACACCACTGATTGAAAGGGACGTTTCTCCTGAGTTCTGAAACTAATCGGTTGCCTCTCTAAACACTGGCCTTGGAAGTGTTCAGTCAGACTTACGCAGGTGTTTCAATAAGGGATCTTCTAAGGAACAGAGAATCTTTTGCATACCTTCTTAATACGTTAAAATTGACCCCCTAGTGGATACACTAGACTCCCCCTTCGCATTGTATCACCTGAGATTTGTCCCGTTGGGGGCCAAAGTATAAGTGACCCTGTCACTTCCCAGAACAAAGGGCTCAACAACATGGGATCCCTCTGAAAGCCGAGAGGGAGCCAGCAAATGAGCAAATCCTTTGTGTCAAGCAGGTCCTCAGAGGCTAATTAAATTTGGAGAAAGAAAACTAAAAATAGGATAGAGTGTTTCATGAATGAAATCAGTCTTAAGACCCTTCCTCATAGCCAAAACTCACTGTTTTCCATGTGTCTGCCATGTTAATTAATTGGCAAGGACAATGCGCACGATTTCCAATCGGAGGGAAGAGACCAGGGTGGACTCTAGCTGCCATGTTGCCATAGTGATGACATTTGAGCGTCTTTGGAGTGGCGGAGCCGATTTAGTCAGTTCAGTGTTTTCCCTCATTTCACTTTGTTACACAGGAAAAGAAATTCCTCAAAAGCCAGTTTCATGTGTAATTGTACTTGATTAAAATATAAATATTTTTCATGCCAACCCATCTATGGAAATGGCGAGACAGTCAAACGCCCAGCTCTATCCTCTCAGCTAAGAGTTTACACGAAAAAATGGGTTTGCCCTGATGTCGCGAATTGCAACGTGAAGCCAGTGAGTAGAAACAAACAGCACGCTTCATGCTAGAGTAGTTGTGACTGTTATCTTTGCTTCCTTCTGTCCGTCCTGGGGGAGCTTGGGCAGAAGATTCAAAGTCTCCATGTATTTGCAGTGATTGGTTGGCAAGTTTGTAGTTAATCTCTTTATTGAAAAGAACGGGAGTAGAAAGAGAAAATGAGAGAGTTAAAGGTAATCTTTGTTTGTAAGAAATGTGTTTGCTGACGGCCAAGCTGAATCCAAGGTGTGTTCAGTTCTCGGGCGCTTCTTTCAAAGAAAGGGGTGGGGGGTGAGGGGTGGGGGGAACATGGGTTCCTGGGGAAATACGAATGTTTTATCGTAGAAAGAAGCCTTGTCATCTTTGTGTTTCAGAGGTTGTGTGACAGGGAGTCCCCTGGGCACAGAGGCAAGAGTGAGGACAGAGCCTGCTTCTCCCTTTTCTCCTATCGATCACCTTTGTTTGGTGGCCCTGATTAGACAACACCTACTAGCAAACAGCCAGCAGATGGCGCTCTTTGGTTTCGCGCTAAGAAGAGCCTCCTGGTTTTGTTTTTGTTTTTTTTAAAGTGGGATAAAGAGGATTTCGCTTTCATTTTCAGCTTATTAGCCTGTCATGAGGTCAGTCTGCATACCAGTTCTAGCTATCTTGAAGTGTCATCACAGGTCATTTGGATATATTTTCTACCATCAGGGCGGGATAAAAGGGAAAATAAAATAATATGCCTCTTTTAGCAAATGCATGCCATGATATTATAGAGCACAGCCCTGGTACCATTTTAAACTTTTTGAAAATGATAGGAAATCAGAGGAAAAAGGAGATGCCAGCCTTCACTTTCCTCTCCCGCACGCATACACATGCACTCCCCACCCCCACCCCCACCCCCACCCCCGCATCACTGTCAGGCAGTTCTCAGAAATGTTTTGTCCCCATACGCTTTGTTTCATGACACCCCATTGCTCATCTGCTGACACAGAAAAGGAACTCATTGAAGTTTGTAGCCATTACTATATAAAAATTGGCAAATATTGCAGAATGAGCCCTAACAAATTAACAGAGTGGGGAGAATGTATGAGTAACCCTGTTGGGAACGTCCTCTAAGGTTGGTGCCCTGGGTAGAAACTTGGCCTTGCTCCAGAGGACTGGTCCTGGCCATTTCACCTCTGGGGGGGAAGTGAGGACCGTGATCTCCAAGGGTCTTTCCAGAACTAACATTCTTATAGTCTATTTAATAGTCTCACAAGGGACTATATTCAGCACCATTGTCTTATCTGCCCAGCTCTGAAACCTGGAAAGTGACGTGCCTTTCTAACACGTCCCCTTTGCTCAATGGGAACATTATGTCTTCTTTGCTAAAAGACAAGTGTGGACGTTATTAATGATTTTTGAAATGCCTAAGGCTGGCATTTCCTTTTTCTTTTTCTCTTTCTTTCTTTCTTTCTTTCTTTTTCTTTCTTTCTGTGTAGAAAGGGATATTTACAGTTGTGTAGGCTTTAAAATTACATTACCTTACTGAAGTTACAAAAATCAAAATATTCCTCAAGCTTTTAAGTTCAACTCACAAATCCTATTTTTCTGCTTATAATGCTAGTAACTTTTTTGTATATAATAAGAACAAATAGTTTCACAGAGGGTTTTGATTAGTGTCGAATCAATTTAAGTTGAACAATCTAAACTCAAACAATTGCTCTCAATTCTAAACTTAATTAGCTAAAATTCTTTATATATTTTAATCTACGTTTATAAAGTTCTTATATTCTGTTTTCTGTTTAACCGTTCAAGTATCTATCTTACTGGCAAACTTACAGCCCTCAGAGGCAAAACCTTTTTAAAAACTTAAACAACTTTGGGGCGCCTGGGTGGCGCAGTCGGTTAAGCGTCCGACTTCAGCTCAGGTCACGATCTCGCGGTCCGTGAGTTCTAGTCCCGCGTCCGGCTCTGGGCTGATGGCTGGGAGCCTGGAGCCTGTTTCCGATTCTGTGTCTCCCTCCCTCTCTGCCCCTCCCCCGTTCATGCTCTGTCTCTCTCTGTCCCAAAAATAAATAAACGTTGAAAAAAAAAAAAAACTTAAACAACTTTTATAAATCTAACACATGCACTCATGTATTCAACAAGTGTGTATGTTTAAGTTTATTACAATTTAAACTTTAAATATTTCAACTTATTGCCGTCAAAACTTTTCAATATTTAAGCTTATTAAATATTTAGAATATCCATACTTATTTAGAGAATGAAGTTCACCTGAAAAGTCCAGCACTATTTACCAAGCACTTAAATTCTGTTACGCTTTTCAATTTACAATCGCAAGTCTAAAATCAATCTCTCATTTAAAATTGGAATCAAAAGGGGCGCCTGGGTGGCTCAGTCGGTTAAGCGTCCGACTTTGGCTCAGGTCATGATCTCATGGTCCGTGAGTTCGAGCCCCGCATCGGGCTCTGTGCCGACAGCTCGGAGCCTGGAGCCTGTTTCAGATTCTGTGTCTCCCTCTCTCTCTGACCCCCCCTGTTCGTGCTCTGTCCCTCTCTGTCTCAAAAATAAATAAAAGTTAAAAAAATTTTTAAAAATAAAATAAAATTGGAATCAAAAGGCTAATACATTTAATCATTTGACAAATATTTACTGACTAGGCGAATACGACCATTTGCTAACGTGCCAAAATACTCTTAAACATTCAAAGTGTTTTCAATTACATACCCGGATTCTCACTACAATTACTAAATGTTTTCCTAAATTTAAAACAAGAGAATTAACCCTATAAAATTCATTTAGTAACTCAATTGGGTTTATGTTGGGTTGACTGGGGGTGCTAACATGGCTGCTTATGGGTTAGAGATTTGACCCAGGATGTGGGACACAGAGACTGCTGTCATCGGGGGGGGGGGGGGGGGGGAGGGTGCTCTGAGCTGCAGAAGACATCCGTTTTTCAGAATCGCCATGTGAACATGTGACTCTAAATCCATTTCTTTACCCAATTCTGTAATCTGATTTGGGTTGAAAGACGTCGGCTTTCTTTGTATTGTCTTTCTGGCAAAAACTCTGAAGATATTTTAATTCTTCTCATCTGGCTCTAAAGATAACTTGAAGCCATTCCATCATATCCTGAGTAAGTCTCAATCCTTTGTTTGGTTCTGTTCCCGCATGGAAGGTTCCCACATGCTCACATCGGCAGGAACCTCCAAACGGCTGCCCCGAGAGAGAGCCGATGCTCTACGGTCACCGTAAACCCCTCGTGGGCCAGACAGGGTTTCTCAGCCTCTGCACCACTGGCATTTGGGACCAGATAACTCTTTGTCGTGGGGCTGCCCTGGGCACTGTAGGATGTGCAGCAGCCTTCTACACATCCTCTGTCCACGAGATGCCAGTAGCAGCACCCTCCTCCCAAGTTGTGACAACTAAAAATGCCTCTAGACCTCACCCGATGTCCTCTGGTGAGCCAAATCACCCCTCCTCCCCAGTCCACACACTTTGAGACCCACTAGCTCGGGGCACCCAAGCGTATACCAAAAACAGATGGAGACCGATGGAGACATTTGTGGCACGATTGTCTTGTTCTGTGTCTCACAACCCGTCGGTGCCTTCAGGTCAGCTTCCCCCGCCTGTCTCCCCTTGGATATTTGAGCGTATGAGCCCCACTCAGACCCTAAGGCGGGATGCTCAGCTTTGGGGAACTGAGCACAGTTCTTTGGTTTTTTACTTGTTTTTGTCTTTATCTTTCGGCCTCCGTGACATTAGACAGTACGCTTCCTAGATAAAAGAGCTCTGTGTCAGCTCTTAGCTTTGTGTTAACAATTGTTACCTAAGTTCTGCTATTAAAAACATCCGTTTATTTTCATATGGCATCAGGAAGCGAGCTTTTTAAAACACCCGTGTTTCTACACATACTCATTGTCCAAGCCAGGACTCCGGTTTCACATGAATTTCCTGTCTCTATCCTTCTTTACATTAACAGTGATGAACTGGAACCTTTTTTTTTTTTTTTTTAAGCCCACACGGCAACATTTTTGGTTATAACGGTTTGAAACCAAAAAATAATCAAAATCTGGGCAATAAAAGAAAATACAGAGTCTTAAAAACGTGGGAATACAGACAGGCTGAGAGATGAAAGGGAAGCCTGTGGCTTGTTCTGCCACGGGCTCCACGATATATCACTTCTTCTTGAGGACGAGGGCAACCCGCATCTTGCCTCACAAGAGGAATATACCGCGCAATCTAGTCTTATCTCAGGATACCGCCCTTTGAAATTAAGGACAGATTAAACCGCCCGATAAATAAATGTCACACCGTGCGACTGCGGAAACCCATCTCGGTAACCCATTCTTAACAATGGAAAGCTGGGGGGAAAAATCACCTTCAACGAGCCTACTCTGCCACAGGCTTGATGTTATCACGGAGGTCTCCGGGAACCCTTCACCAACATCTGCACACCAAACTTAGCTTGCACACCAATGCCTCCCCAGCGCGTCAGGGCAGCTGGGCTCGTGCAAACTCGGCCGACGTGCATGCCTGCCTCTAACACGTCTCTTCTGGGCTGAGTCAGTTAGCCAGACTTCCCCAGGGTGAGCCACGGTGATTATTGGATTTGGGCGAGATCCTGTTAACATTAACGAGTACCTGGTAATGGTGAGCTTTCGGAAGCCAAAGAGAGATTCCACATGAAAGTCCTTGGGAAGCTATGTATTTCCTTTGATATTCCTGTTGACTCCTATTTGGAAAAAAAAAAATGTATTGTCCAATATGGTCACCGTCAAAACAGGATCGAGCACCATGCAAATAGATGGAAATAGTACTCAATTAGTGCTACACAGACCCAATGTTGATGTATGCGGAAATCACAGAATAAATGTCCTGAACAGAATGATTAGATAGAAATTGAATTAAATCAGCCTGCTGGCAAGACTTGTACTAAGAAATTCTGTCCCACAAGCGTTGGGAAACTTCGGGCCGTGAGCATAGAGTAAATAAACAATAAATTTAGAATAAAACCCAACCTTATGATTGTCCTACACAGCACTTTACAAAAGTTATAATCAAGCCCAAGAGATATTTACATATAGTGTGGAATTTATATGAAAGAACGTATTTGAGCTGCAGCGTGACTAATTTTGCGTTAATATCACCATGACTTTGGTCTTACAGTTTATTGTTTATAGGAGCTATCCGCAAACTGTGGCCCAATGGAGACCGTATGGCCCCCAAAGCTGGAAATATGTACTATCTGCCCTTTTCAGAAAAAGGTTGATCATCCTGGCAAAATCATTTGCCAGTCCCTTCCAAACTACGATCACTCGTGTAGTCACAACAGAAAGGAAGGCAATCATTGTGTGTTTGTTGTTGCTTCATACACACTGGGTCATGGGTTTCACTAGAAAACATCCCAATTACATCCAATATGTAATTGAGGGAGTTGATAGAAGACAGGGGAGGGAAAAGAACACTCACTTTTATCTTTTTTTTTTATTTTTTTTTTAATTTTTTTTTTAACGTTTATTTATTTTTGAGACAGAGACCGAGCATGAACGGGGGAGGGGCAGAGAGAGAGGGAGACGCAGAATCGGAAGCAGGCTCCAGGCTCTGAGCCATCAGCCCAGAGCCCGACGTGGGGCTCGAACTCACGGGCTGGACCGTGAGATCGTGACCTGAGCTGAAGTCAGACGCTTAACCGACTGAGCCAGCCAGGCGCCCCGAACACTCACTTTTAAAGAAAGACATTGAATGATCTGCCATGCTTGATTTTCTTTCAAAAGAACTCTATGTTTGAAAATTTGTCCTAAACATGAAACTTGTGTCCCAAGCAATATAAGTAGCTCAGTGGGACTTACCACCTGTGGTAAATCATCCCCTGTGGGCCCTGGGAAAAATGAATGGCAGACTTTATACTTGGATTTTGCAAAAGACCTAAGGCAAGGAAAAGATAGGAGTTATGTAAGTGAAACCAGAGGAAGATGAGCAGAAAATTAAAAGAAGAAGAAAAAAATCACGGAATACAAATAACGACTCAAGTAGAAATAGACTTTTGAGATTGCACATCATATTAAATAAAGATAATGCAAACATTTTTTGTTCTCCCATATGCTGGGTATATTACATACTTTACCCATTAATTCATACTCTTCAAGGTAAATGTGGTAATTTTATTTTACAGATGCACAAATCGAGGCTCTGGAAGACTAGAGAACTTCCTCCTCTGTATGAATTTAGAGCCATCTGACTCAAAAGCCAATCTCTTTATATCGGGATTCTCTTAAAATGATTTGAGTAACATTACTGCATTGTTCTATCACATTAAAAATAAGTTAATCAAATGGACCAGTCAGTCCTATAAAGCAAACCTGCCTAATAGTGATTTCATGATGTATCAGTTAGTTAATGCCACCTAACAAACCACCCCATACGTAGTGGCTTAGAACAATTATGATTGATTATGTCTTCCAAGTCTGCTGACCAGCTGGGTGTTCTCTGGTCTTGGCTTGGGGAGGGTTCAGCTGCAAGTACCTCTCATCCTTCTCAGGGACCAGCAGGCAAGCCCAGGCCTATCATTCTCATGGCAAAAGCAGAGTTGAAGAAAGCAAGCGGAAACACACAAGGCCTCTTGAATCCTGGGCTTAAGACTGGCACACTGTCACTTCTGCCTCATTCCATGGATCAAACAAGTCATGCAGCCAAGTCAAGAGGCAGAGAAGTACACCTTGCCCACAGTATACTATGGCAAAGGGCTGGAGCCAATCTTCCGCTCATCGATTGGTTACAATTAAAAGGACTTTATTCCAAGTGTTCAAAGTTTGAATTATCTGAGAGGCAGGCCCAGAGTTATGCTTCTTTTCCATTGTGATTACCCTGTAACCAAAGAGGCAGCCAACTGTTGTTCACCACCAAGCCTTCACGAGAGCAACGTCTGAGGTCCTCGTGGAGGATCCCGGACCCTTTCAACCAGCTGAGTCCCGTCTTATACTAAACTCTGTCCCAAGAGTAGCCAGCACTTCCATGTACCTGGTGAGGAAAGAAGTTCCTGTTGGCCCCTGGTGGAGTGCGTTACCGTTGATTACGTAAGGAAGTCTTTGCCAATTAAAGAAAGCAGCATCTTTACCTAAAGAAGATTCAGAAGTGCACAGGGGTGTGTGTGTGTGTGTGTGTGTGTGTGTAAGAAATGAAGGAACTGAACACAGTTTCCACATAATTAGACTCTTCTAACGTTTCATTTAAAAGTACTAGTCCACGTGTTGGTAAAAGGAATCATTTCCTTACTGTCCATTGTTCTGAGGACGAGATAACGGTTGATTCCAGCGGTGCGATAACAGGTATCACTGTTCTCAGTTGTTTCTGCCGTCATTAATAGAAAATAAAATAAAATAAAAGTGATCGTGAAGCTTAGACAATTAGTTTCCAGGCAGGAGGTGTTGATTGGCGTGAATATTCTATAGATTCTTCTCATGCTGGAAGAGCAGGCAAGACGATTGTGGACTTTTCTCAGTGATTAACGGAAGCTTTGGGCACCACAGTTTTTTCAAGATGAGTGCAGTCTTCTTTTTTGTTTTGTTTTCTTTTTCAACAAGACAAAGAAAACATATTTGCATCCCCCCCCCGCAAAATAATACAGCCACAAAAGTACACACAATTTATGAGATGTTATGGGGAGAGTATAAAAAGGAAATGTAAATTTTTTTTTTTTTTTCATTTTCTTTGCTGTCTGAGGCATAGTGAAGAAAATAAGTCATTTTACAGTTTTGGAAGAAGAATGTGAGTGCTATTACATTCTAACACATAGGAAGAATGTAATAACACATTCTTCTTATATCTTTAGGGAGGGTGCCATCACTGGGTCAGCCAGAAGAAGAATATAAAGGGAAGGGTACGCGGCATTTCCGGCGGAAATAGTGCGATGGTACGTTCGTAAAAGACAGTACCGTATATGCTTTTATCTGCCCCCAAGAAAGCCTTCCCGTGCCCTTGACTATCCAGGACTCGCGTCATTGTCCTATGCTGAGCACTGATCCGTGAGAGGTGTGGTTGCTGGTTGACTTGATGCAAAGCATGCAACTCAGAGAGCAGATTGGTTTGGAAAAGTGCTTCCGGGAAAGGTGGGAGGCCTGTGTGAAGGAGCAGCCAGCTGGGAGAGTGTGTGAGGAGGGGACGGGCCAGGAGGCCACCGGGGCGGTCGAGTGACAGATCGAGCCCAGATTCCCATTGGGCCTCCTCTCGCCGAATCCACGCGGCAGCTGAATTCACTTGGCTTAGAATAGTTTTTATATCTGCCCTCAACCTGTGCTTTATCGGCCACGCGGCCATTTCTGATGCTAGGAAACTGAGGGCCCAGTTGGCCCGGAAGAGAGGATTGAAAATGGGAACTTGTGCCTACAAAACGCATGCAGACAAGAGTAGCCAGCGACTCGGTGATGAGGGAAAACCCGGGGCAGACGGGGGAGGCAGGGGAAAGCGAGGCCAAGGCCGGGGCCCTCTCTGGAGTAGGGACCCTGTCCAGGTGCTCCCAGGGGAGGAGGGAAAGCAAGATGACTTCACAAGGCAGGGAAGGAAGTGACTCAGGGTAGCTTGCAGGGGACACGGGAGGCGGGGTGTAGATCCCCAGAATGGGGATCAAACCTTCCTTATCGCCCATCACCTCAGAAACCAGATTTGGTGTGCCTGGGTTTCCAACCCCTTCGCACTACAGGAGAAAGTTCTGAAAATCGTTAAAGCCCCGTGTTCCAGGCCTGGAGGCGGCACACGCAAGTCCATCCTGCCCCCTCGACCTCCTTCCGGTGTTCAACTGTGGTGCAAGATGGAACAGCAGCACTTAGGAGGAAATGTTTCAGAGGCTGGCCCCGTGGGAATGTCTCCTCACCTACCTCCCAGGTCAAATTCCTAGAGAAATCGCATGATTTCGGCCGCCTTCATGAGTGCACAGTTAGAATGGAGATACCTGTGATCAACGCCCCTCGAAAATGGAGTGTTCTCTATCTGGGAGCTCCTGAGAAAGAAATGGTGTTTTACTGGATAAAATATGCAAAACAGGAAAGGTTACGTGTGGGGAACATCTGTAATAATTTGCCTCCTAGCGCAACGTCAACTGCATTCAGATTTTAAATAGTTCACTTCATCTGCTTGCTATATAGATAGAATTTGTCCTTTGAATTTTTTCAATTTCTGCAGCTTTTCTTAAAGCTTCAGAAACAAAATGCTGAATCTATTTCAATTACATTTGGAGGGGAGTGACATAGTAAAAAGGACTATTAAAGGTCATTTTCCAGAAGGCACGGAGCCACTCGGAGACCTGACAAAACTTTTTTTTTTTTTTTAATTTTTTTTTCAACATTTATTTATTTTTGGGACAGAGAGAGACAGAGCGTGAACGGGGGAGGGGCAGAGAGAGAGGGAGACACAGAATCGGAAACAGGCTCCAGGCTCTGAGCCATCAGCCCAGAGCCTGACATGGGGCTCGAACTCCCGGACTGCGAGATCGTGACCTGGCTGAAGTCGGACGCTTAACCGACTGCGCCACCCAGGCGCCCCCAAAACTTGGTTTTTAATGGTTTTATTTATTTTTGAGAGACAGAAAGAGAGAGAGAGTGGGGGGGGGGTGCAGAGAGAGAGGGACAGAGGATCTGAAGCAGGGTCTGTGCTGACAGCAGAGAGCCGGACATGGGGCTCAAACCTATGAACCGCGAGATCACAACCTGAGTCGAGGTCGAACGCCCAACCGACTGAGCCACCCAGGCGCCCCCTGACAAAACTTTTTGTCGATTGTCTAGAGGGGTAAGAATGAGAATAAATAAATGAATTTAGAACAAAGAAGATTTGTATTTTGTCTTGATAGGAGGAATTATGAGAGCAATTCATCTACGCTTACAGGGTTTGAAACCATTACCGGGGTTAATCATTAAGATTGGGAGTTGCCTTCCAATCTATATTGAAATGATTATTTTTTCTTTTGTCCACATTGAGTCAGTCAAAGTAGAAAAACTGCTTTATAAATAACCACATTGCTTTGAAGAGCAGGCTGGAGTAGAGCCTTTATTTCCTCATTTCGATAGCGTTTCATTTTCTGCGGAAAAGTAAAATCCAATAATACCAATACGAGCTATGTAGTACTTCTCTTGACAAAGGAAGAGGGCAGATGTAAAGTTGCAATACTTAAAAAGTTCTTTTCTCGGGAGGTAGTTTCAGAAATATTTCATTTAGCCCCCCAAAATGACTTATAAAAATTCCCCCACACTTCTTGGAACTGCCTGCATGAACCGCCACAATTACAGTAATGACATTTAGCTTTTATTACCAAGACAGCTTTTTTTTTCTTTAAGTTCCATCCCATTGATCTCGCATACGGAGACCATTTAAACCCGTCTTTGGAAAATTTTTGTAATGGGTGCGTGTCGATATTTTCCTGATGGCAGTTCTAGAAACCTCAGTGTTCGTCGCTGCTTTCATCTGCAGGTGCTGCAGGCACACGCACCATACTCGGTGCGGCCCAATAAAAAAGCATCGTTTTCATCCATCGCTTCAGCAATCCGGCGGCGTCAACTTCAACTTGGACGCAGCGCAGTGTACTGGATCCAAGTGTGGTCTGTGTGCCGGCAGCCTCAAGATCACACGGACATTTGGTAGAAATGCAAGTTCTTGGGCCCCAGCCGGGACCCCCTTACTGAGTCAGGAACTCTGGAGGTAGAACCCAGCAACCTGTCTTAAGCCCTCCAGGCGACGTGGACCGAGGCACGCTCAAGTTTGAGGAGCACCGTGCTAGGTGCCTGGTTCGCGCAGGAGGCAATGGCCATGTTAGGAGTGAGACCGAATGTGCCAGGTAGTCGTGGCAAAGAGATGCTTTTCACTGGGACAGACGGAGCGGGGCAGATGGGGGCAGGGGGACTTCAGGAAAGAAGTGTTTTTTGGTTTTGGGGGGTTTTTTTTACTTCATTTTAGAGAGAAAGAGAGAGAGCACAAGCGGGGGGAGAGGGGCAGAGGGAGAGAGAGAATCTTAACCAGGCTCCACGCTCAGCACGGAGCCCAACTCGGGGCTTGATCCCACGACCCTGGGATCACGACCTGAGCCGAAATCAAAGAGTCGGAAGCTCAAATGACTGAGCCACCCAGGTGCCCCGGGAGGACGTGGTTTTTAAACGGGGTGAGAGACCTCCACAACTGGGGTCCAGTCTTCTGACAAGTTGGCTGGTGTGCTCTACAAACCAGCTGGGCCTCCTCATCATTTGTACTCCACCTAAAAGTCCACATCTGCCACCCAAGCTTTCTGTTCACAACAGGAAGGCTCGACTTCATATTTGATGAATTTCTCTTCTATGCTATGTGCGTTTTGTCCCCGGAGGACCATACGTTGCCGCCCCTGGGAGCTGCGGTGTGTTTGAATCCTCTCTCGCTCTGTGTGCTTCAGTGTGTGTGTATCTCCCCCGTGTGATATATGCATAAGTGACCAGACACATAGCCTTGACCCAAGCTTGTGCGTGTGACTTCACATGGTAGGAATGTCCGGGATCTCAGGCTCGTCGTCTGTGAAGGGAGGGACTTGGTCTGGGGACTCCCCAGGGCCCTCCATAGGAGTCTGCAGACCCTACGTGTTTTTGCTTGTCTTTCTTTGTTCACTGTATGATTTAGCATTTTAATTAGATACAATCAATCTTAATACTCTGTACAAAATATTCCTCCCAGAATTAAAACCTCCTTATGAAATTTCTCTACTCAGCTCCCAACACGCAATGTCCTGATCTTTTAATTTCACTGCTCGCTTATAAATGATTACATCACACCATCAAATAATCTGAGAAACTTGTTTGAAAGCACTTGCATAAACAAACCGCGTTGGATTTCTTTTCCTTCTAAAGGGGCTTAATTTGTATGGACTACGGGAACCTTCTGTGTTGTAAATGGTTGTTTGCTATCTGCTTTTGATTTTGCTTCTCCGTGCAAGCCTGGATGTGTGCATGTGTGCATAAATAGGTTATTGCCTCGATATCTTGTTCATTTCTTAAAGTGGTATCGTATGACCAAGAAAAATAGCGCCAGATTCACATCAGAGTGCGTAATTCTATTCATTAGGCTTTTTTTTTTTTTTTTGACAAAGTCCACGTTCTTTGTGCGCTTCCTCGTCGTAAGTCGTGGGTGTGTGGGATGCGAACGTGGGGAAGCGTTTCGCGACAAAGAATGAAACAAGCCGTGTCACACAGCCCAGTTTCCTCCTTGAATTTCTTTGCTTCAGTTGACCATCTCTGCCAGCCTGAAATTTCTGGAACTCCGTTTCTCTGAAAACCCTGACGAGATGGGCTCACAAGGCTCTCCTAGGCGTCCGCTAGTAAATTGCTGACATTCTTTCCGGCTGAACTCTGCTGGCTCGCTCTGATATTTATTAGTTCATCTGAAATTCCACAGCTGCCACCTGGGCGTTTATGCTGTCGATAAGGACCCTTGGCTTGGGGGCTGCTGAGATTCTGGTTCGGCAAGGCTATATAGTCTGCCTTTTACCAAACGTCTTTGCTAAGAAATGGATCGATCTGTTCTTTTTCTCATGCTGGCTGTGAAATGACAGGTAACTTTTGTTGTCTACACTCTGTCCTATGAATCCCCTTTAGTGCTCCGTAGCCTAAATGGGGGCCACCTTTGGATTCACATCGCTTTTTGCTTGCTTTTCTCAAGCATCTCTGTTTAAATCATCATGTTTTTGGTATGAGAAACAGCCTGGTAAAAAAGCACATGTCTGAGAATGAAACTGCCAAGACAAAATATTTTTAGGCCAATGTTAAACTCAACGTTTTCATATGTTTGGGGCCAACGTCTTTGAATTTGGAAACCTAGAAAACAATCAAAAGACACCTTATGTGTGATGTGTTCTGCAACTGAATGTTTACTGTCTTTGAATAATGAGACTTTTCATTCGCAACGATGTGAACTTTCCGAGGGAAATGCTCCCTGGATCTGAGACTGATCCTGGAGATTACAGGGTCAGTAGAAAATGACCTTCTGCTCCTACAGGTCAGGCTAATCACATCTGCTCTGTCACACAGCGCACCTCGCTTGGGGAGTGAATACAAGACAGGGCAGGAGAGAGCTTTGGGTCTTCTCAGCCCCTCTCTGTTTGAGAATTGTTTTAAAAGGTAAAATTCTATTTTAGGGGGTCTTACGAGATAAAACTCACATAGGAAAACTGTCTTCAGTGCTTTCACAGCTTACTTGTGTCAAGGTTATTTAGGTAAGTTTTGTTTTGTTTTGTTTTGTTTTGTTTTGTTTTTGCTAAAAAAATATCGCCAAGTTCATTTCTTAGTGAGAAAAGCTGAAATTAGAACTCATTCCCCTAAAAAGATTCTCTAACAGTGGCTCATGTCACAGCCACAGGCCAGCAGGTGGCAACAAAATTATCATGTCTCTTCTTCGAAGACAGTTCACTGTAAATAGATGTCAGAATACTCACCTGATACAAAAGTGTCTCGGGTTCAACTCTTTCCTTAGGAATTCAGGATTCGGGCAAATATTTCACTTGCCCTCATAATATTTAGAAAGAAAGAAAGAAAGAAAGAAAGAAAGAAAGAAAGAAAGAAAGAAAGAAAGAAAGAGGAAGGAAGGAAAGAAGAAAGGAAGGGAGGGAGGAAGGGAAAGAAAGGAAGGAAGGAAGGAAGGAAGGAAGGAAGGAAGGAAGGAAGGAAGGAAGGAAGAAAAAGAAAAAGAAAGAAAGAAAGAAAGAAAGATAGATACTGCTTGCTTCTTTGGGCAACTTTGCTCTTTTTAAAACATGCTCCAACTACTTATTCTCATGAAGCTAAAACTATACCATTTGTACAGCTTTGGGGGGTGATTTGCAACAGGTTTGAAAAAGATCTGAATTTCTTATTCAGACTTTTGACAACTCCTATTAAGAATATACTGTGCAGGTTATGGGATGGGGCTTGGTAGCCTAAAACATCAAAAGGTTTGCTGAGTCAAAATTACTTAAATGGCCTCTTGTAGTCTTTTTATAATTTTGGTTCTTAAAAGGCGATTAAGAAAAATTTTTCAACATTCTTTTTGGCAACCAACTTTCTACCCGCCAATAGGTACATCTATATTTTCTAAATGTGGATATCCTTTGACCGCAATATGAAAATATTTTTACAACTTCTAAAAATTTTCCCTAGGATTCATTTTCAAGTTCCAGGTCAAGTAAAATGTTTCAGACTTAGGGGTTTTTAGAGATTTTTTAAGGAGGGCTATATTTTCCCAACATTGCATTTTTATCCTTTGAGATTTTAAACGCCTTCCATTTAAAAGTTTTTTTTTAAGGGTGTCCTCGATATGTCTAATGAATAGTCCTTGAAAACAGAATCACCTTATTTATAAATTCAATTCTCCTTCCATTCATACGAGGAACTTTATCCTTCCTCGGGGCATATATTTAATAACCATTAATGAAATCTGAAATTATATATGAGCCCTGAGACCCGAATTTGCTACTCATTTTTTTTTCTAGTGGAAATTTCATAAGGGTTTTGGCATGGGAACACAGCAGACATTTAAGGCAGATGGAATAATACAGTTGGCCACAATGGCTCCAAAGGAATCATAACAGTTTATAATCAATAATTTGCTTACTGGGGAAGACAGTCTTTTCAGGCAAAGCAGCACACAGTATACCACTCACCCTCCCAGTTAGCAGACGACCGCCACCGTTCTGCAATCTCGAGACTCCCATGGATGTTTCGTGGAGAAGATGGGGGCTCAGTGCTCGTTTGTTCTGTCTTTTAAGATTCGAATTCTGGGGCGCCTGGGTGGCTCCGTCGGTGAAGCCTCCGACTTCGGCTCAGGTCACCATCTCACGGTTCGTGAGTTCGAGCCCCACGTCGGGCTCTGTGCTGACAGCTCGGAGCCTGGAGCCTGCTTCTGATTCTGTGACTCCCTCTCTCTCTGCCCCTCCCCCACTCACACCCTGTCTCTGTCTCTCTCAAAAATAAATAAAACGTTGGGAACGCAAGCTGGTGCAGCCACTCTGGAAAACAGTATGGAGTTTCCTCAAAAAACTAAAAATAGAACTACCCTACGACCCCGCAATGGCACTACTAGGCATGTATCCATGGGATACAGGTGTGCTGTTTCGAAGGGACGTGTGCACCCCCATGTTTCTAGCAGCACTATCCACAATAGCCAAAGTATGAAAGAGCCCAAATGGCCATCGATGGATGAATGGATAAAGAAGATGTGGGGGCGCCTGGGTGGCTCAGTCGGTTGAGCGGCCGACTTCGGCTCAGGTCATGATCTTGTTGTCCGTGAGTTCGAGCCCCGCGTCGGGCTCTGTGCTGACAGCTCGGAGCCTGGAGCCTGCTTCAGATTCTGTGTCTCCCTCTCTCTGACCCTCCCCCGTTCATGCTCTGCCTCTCCCTGTCTCAAAAATAAATAAAATGTTAAGAAAAAAAATTTAAAAAAAGAAGGTGTGGTATATATATACAGTGGAGTATTAGCAATCAAAAAGAATGAAATCTTGCCATTTGCAACTACGTGGATGGAACTGGAGGGTATTACGCTAAGTGAAACGAGTCAGTCAGAGAAAGACAAATATCATATGACTTCACTCATATGAGGACTTTAAGAGACAAAACAGATGAACATAAGGGAAGGGAAGCAAAAATAATGTAAAAACAGGGAGGGGCACAAAACAGAAGAGACTCTTAAATATGGAGAACAAACTGAGAGTTACGGGAGGGGTTGTGAAAGGGGGGATGGGCTAAATGGGGAAGGGTCACTAAGGAATCTACTCCTGAAATCATTGTTGCACATTATGCTAACTAATTTGGATATAAGTTTTAAAAAATCAAAACTAAAATTAAATAAATAATAAGACATTTAAAAATTTCAAAAGAAAAAAAGATTCGATTTCCACCATCCCCTCCCCACTGCACGTCCTACTCTCATTTCCCCCTTAATGCCACAAAAGCCACGTGAGGGGCAAGAGATCCGGCAGGCATCTGCAGAAGGGGACAGGACTTACCAAGGAGGAAGACCCATCCCGACGGGTTCTAGGTCAGAGACTACCAGACGAGAGGGGACTCGGGCAGGGGCAGGGAAGGGCAGGACCATTGGAAGTTCAGGTCACGTTTGATTGTGGGCATGTTAGAGTCCTTGCCAGATTTCCTTTTGGAAAGAAAATGGACAAAACTGTAGTGAATTCTAGATCCTGAAAGATGAGGTTAGCGGGAAGAAGCAGAAAAACACATCCTCATCGAATGGGCTGTGCTCCAGAACAGTGTCCCCGCTTGGATGCCAATTCCTCTGCAGAGAGTGAAGAAACCCGGGTACCCAGGAGGCCAAGGAGGACGGGGTCTGGGCAGTTGGGCCTCCGCATGCTCCCTTGCAGGTTTCTAGGTAGAGGGACTATTTGGGGAGCAGACTGACAATGCTATCTGCTAGATACACAACCCTGGATTTTCTCATTTAACCCCCTCAACAGCTATTTGGCATAGGTGTTACGGTCATCCAGTTTTCTATGTGGCAACCTGAGGCACAGGGACTCTGGTTAACTCGCCCAAGGTCTCATCGTTTGCAAGGGGCTGGTAGGATTCGAAGTAGGCGGTTTGGCTGGAGAATTCACAGTCTTGGTCCCTGCACTGTTCTCCTTTGGTTGGCCCTTTTGAGGAAACGCCGAATGTAATGTAGGTCTATAATTTCAAGTCTTCGTAGTCAGTAGGTCTGAAGGTGGCCGTGGATTCAAGAGTGTCACCGGGCTACTCGGCAATCCGATCCTGACATGAAATGATGATGGCAGCATGGAACCAGTGGTAGTGGGAGCTGGCTGGGACAGAGTGATCTAGAGGAGATCCACGTAACAACCAGCTTCAGGAGAATCATCTAGGTGCTTGCTAAACATGGAGGTTCTTGGGCCCCTCCTCAGATCGGCAGAATCAGTGGCATCTCTGGGGTATGATCTGGAAATATGTATTTGTAAATAGTGAGGCCGATGCCCAACCTGCTTTGGGAATCAGTGAATAGAACGTTGCTCCAGAAGTGTCCTTGGCAAAATAGCCACCTTATCTTCAGTCATCTTTTTAGTCGATCTTGGGGTTTGGCCATCCTTGTTCCTAACAGCGCTGCTCTTCTCTCTTCAGCGCAAACTGTAATATGCACACAAATAGGCCTGTGAAAATGCAGACTCCGACTCAGCAGGTCAGGGGTGGGGGCCTGAGATTCTGCATTAAGCTCCCAGAAGCCAATGCTGCTGGTCCATGGACTGCACTTTGAGTAGCGAAGTCCTGGTCTACTCTGCAGGCTGTTCCTTTCTGGTGATGACGTCTCTGCCTGTACCCTTTGTGCCTTCCCCTTCCACATAATGCCTGCAATTTATCAGTGTCCTGTAGAGACAAAGCTCTTTCAGATCTAGTCAAACATTGAGGAGGGACCCCTGTGACGGACATTCAGAGAAAGATGAAAGAGACGTGGGGAAATTGTGGACTATCAGCAGAGTCATTTAGGGCAGTGAAGATATACAAAACGCTCCAAATTACATAGTGTGTCTATGCACAGGGACAGCCTTAGAACCTTCCAGAAATAATCTGCTCTGCAAAAATGAAAAATATGCATGACCCCAGAGCTGACTACAGAGGAGCAGTGGAAAGAAGGGATCCTTGCCATAGCAAAGGAAAAGACTATCTTGCCTTCTGCCAGCACCTGAGCGTTCCTCCCTACCCGCCCTCCGTGGCACCGATATGCCCTGTCACACGTTTCTCTGACATAATTAATGAGGCAAAAGTACCCAGGGTCAGGCCCTACTTAGCTTATAACCTACCGTCTCCTGCACGCTATGGATGAGGCCATTCTTCTTTGGGGCAACATCACATACGTGTTACATGACCACCAACACGTGTATTGATAACCTTGAAACTAGCTTTACATCTCCCTGAACCCTACTTTGTTTTCTGTTCATTCACTTTATTGTAGTGATTATAGTTCCCACTAGCTTTGGGGGATGGGTTAATTCATAACAATAAATTACTCAAGTGATAACTACCCAACATTATAGTCAATTCATACAGATAAAGAGAACAGTTGTCTCAATGTGGAGGCATCAATACCTTATAAATAAGCATTTATTTATAACTCAGACCTCCTTTTGAGTTTTTCGGGGTAGCACAGAAATCTCCAACGCCGGCAATATCGACTTGCACTGTCTTGTCTCGCTTGTTGTTTAATTCCAGACTTCACCAAGCGCACCTAATAAATCAAAGGTGAGTTTTCACATTTAATTGTTTTCTGTACTGTGGGGGAGTGCTGTAAATTGAACCTGGACCTGGGACAGCAGAGCCTTGGCCCTGCTGTGTCTTAGCACAGGGACGGCCTACTAGATGGGTGGGGTGGGGGAAGGATAGGACTATTTGAAGGGAGGCCCCTCAGACAAGCGGGGGAGAGGCCAACCCGGTGGCAGAAGCTGGAGCCAGTTGTCAACAGAAATATATGATTTCCCGGGGCATCAAGACTGTGTAAATTCCTGGGGTGCCCGGGTGGCTCAGTCAGTGAAGTGTCCAACTTTGGCTCAGATCATGATCTCGCAGTTCCTGAGTTGGAGCCCTGAGTGGGGCTCTGTGCTGACAGCTCAGAACCTGGAGTCTGCTTCAGAGTCTGTGTCTCCCTCTCTCTCTCTGCTCCTCCCCTGCTCAAGCTCGCTCTCTCTCGCTCTCTCTCTCTCCCTCTCTCTCTCACTTTCGCTCTCAAAAATAAATAAATAAATAAATAAATAAATAAATAAATAAATAAATAAATAAAAGAATTGACACACTTAAAATTTCCCCCTCTTTCCTCTGCAAGATTAGGCCAAATGTTTATAGCTTTGGGTTTTGAAGGAGCATAGGTAGTACGTGAACAATTTTTGGAAGGTGTGTGCGGATCTTAAATGCATAAATGAGTCTTCTGGTAAAATAACTCTCACAAATTTGGGGTTCAAAAGAAACATCTAATGGGTAGCCTCCAAATACACACAACGAGGGAATTAATGAGATAGAAAGCCTTCCATGAAGAAATGAGTGGAAGGCCTAGAGGAAAAAAAAAATTGAAACACGTACACACAAATGATCATTTGTTAGGTAAATGGTAAGGTATATCTTCAGTAAATTAAATGGCCAAAACAAAGAGGCAGTAAGGGGCACCTGGCTAGCTCAGTCGGAAGAGCATGCAACTCTTGATCTCGGGGTCATGAAGATCGAGCCCCACGTTGGCTGTACAGATTACTAAAAACAAATAATAAATAAGCTTTAAAATTTTATTTTAAAAAGATGCATTGAGGGGTGCCTGGGTGGCTCAGTCAGTTGAGCGTCTGGCTCTTGGTTTCAGCTCAAGTCGTGAACTCAACGGTTTGTGGGTTCGAGCACCACATCGGGCTCCATACTGACGGTGCAGAGCCTGCTTGGGATGTTCTCTCTCTCTGTCTCTCTCTGCCCTTCCCCTGCTCGTGGTCTGTCTCTGTCTCTCTCTCTCTTTCAAAATAAATAAATATTGTAATAAATAAATAAATAAATAAATAAATAAATAAATAAATAAATAAAAAAGATACGTGGAGACCACAAAAAGACCTAAGAAGATTTTAGTGACTATCCCAAATGATCAAACCAGATAGGCTTCTGAAGAAATTAAAGCATGTGAAATAATGTTCAAAATGGATTTCAAAACCCATCAACTGGGTTTTGAATAACCCATCGTGTTATTTTCTTATTACCCATATCCCTTGCCTTAATTAGGAAAATTTACACATCAGTTAATGAGGCCACAAGGCTGTGAAATTTGAAGAGTTGCTCTCCGTTGAACTTCACAAGTATTTGAGTTTTAAAATAGGCTGTGGATGTTTCTGAATCCCCTGACTCCTAGATGTCACATCCTGGCTGCCCCTGCGGTACCTGTCACTGGCACGTTAACCCTCATCCACTCTGTCCTCAACTAGTATGATGGCCTCAGCTCAGAATACTCCCATTCTTCGTCTAGGCTCTCCCCCAACACATCCACTCGCTACCCTGTCGGCAGACCGACCCCACAGACACCCAGATCGAGCACCTAACTCACAAGCTCCCCATCCATGGCTCCCCTCCATTTGCTTGGCTGGATGATCAGTGGCACTGACAGTGCGACTCAAGCCCTTTCTTTCCTCTCTCTTTCAGCTCTCACCCTCTCCCTAGCAGCTCGCGTTATTTTCATTTCATAATTTATGACTTGTCTGGAGAGTAACACAAAATTTATTCTTACCTTTGTAGCTGGCATCAGACTTCTTCATACTTCTTCATAGAGAAGTATTTTTAATTGGCTACATAGGGTGAACGGTGAAATCCAAAATACCTGTTCAAGCAACAAAATTTGATCTCTAAACCACTGGGCATGTGACAAGCGGAAGAATAGGTTTTGTCCCTAAATGGAGGAAGATCATTGCTGTGCCTCATACAGGAAGAATGATTTGGATTCCCAAAGAACTCTGCAACAGTAGAGAGAATGTGTGGCTAGGAAGGTGGTAGACGGCTATGTGGGTTGACCAACCAGAACCTTCAGAAAAGAGTCCTAAACTCAGGGATGTGAGTTTAGATGTGTGACTGATTCTGTCGGAATGGCTAAACGATCTCAGCTACATGTAGATCGTATCAGAAAAGATTAAGGCTGCTGCACCGGTATATCTGATGTTCTAGTCACAGTCCTCATTGCCTCTTTAGTTCTTTCCCAGCATGCTGTGCACTGTCCCGCCGCCCTGACTCCATGACAGTTCTCTCTGCTCAGGACCACCTCCCAGCTCTTCTCTGCCTGGTGAACATCAAAGCTTAGAGCAAATATTCTCGCTTTTGGGTCTCCTTCTGTGGCCTCCTCCCAGACAAATCGCTGCCTCTTCCTCTGGGAATTCACTGCTCTCTTAGTCCTTGTCTCCAGGTCTGTTTCACTGACAGGCTGTGAACACTGTAAGATCAACAGTGGTATTTTATTGCTCTAACCTCATTGTAAACACAGAGAAAATGCCCAGTACGTTAATTGATGGGTAAATCTTTGCTTCAACTCTTTCTTTTTTTAAAAGTAATCTCTAGAGGGCCACCTGGCTGGCTCAGTCGGTAGAGCACACTACTCTTGATCTTGGGGTCATGAGTTCGAGTCCCACATTGGGCATAGAGATTACTTCTTTTTTTTAATGTTTATTTATTTTTGAGAGAGAAAGAGAGAGACAGAGCACAAACAGGGAAGGGTCAGAGGGAGTTGGAGACACAGAATGCGAAGCACGCTCCAGGCTCCGAGCTGTCAGCACAGAGCCCGATGCGGGGCTCAAACTCACGAACCACGAGATCATGACCCGAGCCGAAGTCAGGCGCTTAACCGACTGAGCCACCCAGGTGCCGCCACAGAGGTTACTTTTTAAAAAGAGGTGTAAGGGCACCTGGGTGGCTCTGTCGGTTAAGCATCCGACTCTAGATTTCAGCTCAGGTCATGATCCCAGAGTCCTGCGATCGAGCCCTGCGTCGGTCTCTTTGCTAGGCGTGGAGCCTGTTTAAGATTCTCTTGCTCCCTCTTCCTCTGCCCCTTCTCTGTTCTTGCTCTGTCTCTCAAAATAAATAGATAGATAGATAGAGTGTACAAGTGGCCTTGGTCACAGTGCCAACTCTTCTCTTGCCCTCTAGGGAAATATTAATCATTCTTCCGTACATTCTCAAGCTCTCTAGAGTGTATACTTGTCAAAAGAGAAGATCTCAATAGGGCTGTAGATACATAGGGTAACTCAGTCTCTACCCCTTCCCAAAGTGATGCTTAGCCTTAAACTTTCAAGTGGCAGAATTAAGGCCAGGACCTAGTCTTTAGAATGTTTCTGTCCAGCCCTTTTTATTTCGCTGTTTGCATTTAACTTAGTGAAACCCAGGAATTCTTTGCCACTAAGAATAAGTCCGTGTGGAGGCAGGACATCCACGCGGTTGCAGCAGCTCGTTCAGTGAGTCAGGGGATGCAGTGGGGGCGATGTCCGTCAGCAGGGCCGCTCGACGGCAGGTCCTCACTCTGCAGTCCCATCGCGTCCCTTTTCCTCCATCCCGGACGGGCCACTTTCCATGGGACCCAGTTACCAAGTGGGATGAAAAGTAGCTGTTCCGACAAACTTCTTCAGCCAAGCAGGAGAGAGGGAGAACGATTCTTCCCCATTCAAGAGAAAAATATAAATATTTATCAAACACTCTGTGTCAGGCGCGGTGCTAAAGGCTTTATATGCATCTTCTCATCTAAGTGTCACCTAGATTTTTGGGAGGTGGGAGCCAGGATGGTCTCAGGGAACTCAGGAACCAGAGCCAGGCATTCGGATGATCTGGGGACTTTCCTGGCCTCCTCTCTGCCTGTCTTTGCCCGTCAATGTCATTCTCTTCCTCAGGAGACCAGCTTTATCCACATGAACCCATACCCTGACCTCATTTAAAACAACAACAACAACAACAACAACAACAACAACAACGGCAGGATTCTAGGCAGCCTGGTTTGAGTCACTGCCCAAATGGCTGGACCAATTACTGTAGCTGAGGAGGAGGTGGGATTGGGGGTGTTGGTATTCTTCTCTGTAACCCCCCCTAGAGCCTGTGTTGGCTGGGGATTCTCCCAAAATAACGAGGAGGGGGAGTCTGTTCCCAGGAAGATGGGGAAGTGGCGCTGGGCTGAAAACAAGCGTGCGTCGGGGTTCTAGTATGATGTTCCTATTGAACACAAGGAAGACCCCGAGGCTTAAGGGGTTTCTGTAACTCGCCCGAGGTCACCAGGCAGGAGGATCGGAATTTGGATAGCCTGACCCCAGAGGCTACACTCTGGACCTGTGGGCTGTGCTGATCATGCCAGTTGCAAAATGTCTACCTTAAGATGGTTATTTAGAGCTAGCTGGCTGGTTAGCTCCGGGTTAAAGTCCCTGTCTCCTTTTGAGGGGGCTGATCCAGTCAGGGATGTGGGTTGCCTCACTGAGTCCTGAGAAATGAACTCCTAGGACCCGGGTCTTTCAAAGAAGAGCTATGGGCTACCAGGTGAGCAAGTCGGGGAGTGTGGATCAGTCCTAATCCCATCCACCTTCATTACTAGTAGAAAATAACACAAAGCCTACCTTTTCCCACAGGGCGCCCACAGTACCGTCTCAGTCTGAGAAGGGCCTCAGGCTTTCATTTCCCTTTCCAGATCTTCTTACATTTTCCCTAACAAGGCTGCCTTCCTTTTCATTTTCCCCACAGCAGTGGCCCCTGCTGGGCTGAGCGGCCGAGCTATCATGGCTGATGTTATCACAGCTCACACCCCCTCTGGCCATTATTAAGTGGCAGCCTGTGTGCAGTTGCACGTTTCTTAGCAACCACCATACGTCATGTCCTCTCCTTTCATTTGCGTCTTCCTTCTCCAACCTAGGGGGCAAATGTAGTAAGAAATGAACCCCCCGCCTTCTCAGCTTTCTAAACCATGGAAACCAGAAAATTGGCAATGATTGCACCTTCAGTCTCTCACAACGATGACCAGTTTCATGGGCTGGGGGTGGGCGAGCAGAATCCTTTTCTCCCGTGTTGGCAATGGCTTTGCAAAGCACGTGTGACTTACGGCATGCATAAACTCATCTTTAGGGAAACTGATTTCAACCGGAGATCCCTCCTGAGATCAAACATGTCTACTGCGTCGTAACTTGCTGAAGTGCTACACGTGCATTTGAGGCTAAACATTTCAAAACACGAAGACCGCTTTCTTACAGGTTTCCAACAAGAACAGCCAGTTCCACTAGCCTCTTCCTTTTCATATGGTACGCACTCAGTATGGCTCTGTTTGACAGGAAGCTTCCCAAGACAGATGCTTAATTTCTTACAAGCGAGCCAAGTGCTTGTTCTGAGTCCACGTACATGTGAACAAATACCACCACCCCCCCCCACCGCCCCAACACACACACGCCCCCGCCCTAAACACAGTTGTTAGGATCCTGGAACATGGAACAAAGACTAGACTTCTTTTGCTCACAAAGCTTGGAATCTTGGCTTTAATTTATATTAATCTGGTTTTATTTGTTTGGTTTTCTTTGGCATTTTTAGTGCCGCTGTTTCGTATTTGCCTTTGGCTTATGTGTTCTCCTTCCGACACCACCACATCTCCATGATGTCATCTCATTTCGATTTTTGTTCTCAGCTGTCGTCACTCAGGTCATTTGTACCTACACGCTCTGGGGAAGCTGCGAAATAGTTTATCAGACGGTGTTCCCGACGCAGATCATAAAAGCGGTCACCCAGCCCCAGAAGCAGCCGCTGTAACGCATCATGTTCCTTCTAAGCCACAGTGGTATTCTTCTGTCTAGACGCAGTCTGTTCTCTAGAACAGATGACTGTAATTGAATATGTCAGTTTGCAGGGAAGACTTGCTTCTAATAAGCTTTTAATTCCAAGTAACAAAATTTAGTGAAATGCAAAGACAAGTACATTGTTTAAAGCAAGACTTTTGGAATGGATGTTTTGGGCTTGGCTCTACTGAACTCTTGTGTAACCTTTCCCCTGGAGGTAATCTGAAAGGACCAGAAAAGTCAAGTTTACCTCATTTGGTTGAATGCCCCCAATAGGCTTATCTGTAGACCAGATATTCAAACACACTCGGTTTTAGTTCATTTGATAGGTTGGAGTTAACGTATTAGTCATAGAGACTGCCCAAATCAACCGATTGTTCCAATGACTGGAGATCTGAAATGCCACAGGGCCGCTCATGTGAGGATAGGGACATGAAAATCTCATAGACTTGTGAAGAAAACAAGTCTAATTTTTCTACTGAGGATAATTTGTAATTATTTAAAGAAATCAAGAAGTCAGGGATAAAGTGTCTTGCCCTCTGGATGTTTAAACCACAAGCGATTTGTCTTTCACCATTTGAAGTGTTCTTAAGGTACTAAAAGTCATAATAAGGTATTGTGGAAAATTCCCTTTCTTTGCTGTTTAAGAAAAGTGGATTTCGTTGGGTTGGTCGGTAGAAGGGCTAAACTCTACCTTCCGCAGTAAGCACATAGTGCCTTGGCAGTTCAGTGGTTTAAATACGTAGAGAGAGGGGTGCCTGGGTGGCTCAGTGGGTTAAGCGCCCGACTTCGGCTCAGGTCATGATCTCGTGGTCCGTGAGTTCGAGCCCCACATCCGGCTCTGTGCTGACAGCTCGGAGCCTGCTTCAGATTCTGTGTCTCCCCCTCTCTCTGCCCCTCCCCCACTCACATTCTCTCTCTCTCTCTCCCTCTCAAAAATAAATAAGCATTAAAACAATTTGGTTTAATAAATAAAGAAGTATGTACAGAGGGATTTTTTTTAATGTAGTGTGTTTTCGTGAAGACCCTTCTTTATACATCTTCCTACTCTCTGGCCACAGTCTTGAATGCTATGTAAAATTATTACTTTAGCATTAATCTTTCATCCCTATTAAAATGCAATTCTGGAAAAGGGGAGGTAGAATACGGTACTCTCCTATCGGTTTGATAACTTAGTTTATGAATAAATGGTACTTGGGGTTACAATGAAGTGGAGCATCCAGAGGAACAGGTGGCTAAAACTAGCTTTATTCAAGGAGATAGAAAAAGCTCTCGATAACAAAAGCCAGTAAGAATAAGCAAACCAAGGAAACATTTTGAAATGAGACAAATTTGATATTGAGGCCTCCGTCTTCCAGCTTGGTTCTTTTTTCCCCTTTTTGGTTCACGTTGCTACCACAGACCCTCCCTCATGGCCTGCCATCCTTCTCTATGGCCCAGTGCCTTCCTTTTCTCCCTCCATTAATTTCTGATCTCAGGTGAGAGCCTGAAACCCTGGCATTTAAAGTTCTAAAAGTTCTAAAGTTATAAACACTCATAAAAGAAATTTTTTTAGAAAGACAAAGCATCCAAATTAAATGTCACTCATTATTTTTCCTCTCAAACTGCCTTTCTTCTTGAGACATGATTTTACATGATTCATTTTAGAGGCTGCTCCTTTAATAGAACGCCTCCCCACCCCCAACAACGGAATCAGTCTTCCGTTTGGTTTTATTTTATGGTGTTCCTACTGCAAGCTCAGCGAATTACGAACAATCGTCTCCTTCCCCCAGTGGGCAGGCTTGGAAGAACTACCTTTCTCTAGATTCTTAGTAGCTGTAAAAGGAACAAAGATTATTTTCAAAGACTGAAACCTTTTTTTCACCCCAGAAGAAAAGAATGTATTGGAAAAAAAATAAGAAAGCATGTCTTTGCCCGACCTTGTTATCACTTACATTAATTCGGGATTCAGCCAAGAGCCCAAGGCTATTGTCTTGATCTTCACATCCTGTCTGCACACCATTTCAAAACATTTCCAGAATTCCTCCATACTTTGGCCCTCTTTGTGTTGAAATTGGTAGTCTTAATTTATTTCCAAAGTGTATCTTTTCTCTCCAAACTGAGTGACAGTGTCATGAAACGCTTCACCTTCTAATATCCTATCAGCAACATCGTAGCTTTCAAAGTCCAAGGTTATCTTCTGGGCTTTAGAAGTTTGGAAGCATTTAAGCTAAAGTCATGTTGACAAAGCACAGATACTCCTTTGCAAGATCACAGGGAACATTTTCCCTTTGGGGTGCATTTCCTCCAAGCCAACCTTCATCGGTTACTACCATGCGTGGCTCCATATCTCACACTTGATTTCTGATACTTTTGCCCACTTCTGAAAAATGGTTAGGAATATATCTATGGGTTGCTTTGACCAGACTTTAAGTTAAGTTCTTTTTTAAGTGAAATTCTTAGTCTCTTCTTTCAAAACGCCTGATTCTCTTAGAACAAGCCCACAAAAGCCCACAAGGAACATTTTAGACTGATGTGCACGTCGACCCTGAAGGGAAGAGTTATAATCCACACCATGAGATAATAATGATACTAACAATAGTAAGAAGGTGGGGGCATTTTTCTATGCGAAGAACTTTACATATATGAATGTAATCCTCACAACGACAAAAACCGAAACCATTGTGAAGTTCTTCACAATGAAATCCTTGGGGTTTCAAGGTGGAGAAAACATCATTAAAGGCATTCTGCAGTCAGAAAAATGGAGGCTGAGAAAGGAAAGAAACTTGTCTGTGAACATGCCACTGGTAAATGATAGAATGGGGATTTGATTCCAGGACTCCGTAATTAACTACTTGTCTACACTTCTTTCACCTTTCCAGGAAACTCTGTAAGTTGTATGAGCACAAATAAAGGTCCCAAAGGTCAGCGCCCTTTGTATCAATCATATGGCATTGTGGAAGTCCTCTCTGGTGGTGGGACGGGAGATCAGAAGCCCTGATCCTCATCCCTGGCTGGGCCTTCACTTCTTGAGCTAGTGTTTCCTTCTCTCAAAAATGCCTTCAATAATTCCTACCTCGTAGCAGTGTTGGGAGGGTCCCATGTGAACGTGTAGCCAGTCCTGAGCCCCGTGTGAAGAGACTCCTTTTCCCTTTCCCTCACATGCCATACGGTATGTGATGGTGATAGGGTTCTAGAATATCTTTCACTTATGTGCCAAAGGCACAGAAGGTTCACTTTCAAGTGTGTAAGCACTTGTATAAACATTTTCTAGATCAACACATCTTCTTGGCTTGCAGTTCAGAGCCCTCTCTGACAGGAGGTCACTGCCCACACATGGGGCACAAAAGTATTCGAAACACATGCAGCTGCTCCTCTAAGGTCTAGCCTCCAGCTAATTCTTTCCCGAGTTCTCAAATGCTGTGGCTACATGCTCAGAGAAGAGAGTGTACGTGGGGTTAGGGTGAGGGGGGCGCAGAGGCACGCCCTGGACTCCACGTCAAATAACGCCCCACTCAGTTTGAATAGGTTTGCTGTTCCCCCGTGGCCAGAGTGGTCTTGGCCCCAGTTATCGTTTGCAGTGTTCATTTTGTACTCTCATTCTCCGAGAATATTTGATGGGAAGGAGAACCTCTTAACTGAATCGGTTTTTTCTGCCCCGTTTCCTATGCTAATTCCTTCTGCAGGCAAACAGGACGTAGCTCACAAAACCCATGAGGCTCCATGAGAGAGGTTTTCGTTGCATCGGGGAGAAGTCTCTTCAGAATACACACGGGCCCAGTTTTGAGATCAGTGCCGGAAAAGTCAGGCGTAGACGGGATCTTAGAGTTCATTTATTCTCACGTCCCACCCACCACTCCTACAGGAAGGCAGTAATATAGCTCCTGGACAGAGGATCCGTGCTACCCACACACAGGAACAGGATGTCTAACTGTGAAACTCCATCTCCTCAACTGCCCCCCTCAATCTTATTTCTGTGCCCTTGATCTTCACTCCACAACATATCCAACCAATTGACACTGTTCCCCACACGTACCAGGTTTTCCGCTCTTTGAAAAAGCGAGCGTGTTACTAGGATTAAAAGCAAAACGAGACCCCCCAAACGCCTGGCTCGTGGGACAGAAGTTTAGGAAAGTTTTTGCATTTGGCGAAAATTGCTGTCTCCTGAGGGTATATCCTAATATCCGTGATTAACCAATAGATACAAAAAAGGGGAGATGCGAGAGTGGAATTCGTTAGTGGAACTAAGTTGGGAAAATAACTTAGGGGAGAATAGCAGACCTGAAACTAAGGTTGTCGGCTCAAATACAGGATGCCCACTTCAATTTGTATCTCAGATGAACAAACGTCAGTACTAGCAGTATGCCCCCAAAATTGCGTTTATCTCTTTTCTCTACCACTCTGTGTCTCTCCCGCCCCTTCCCACTCTACCCTCCCCCCCTTTCCAAGTGTTCTGTCTCTCACTCCTTCTTCCTGCATGGAATATATTTATCCTCAAAAAAAAAAAAAAGTGCTACTTCTACCAAAACATGATTCATGGTTTATCCGAAAATCATTATTGAACTCGAACGTCTGTTTGTGTGTTTGCTGAACCTGGTCGTTCTGTCTGATGGACCCACAGACTTCCTGGAGAAAGAAGGTTCCAGACAGGGAGCCCCGACACCAGAGCCGTTGTCGTTTGCTTTTCGGTCTGGGTCTTGCTCCTTCCTGGGCAGGGCCTCCCTCTGCTTACCAATGGAGATGATGCTGACCTTGTGAAAAGCAGTGAGAACCGCTGTGAGTGGTTCCACTTTAGGGTTACAACGTCCGCTTCCGTACTCCAGCCGCCCCTGGCTCTACTGTGGGATTCCTGCCCTGCAGATGGTCTTTTTTCTCGGAGCCCTAACCAGGGAAGGAAAAGAGAATGCCTCTTGTAACTCAAGACGTCGAGCCCAGCACGGTGGCATCTATGTGTGTGCAGGATCGGGACGCCTGATGATTGGAGAGGCGACCCCCCCCCCCGAGCTCCCTCTGAGATTTGCATTTCACGAGAGAAGGAGCCACGGGGATAGACCACAGGGGTGTCCGGCCACACAGCCGGGCCGGGCCGGTGCCACCCCCGGCCAGCCATCGATGGGCACCGCGTCCCCTCCTGGTCCTTTTCTATCCCCCACTTTGTCTCTGCCAGTCTGTACCTCTTCTCCCCTTTATCTTTCTCTCTCCCTCTCCTTTAAGGGTGTCCTTTCTCCCCATCCCTCTGTGCTTTCTGTCTCTCAGTGGCCACCTCCCCTGCCATCCTGCCAGCCTTTTCTCCATTTTCTTCTCCCGCGCTCATGCCCCCTCCCCCACTCGGTGACTCCTTCTTGTCCATCCCACCCTTCTTCTTCCTCTGCCCCTTCCTCCCACTCTCGCCCCCTTCGTCCTTTTCTTCCCCTTTCCCAGCCCTCTCACGCGTTCCCATTGGTGCCACACTACAGAGGTGGCATTTCTGAGCTGGGACTTCCTGTGATGTCTGTCCTTCCAGGCTCTGCCTCTGGCCACAGCGACACATTCGGCACAGGGCTGGCCCAAACCTACACGCGGAACCTGCTTAATTGGGCTGCAGGATCCATCCACAGGGCAGATTTCCTGAAACAAAGTCGGGTCTTTTCTAGCCTCGGAGAGCTGATAGGGCCTCATTTACAAGAGCCTGGTGTGTGTGTGTGTGTGTGTGTGTGTGTGTGTGTGTGTGTGCGCGCGCGCGCGCGCGCGCTGCGTTGGCTTGGCTCTGCAGAAACCAGTTTTGCAAGAATTCTGAGAAAATCTGTCAAATCACTCTTATCCTTGGAGCTTATGTTTGTTCCTAAGCATATTTTTGAAGGGATCAAAATAAGGTTTTCATAAGCTCTTTCCAAGTTCTGTGTTGAGAACGAAAAAGCAATATTCTAAGACTCTTTCTTTCCCAAATCTGGAGGGGAAATGCAGAGACTATTTTGAAATAAGAATGTGCATATGTATTTGAGTGTGTGTGTGTGTGTGCATGCATGTGTATACACACAATGCAACTCTGATAACCCTATACATGTATTTCCCTCAAAATATACTTTATGTATTTAAACTGTATCTGAATGTGAATCTATACCATGCACACATATACATACAAATCCTCTGAAGCCTGTGGTTGCATATAAATACCCGGTTATATAAGAAGACCGTATAGGACGATGTCACGGACCATGGTGAGCGATGAAAGCGTGAGGCATTTGGGGTTTCCGATTTTAAAGATACTATGCCGCTTCTTGGTTGAAGTTTAAATGAGGTTTGGGGCGCCTGGGTGGCGCAGTCGGTGAAGCGTCCGACTTCAGCCAGGTCACGATCTCGCGGTCCGTGAGTTCGAGCTCCGCATCGGGCTCTGGGCTGATGGCTCGGAGCCTGGAGCCTGTTTCCGATTCTGTGTCTCCCTCTCTCTCTGCCCCTCCCCCGTTCATGCTATGTCTCTCTCTGTCCCAAAAAAAATAAATAAATGAATGTTGAAAAAAAAATTTTTTAAATGAGGTTTAAGCGCTCTCATAAAAAAAAAAAAAAAGAAATCTTAAGTAGCTCTCACAAATAAGTGTGAAAGGAAATGAGCCCTCCCTTAAAGAATCCTTTGATAACAGGGAGACGAAGGCAAGCCTGGCCGAAGCAAAACTCAGAATTCACAAGTTTGACATTCTGGTCATGAATGGCCTAGGTCCACGCGTCAATGTGTCTCTTTTGCTTTCTGCCACGTGTCCAAGGGCTGAAGACCTCCACCTCCATCAGCAAACCCGAACACGTGTGAACAGGCATCTTTGGTTCTCTTTGGGAGAGGGGTTTGGAGTTGGAGCCTTGAATTTAAAAACAAAATGGCTGCGGCGCCTGGGGGGCTCAGGTGGCTGGGTGTCCAACTTCGGCTCCAGGTCATGATCTCACGGTTCTCGTGGGTTTGAACCCCGGGTCGGGCTCTGTGCGGACAGCTCAGAGCCTGCTTCGGATTCTTTGTCTCCCGCTCTCTGCCCCTCCCTCCCTCCCTCTCTCTCTCAAAAATAAACATTAAAAAATAAATAAAAATAATAAATAAAAAATGGCTCAGGAACGTCACGTGCAAAACGTTTCTCTGCTCTTTCCAGAGAACTACTCAATAATAGAGTCATCATGAAGAGTGTTGCTTTTAAAAACAAGCCCTCCCTTCCCCTTCGAAAGACCCCCTGATTTCACACTCAGTGTGACAATTGTAATTAGAGTACACACAACAATTTTAGATGAAAGCCATCATAGCTAACCCTTAACAACTGACTTTAATTAATTTACAATCCTCACTCCGTGGTAGAAGTTAGAACGATATTAGAAGGTAATGCACCCTGACAATATACCTGTATCAAAAGTCATAAATTAGTGTGTCTGGTCTCGAAAGGCAGGATGTTGTGAAGTTTGAAGGATAAGTTTACACAGAACTTCAACTCGATACTCACCTGTACATAAAATTCAACAATTTTATCTTCTCCAATTCCTGGAGAACAGATAGATTTTCTTTTAGTGTAGGGAAAAAGGACTGCAGGAGGACAAACAGGAGAAACAATAAAGACAGAGAATCTATGTTGTAAGTGGACTCTTGGTGGAAAACAGAGGGGAAGAAATACCAAACAGAAGTGGCCTTAATTAGCAGTTGACCCCGGAGCTTGCTGTGTTGAATTTCAGATATGCAGGCAGTGACTGACAACACACTGACAAGTTGTGTTGACTACCGTAGCCTTATAGTTAGTATTTAAATGAAGTAAGACGGGTTCCCCAACGTTGTCATTCTTCTAAAGATTATCTGGCTGTTCTAGTTCCTTTGCACTTCTATGTCTATATTGGAATCAGCTTGTCTATGTCTTGTTTTTTTTTTTTTAAGTTTATTTATTTTGAGAGAGAGAGAGAGAGAGCAGGGGTGGGGCAGAGAGAGAATCTCAAACAGGCTCCTCACTGTCATCGCGGGGAGCCAGATGGTGGGGCTCGACCCCATGAACCGTGAGATCATGACCTGAGCCAACACAGAGAGTCGGATGCTCAACCGACTGAGCCACCCAGGCGCCCCTCAACTTGTCTGTTTATACTGAACAGCCTGTGAGGCTTTTCATGGGAACTGTGTCGAATCTATAGATCAATTTGATGAGAATTCACAGCTCACAATATTGAATCTTCCAAGCCATAATCATGGTACATCTCCATTTGTTTCTAACGTTTACATTTTCTTCCCCTGCAATATCCTCTAGTTTTCCATCTAGGTTTGCACGTCTTTAGCTAAATCAGTTCCCCAGTATTTTATCCTGCTGTAATTATATAAAAACACAATTGATTTTCATACACTCATCTTGCATCCTGTAACACCGTTTAACGTAATTATCAGTCTGAGCAATCGTGAATTTTTTTAAAAAAGGAGAGGTTTACTTCCTTTTAAACCTTTGTGTCGTTGATTTGCTTTTTTTTTTGTTTGTTTTATCGCTCTGGCTGCACCGCCCGGTACAATGTTGACTGTCACTGCTTAGAGCAGACATCGTCGCCTTGTTCCTGATCTTGGGGGAAGTGTTCAATATTTCACAACAAAGTATGATGGAGTTTTCCGTTGATGCTTTTCATTAGGCTGATTAAATTGCTTTCAGTTCCCAATGTACGGGGTTTTATATCATTGGATGGATGCTGAATTTTATAAAATTCCTTTTCTGCCTTTAATGGCATGCTCATACAGTTTGACTCCTTTTCGCTATTAATGTGATAAATTATATCGGTTGATGGATTTTGAACGTTAAATTAACCTTATCTTCCTGGTCATGATATGTCATGCTTCTTATATATGCTGCTGGACCTGATTTGCTAACGTTTAGTTAAAGACGTTCCTGTCTGTCTTCATCAGGGATATTGATTTGTGATTTTCTTTTCTTTTTTTAATGTTTGTTTATTTCTTTTGAGAGAGCGCACGCAAGTGGAGGAGGGGCAGAGAGAGAGAGGGGGGAAGAGAGAGAATCCCAAGCAGGCTATGCGCTGTCAGCATGGAGGCAAACGTAGGGCCCAAACTCACGAACCGTGACATCATGACCTGAGCCAAAATCAAGAGTCAGGTGCTTAACTGACTGAGCCACCCCGGAGCCCCACGAGTTTCTTTTTTTTTATGCTGTATTTGCTTCATCAGATTTTGTTATCAGATAAAATGAGTTGGGAAAACATTTCTCCCTCCTCTGTTTTCTGAAAAAAAATCTGTATAAAATTGGCAGTATTTTTTTTTTCTTTAAACGTATGGTAAAACCCTCTGGGTCTGATGTTTTCTTTCGGGGAAGAATTTTCATTTCAATTCCATTTCTTTAATCCATCTAACATTAATAAGATTTTCCATTTTTGCCTTGTGTCAATTTTGGTAACGTGTTTTTCTGCAAATTGGTGCCTTCCAACTAGCTTGTTGAAATCACTGGAATAAAACTGTTCATAGTATTTCCTTCTGTCTTTGATGCCTGCAGAATAGGTTATATCCTGATACAGGTGATTCATATTTTCTCTCTTTTTCTTTGATCACTGTTGCCAAGAGTATCTCGATTTTATTAATAAGCTCAAAGAATCCACTTTTGGCTTTGTTAAATATCTATTCCTTATTTGCTTTCTCTTTCTTTGTTTGCTGCTTTTATCTTTATTTTTCCTTCCTTCTTTGACCTTGGGTTTAATTTGCTCTTTTTTTTTTTCCAGCTGCCTGAGGTGTATACTTAGATCGATGATTTCTTTCAATTCAAATTATGTTCGAACGTTTCTTGTGATTTTTTTCTTTTAGTCATGGATCGTTCAGCAGTGTGTACTTTTCAGACATTTGGGGCTTTTTTAAAGACCTGGGTTTTGGGTTTGTTTGTTTGTTTTCCACTAGTTGTTTTATTTGTTACTTAAAAGGACGTATAAAAGTCTAACTATAAGCATGAATTAGTCTTTCTTCTTCTTTAGTCCTGGAAGTTTTTCTCGGTCATTAAATACACTTGCCTTTATGTCATTAGAAAATGTTCCTATTTGTCTCTGGCAACATTCATTGACTATCTTACCTGACATTAATGTAGCCCTGCCAGTTTTTTTATGTGGAGTATTTGCATGGCATATCTTTTCTCTCTTTTTACATTTAACCTACTTGTGTTTTTATACTTAAAGTCCGTCTCTTCTCCACAGCATATAATTAGTTCCTTTATTTTTTTGAACCCCCTTCGACACTGCCTTTTAATTGGAGTGCTTGATCCCTTTATATTTAATACAATTATTGGCATTGTTAAGATTAGGTCTGCTCTTTGTTCCCTCTGTTTAAGACGCTTTCTTATGCGTTTATTGCTTTCTTTTGAGACTAGCAGAATTGTTACTAATAATTCTAAAGATGCTTTTCATCTCAAATCATTTCAGGATTTGAAACCAATATTTTTTTCTGTGCACCTGTGCACTTGAGGCATCACGTACCAAAATTATGTTAATCATATGTAGATAACATAAATTCCAGTGTTAAAGGGCAGTCATAGTAATTGAGTAATTATTGTTTAGATTTTAGCCGTACTTAAATTATCTAGATTCCAATAAGATGTGATTTCTTCTCTCAAGTGTCTGATCTAAAAATCTGGTTGGTTAGTTGGGTGGTTGGAGACATTTTCAGTGGCCTTGATCTGGGCATCATATGCTTTGACTTGATGCTTTTTCTTGTAAAAGCAAAGTAATTGTTTTTGAGATTAGATCTCAGTTTTTCTTCCCGTGCACTTCCTTTTCCTTATATTCCTGCCATGTGTAAAGCATGTAATTTAAATATTTAAAAATCAGGTGTCAAAAATAAAAAATAAAAAATAAAGATCGGATGTCAAGGATCGCATTCAAATCTGCACTCTACCCTCATAGCAAATATATACTAGGCTGATTGTATCACATTTTGTTAAATGTGAAATATAAGCTTTTTGAAAATCTTTGGAAACGTTTTGAGTCTCTAAAGTGTCATTGCTAGAAATAAAAGAATTCCTATTATATAATCTCTTTTGATTATTTTAAAGAGTTCACGTCCAAGTTCTACAACATTTAGAGCAAGTTGTAGCTTGAAATGAACAGCTTGAAA
The DNA here is from genome assembly GCF_018350175.1 of Felis catus. Classification (NCBI taxonomy): domain Eukaryota; kingdom Metazoa; phylum Chordata; class Mammalia; order Carnivora; family Felidae; genus Felis; species Felis catus. The sequence goes on along the minus strand of NC_058386.1, from coordinate 7,754,620 downwards.
GAACAGTTGAGTGATTTAGAAAAAAGTCCATTATTTTGTTAGTAATCACGGGTACCTTTCCATGAGCAGGGTTGGGAAAGCGTCTGGCTGAGGTTCATTATTAGCCTCACTAATATCAGCTCCACTTACAGATTTTAAAAGTTAAAGACTTAATTTTTAAATGAAAATCATATTTTTTTCCTTCTCAGAAAGTCACAGGATGACATGTATTTGGATGGACACAATGACGGCTTTAATTTTTTTTTTTTTCAGTTTATCTTCCCTTTATACTCATGAGTTAAGGAAGGATTAGCGTTCAGTAGCTAAGGTTTAAGAATGTACCGTTGGTCCACCCAGACGCGGTTTTGGAATTTAATTTGGTCAGCCTCTGGTTTAGCCAGACAAAGAGAGAGGAAGGTGATAGCATAGCCTAGTGCTTGTTGTTCTTGGAAACGTGACCCTTCACTTTTGAACGGTTCCCAGTTTGTCTGCAGGAGCGAGCCCCTATGACACAGGAGAGCAGTCAGAGAGGACAGTGAGTGAACATGGGTGACAGAAGTGTCTGTGCCACTCATTCATTAGGGACTCACAAAGGGGCATAGAAATTCTGAGCTTTTGTGGGGATTGAGAGCTTCATATCAAATGTCTGTCGGGTAATTTAATTACATGGGCACAGTAGGAATGACACAGTGGTTACATTAATAAACTGAAGCATTAAAGAATAATAGCCCAGTTATTGCTGAATTATGGGAAACACGCTGCCTATTCATTCCTGATGATATTAGAAGGGAGAAGGAGGGGGCTTCTTACTCTGTGCTTGTAATGCATAAAGAAACAGTTTCTTGCCTCTCCAGACCTGTGGAAACCCTGGTACAAGGAAAGGTCCCAAGTCGCGCCCAATAGCATAAATCTTGCTTTGTTTGAGATGCTTAAAATATCATAAGCTAAGTCTGTTTTTATGGGGCTAAATAAAACTGGCTCGGGCCAGACACGGTAATGAGCATGCGCTACACAAACATCTCCCCGCAGCCTTTCCAACAGATCACAGGCCTGATCATTCCCGTCCGTTGTCCTGGGCCTCTTGTTACTAGAATCCATTTTCTAACATCACAGGCTTCTAGGTTGGGAGCTTCACTCATCCCTTCTGGTGGACCGGAAGCAAAGGCCATCCCCCCCCCTCCCCCGGCCCCCGCCCCATAGGAGCAGTCCTTCATGTCGTACTGGATCCAGTAGAGGGATCCAGAGCTTGGATAGGGGCAGAGAGGGAGGGAGAGAGAGAGAATCCCAAGCAGGCTCCACCCGGGCAGCCCAGAGTCCGACGCGGGGCTCGAACTCATGAACTGTGAGATCATGAACGCTTAACCGACTGAGCCACCCAGGCGCCTCTTTGTGCACGGCTTTTAAAGAACCATTGCAACTCTAAAATTCTTTGAGCCTCTGAATTCTGAAAAACTTCTTTCAAGGAGAAAACAAACATTTCACTTGTACAGAAACTAATTACAATACCCAGTGAATGGTCCAAGGAGTCGCTGTTCAAGAATACGAATTCTATTTCGTGCTTTGGGGTTTTAGGAAAATCTTGGAGAATTCAAATGTGAACAAGGCAAATAATAGAATTGGAGGGAGACGATGGCTCGTTTCCTTCTACAAACTCGACAAAACTAGCAACTAGAAACTAAATCAGACTAAACTAGAAAGCAAACTAGAGTCGTCTGATCTCACGGACCAAACACCAAGTTGAAGTGTCGGTTGGTAACACCCTAGCAGGGGAGGCAGACACGGGTTATCTCATAGAAGGCCTTAATGATTCCTTAAATCGGTGGTTCTCAAAGTGAGAACACGGCAGAATCTCACGGACACAGATTGCCGGGACCCAGCCTCAGAGTTGTGATCCGGTCGTCTGAGATGGAGCCTGATAATCGGCATTTCTATCAGTCTCTCCTTCCCCCCATGCTCATGCTGCTGGTCGAGGGGCCAGACGTTGAGAACCCCTGCTTTGAGCAGAAATGGCGATGCTCTCGAGTCTTCCGAGAAGTTGCAAAATCCCCTCTCCGTTAGCAGAATTCGGACAAATTTTCGCTGAATCTCTCTCTACACATGGCTCTGATGAGCCGGTCCTTCATAATTCAAAAGGCAGAGTTTAAAAATAATAACGATGAAATAGAAACAGCATGAATCCTCCCTCTGCCGCATAACAGAGACATTACATAAATGGAGATTGGATCGCAGACTTAGTTCTTTAGCCCTTCTGAGCATTCCACTGGGATCAAGAAAGTAGTCTTGTAACATTTACTAATTGTATCCCTACCCAGTCCCGCTTTGTCATGTGCTCCAGGCCCAGAAGAGGGATCCAACCCCTGCCTACTGGTTCCCGTGTGGCCACAAGCTTCAGAAAGAGTTCAGTCAGCAGTTCCTGGCTCCTTTGCCCACACTAACCACAGTTTGGCCGCCACAAATGTGGGTCAGGGAGTCTGACCAGGGAGTGGGTCAGGGTCTGGCCAGAATGCCGGAGTATAGTGGTGGTTATAAGGACCAGAACGCTCGAGCTGGAGACATGTGATGCCGGCCCAGTTCTTAAGATGGGAATCGAGGGCAGAGGTAAACTCTGCTGTTCTTGGATTTGGTTCTGTTATCCCACCCCTTTCTGAAGCCAACTGCCGCTTACACAATTTTATTTTTCTCTCATAAATTCTGCCAGACGGTGGTTTCATGCAACCAGGCTTGGCTGTTGGATTTGAGTCAACTGCATCTTTATGACTCCGTTCTTAGAGAAAGAACACTCTGCTCAATTTTGTATCACAGACTCCAATCTTCACCTGAGTCATAAAACCCATAGTGTTAGAAATGCCTCCTTTTCTGTTTTAATTTGGTCACAAAGCTCAAGTAAATAATTTGATTTGAGTGTGTACTGTGTTTCCCTCGTGGGGAATTAGATTAACAGCTTCTTCCAATAATATGGCCTTGGTATTCATTGTATTACCGATCTCTACGAAATGGCAAATGTTGCTTCGCTGATACCCAGAGAGTATCTGCTTGCTGGTTCTGGTTTAAATATCTAGTGAGAAATCGGGCTTAGAGAGACCGGGCTAAAAGAAAAATCTCAAAACACGTAATTTCTCGAATACCTGGCTTACGTAGCTTTATCCACAGTCAGAGACTTCAAAACACATGGTGGATTTTTTTTTAAACTTCTACCTCGTTCCATTAAGAATTGAGGAGGCGTCGGGGAGCCTGGGTGGCTCAGTTGGTTAAGCACCGAACTTCAGCTCAGGTCACGATCTCACGGTCCGTGGGTTCGAGCCCCGCGTCGGGCTCTGTGCTGACAGCTTGGAGCCTGGAGCCTGCTTTGGATTCTGTGTCTCCCTCTCTCTCTGCCCCTGCTCAGCTCACGCTCTGTCTCTGTCTCTCTCTCTCAAAAGTAAATAAACTTTTAAAACATTTAAAAAAAAAAGAATTAAGGAGGCAAAATTCCAGAAATAGCATATTAAGAGTAACTATAAGGTGGGGCACCTGGCTGGCTCAGGCGATAGAGCATGTGACTCTTGATCGCAGGATCATGAGTTGGAGACCCACGTTGGGTATAGAAATTACTTTTTAAAAAAAAAAAAAAGAGTATGAGAGTGCTGGAAAGAAAAATGTCTTTGAGTACTCTGCAAAGTTCGTTGGCTGTTTTACAGCTTTTGTGCAATACGTTCTTTTTCTAAGGATATTGACCCTAAGAATGGTGTGTTTTTGTGCCCGTTAATGTGCAAAGATTTTTTTTAATAACTGTTATTTCAATATTGAATATTTAACATGGCCAATATATCTTAAAAATAGTTTTTTAAAAAATGGCTGCATGCAGCTTTATCCCTATCGAGTAGAACCTTTATAATTTTTACATCGGATCTTAGGGAATACTCTCATATTCTCTTTGCTTTCCTCAAAACCAAATCTCTCTTAAGCAGAGCGTTTGCCGGGAAGGCACTCGTGGAGGTCGAGAGAGATGCAATCTGGACGTCTGGGTACAACGAGTTAGAGCCTTGGTGCCTGCTTTGTCGATCGAGTTCATTTCGGGGCTCTGAAGTGGACATAGTGGGATTTCCAGATGGGGGGGTTGGCACCCTCAGTGTCATGGCGGTGTCATCCCTCAGAGGAAAAAGTGTTGTGGTGTAGTGACATGATAGGGTGACCCACTTTGTGGGGGAAGAACTCCCCTATTTGTTTTCCTTGTTTTTTATTTTCCTGCAGAAAAATAAGTACTAAAGACTCCATGTGAAGGTCCCCACTCAAATGACACCCCATTCATGAAGCATTGCAGGTTTTCCCAGCTGGAAATGATCTTACCATCGTCCTCTGAACTACAGAGCACCTAGGAAGGCCGGCGTCTTACTCTGACGGTGCTTGGAAGTGCGCGCTGAATAGGCACATGTATGGGCCGGGCGACATAATTTACAGAGTCTGGTGCAAAGTGAAACATGGGGCCCTTTGTCTAAAAATTCCTAAGAATTCCGGGGCGCCTGGGTGGCTCCGTCGGTTGAACGTCCAACTTCGGCTCAGGTCATGATCTCATGGTCTGTGAGTTCGAGCCCCACATCGGGCTCTGTGCCGACGGCTCGGAGCCTGGAGCCTGCTTCGGATTCTGTGTCTCCCTCTCTCTCTCTGCCCCTCCCCCACTCACGCTCTGTCTCTCTCTGTCTCTCAGAAATAAATAAATAAATGTAAAAAAAATTTTTTTTTAATCAAAATTCCTAAGAATTTCAAGATATCAACGGCAGACCATTCCTCCAAGCTTGGGGCCCTTCTGAGCTTGGGCTCCCGTGAGGCTACAGTGGGTAAACAAACGAATGAGTCCATCAGTCATTTGCTTACCCAACGGCAGCCATGGTTTCTCTTGTCTGGCCAGGACTCGGGTTTAAAAACAAGCGACAGCAACAACAACAACAACAAAAACACACCAGCCTGGGGACATCTGGCTGGCTCAGTGGGGAGGGCGTGCGATTCTCTATCTTGGGGTCGTGAGTTTGAGCCCCACATTGAATATACATGTTACTTAAATAAATAAAACTTAAGACACACATACACACACACACACACACACACACACACCAGCCAGGAGCCAAATTTTTTGATTCCTTGAGGCAATTATATTTTGTCTCTTTTACTCATGACTTTTATATAAACAGATGTTTCCTTAATATCTCATAGGTTAGTAGACCCCATTGAAGATGATCCAGCTTTTTACCAAGAGCTCCTGCCAGCATGCAATGCATATCGACAGTCTCCTTTTACTGCCCCTTAGTTATTTTTAGCTGTTTTAAGTTATAGGTGGTTTAAATATTTCAACTGTGGGTCCAGAACCGGTAAATGAGATAAAGAAACTACACCTTGAATGAAATACCCCTGTTTTTCTGAACTGTCTCAAATGATGTTTTAAAACTAATTTTGGGCCTTATAGCGTATTTCTAAGAAGCCTGAGAATGCAAGTGGCATGTGTGCTTTCTGTGACAAATTCCTTTTATGATGTTTTACTAGCGGAATAATGGAGGGTGGCATCCTTCATTCTTGAATGAGGCGTGTTTATGCAAGTCGGAGTGGGGGGGGGGCGTTCTACAAAAGGAAAACGGGAGAGCAAAGTCCGCCCTGGAAAAATCCAGCCGCTAGAAATGTGGTCTTGTCCAGATAGTGAGAAAATAATTGTCTCCAGGTTTGATGAAGGGTTTATGGCGCTAACATTTTAGGATGAAATACAGCTGGTTTCAAATTCCACTGTCAACTCAGAATCAAGCTAATTTCATGTGGTTTGGGGTTTTGCAACTACTTTTTTGCAGAGTACTTCTCAGGACTTTTTGTTCCAGAAACACCCTCGAGCCAAAAAAGAAAAGAGAGAAAAAAGAGAAAAAGAAGAAGGAGGAAAGAAAAGAAAAAGAAAAAGAAAAAATGAAATGAAATTTTACTCCAGCCCCAGCAGAAAACTTACTGGGCAGCATTACTGATTTTTGCCAGCAGAGGGCACCATGACACCTCCTTCCGTTCCTGAGGTCCCCCATAACTTCAGCAGACGCCTCAAAGAGGTTCTTTAGATCCTCAACGTGGACACACAATCTCTCTGATAAGAGAGTAGGGGGAACCGGCAAGAAAAAGACAGTGACACTTTCCAGAGGCAACAGCTTCTGCAGTTCTAACAGGCCGTCAGCGTCAGAACTTGCTGTGGGCCTTCTCCTTGGGACAACTGAATTCTAAGACAGGATTTGGGCTGGGTTTCGGACTGGCTGGCCTCCCTTTGTTCCTGTCTCCTTCCTGAGCTGGATCTCCAATCCCCTCAGAAGTTCTTTTTCTGCTTAAATCAGTAAATGGGCAATTGATTAAGCCTAGCATGATAATAATAATAATTTTAAAAAGTCAGCTTTCCTCTTGAGGGCTAATATTCATTAAGTCTGAGACTTAAAGAACAGGAAGGTATTTGTGTGCTTTCATGGCCGATTTGGTAGGGGAAAGCAATGGACTTAATCCCTAGTTCCTGTTTGTCTTCGGTTTTTGTTTTCCCCCTATGGGAATGGTCATTTGTGTCCTCTTTCTTTGAAGATTTATCATCTCCAGTTGCTCAATAATAACTAAGGGGTCAGCACTGCTAAATATCCGGATCATATCATCCGTACTTAAAGGGATTGAGAATCCAAATTCACATGCGTTTGTATTATCTGTTTGGTATTCATAATAACAACATGTACTTCGGTGGGTTAAGCCAGGGAGGTGGATCCGCTTACATGGCAAAAGAAACTGTTAGAACTAGAAGGAGGTTCTGAGAAATTTACACCCCCTGTCTCCCGACTCTGGACAAGAAGCGTCATCCATGATGTGATTTTTGTGCAGCAGTTGACTTCTTTTTAAAATTATACTTGGCATAGGATAACATCAAAAGGTTTTTTCTAACCACGCATTGACTCAGTCATATAAGGAGATGGCCAGAGAACCGTGTGGGTGGCAATTTGGAAGTATTTCCGTGCATAATCCTCCAAAGAGCAAGCTTGTGTTCTAAAAGAAAGTGTTCTGTTTTGAGTGCAGAACTATTGATTTGGCCTTAATTTTCAGAGCGCTGTGTTTTTAGATTTCATCTCCTTTGCCCAAGAAAACACTTGGTGTTTTTGCTCGCACACTAAGGAAGTCTTTTGCCCCCACGGTCCTTATGTTCCAAGTTGAACTTTGGGTGAGGGGAAATGGGATCCTGTGTTTGGGGCACAAAATGACCATGGAAAGTATTTGCTGATTGATGCCGCCGAAGCATTAGCAAAGAATGCTGTCTCTTTAGATCTGATAAGCCCGAAACTCACAAAATTATACTTTATATGAATTTGTCTGAGTTTGAAACATACAAACCTGTTCCAGCTGTTACTCCCCAGCCCCGTGGATATGGGGTTGGATGAATTGCCCCCGAATTCGCGCGGCAGAGAGCTGGCCTTTCGTTCGGGTGCACACACGCGTATGGGCAAATGTCCTGTTTCACACAAGGAAACCTCTTAACACCTCGCTTCGTCTTTGCGAAAAGACCGACCTCCTAATGCACTCCAGTTGAATCGTCCCTTTAAAAACAGCAATACGTGCAGTATACAAAACAGAATATTACGCCTTGATTAGGACAAAAGTAGAACAGTAGTAAACGCTTTTTCTTTAGTCGTCGTATTTTCATGATAGAATTTTGTTTTACTTACACAAAGCTTGGCATTCTCTGTGTTATCACTAATTGCTTTGGTAATTATTTTTTTTTTTTCCTTTTGTCCGATGATATTGTTCCCTCATGTTAACATCTTGGCAGGCTCCTTGGATGTAAAATCTTTTCAAGCCCTACCAGACATGGCCTCATTTCCATTCCCTTTTTATGATGTTTGGAGTGACTTACTTTTATCCATGGCTATCTGGAAGCATGAGCTACGGTTAAATAAGCAATAGCACTAATACAATGGAAACAAAACCGGGGTAGAGCGTTCCAGATTTGATTAACGAAAAGCGATGGCTCGCAGATTTTAAAGAGGCTGTGCTAGTTCCGCACAGTATGAGCAACTGCCAACGAGGAGGTGTTCCTTTAGAAGAGGTGTGCTGGGCCCTCTCCCATTCAACTTCAACTGGGGCTTCACTTCAAGCTGTGCTCCAGGAAGACATGCTTCTTCCCAGGGCCTGGTCTGCTGGCCTGCCGGTGAACGTTTCTGCTCGGTTCTGGGTGCCCAAGGACTGTCCCCCAAGGAGGCTCTCCCTCACCCTTTCATTGCATCTTCGTTTTCTTTTAAGAGTAGTCTTTTCAGGGGCGCCTGGGTGGCTCAGTCGGTAAGCGTCCGACTTCGGCTCAGGTCACGATCTCACGGTTCGCGGGTTCGAGCCCCGCGTCGGGCTCTGGGCTGAGGGCTCGGAGCCTGGAGCCTGCTTCGGATTCTGTGTCTCCCTCTCTCTCTGCCCCTCCCCTGTTCGTGCTCTGCCTCTCCCTGTCTCTCAAAAATAAATAAACGTGAAAAAGTTTCCAAAAAAAGAGTAGTCCTTCCAAAATGCAAAGAGAAAGCATCTTGCCATGGAGTGTGTGAGAGAGAACACTGCCAGGCCAGCGGGTGCAGTTCCAAGTGCGCCAAGTATAGTGGTGCCCCTGGGAAGAATAAATGATTAAGCCAGGGAGACGCTATAATAGTAACTGGAAACAGTGTGTTTTCTTTCCTCCGCATTCTGGATCCCCTTGTCCCAGGGCATGAAAATGCCAACATGATGACGTGTTTTTCAAAGCTTGCAATGGAGATGAGTGCAGAGGAGATAGGAGGCATTAACGCGACGTGACTGAGCAGGCCCAGGGAACAGCGGGAGAGGTGACCCGCCGCCCCCCCCCCCCGCCCGAAACTGACTAAATGTCAACGCTTCTGCTCCAAAGACCTTTGAACCATCTCAACTAGTGGGCTTTAAGCCTACATCTCCAAGAGATCACGGGCTGCACAGGAAATGAGATGCTAAGTGAAAATCCCAACCCAGATTTTCTATTTTTAGTGTAAATGGTTGCGTTAAAGGGAATATCTTGATTCGTTCTTGAGTTACCCAAACTGAAAACTTCCTTAGGAAATTCTCCCTCCCTCTTTCTCTGTCTCTCCACCATTTTGTAGCTAAAGCAGTGGTTTGTTTTGTGTTGTTTTAGTATAGTTGGCATACAACGTTACACTGGTTTCAGGTGAACAACTCTACATTATGCTGTGTTCACGACAAGTGTCGGTACCATCTGTCACCATACAATGCTAAGACAGTATCGTTGACTGTATTCCCCGTGTTGTCACCTTTCATCCCCGTGACATTCATTCCATAAATGAGAGTCTGTATCTCTCATTCCCCTTCACCCATTGTCCCCATCCCCTCCACCCCACTCCCCAGCAACGGTTTTGAACTTGGACATATTATCAGCATTCCCTAGAAGACTTGGTAAAGCCCAACGAGCCCGTGGTCAGAATTTCGGATTCAGTCAGGTCGGGGGCGAAGCCTCAGCATTTGCATTTTTTTAAATTTGTTTATGTTTATCTACGTTTTTTTAACATTTATTCACCTTTGAGAGACAGAAAGAGACAGAGCGTGAGTGGGGGAAGGGCGTATACAGAAGGAGACACAGAATCCCAAGCAGGCTCCAGGCTCTGATCTGTCAGCACAGAGCCCGACACAGGGCTTGAACCCACGAGCCACGAGATCATGACCTGAGACCAAGTCAGATGCTCAACTGGCTAAGCCACCCAGGCGTCCCTATGTTTATTTACTTTTGAGACAGACAGAGACAGAGACAGAGAGCACACGCATGAGTGGGGAGGGGCAGAGAGAGAGGGAGACAAAGAATCCAAAGCAGGCTCCAGGCTCTGAGCTGTCAGCACAGAGCCCAATATGGGGCTCGAACTCAGGAACCTTGAGATCATGACCTGAGCTGAAGTCAGACAGACGCTTAACCAACCGAGCCACCCAGGTGCCCCCAGAATTTACATTTTTAACAAGTTGCCGGGTAATGCTGATGCTGCTGATCTGGGGACCACGCTTGGAGAACCACTGGGCTACAGGCTCATCAGATAGCAGTGTCTTATTCTTTCCAGGTTTTATGGAAGATGTTGGCCAGTCTGAAGGAACTAATTTCAGCAGGAATCCTCCTTACCCCTCATCTGATCATTAGAGCTTACAAAGGAAAGCAGTCCAAGTTTTCATGACTTCTCCTAGAACCCAAAGATGTATCCAGTGGTTCCTCTTCATAGTTTCTTTCCTCAACTACTATCCTTAAGAAGAACTCAGATGTCGCTGAGGCACTACCCCATGTAGAAGTTCCGGTTGCAGAGATGAAGACTTCTACCCATGACCCAGGCTAGAGCTGAAGCTTGTTAACATCTCGTGTTGCCACGGCTGATATGCTTGAAATGATTATTCAAGTGTCAACTTTGAACCCAACAAGCTGAATTTGAAGTACATTAAAGCAGGGTTTCTCAACCTTGGCACTATTGGCATCTAGGGCCAGTAATTCTTTGGGGTGGGAGGTTGTCTTAGGTATTACAGGACGTTTAGCAGCATTCCCATCTCTGCTCACTAGATGCCAGACCCCCACCCCAGTTGTGACAACCAAAAATATTCCAAACATTGTCAAATGTCCCCCATAGGGCAAAATCACCCTTGGTCAGGAACCACCGCATTCAGTCGTTCACAAGGTCACTGACACGTAGAAAAGAATTACAAAGTACATTTATAAGAGCATGCTACCATAGTTCCCTTGAACTGCACTTTCAGCATTTGGCCAGCGCAAACCTTTCTACGCTGTCTGTTGCATCTTGACCCTTTGACTCACGAACTGGACCCTAACTTTTGTTCCTTCTCTTTCTGTCCAAGAGGGGAATACATGAAAAGAGAAGAAAACGACAACTGAAATACAGTTGACTCTTGAAGAACATGGGGGTTAGGGGCACTGACGGCCCACTCAGCTGAAAATCTGTGTATAATTTCTGACTCCCCTAAAGCTTAACCACTAATAGCCTAATGTTGACTGGAAACCTTATAGGTAACATAAACAGTCGATTAACACGTATTTTGAATGTTTTATGCATATATACTGTATTCTTACAATGAGGTAAGCTAGAGGAAAGAAACGTTATTAAGAAAATCATAAGGAGGAGCGCCTGGGTGGCGCAGTCGGTTAAGCGTCCGACTTCAGCCAGGTCACGATCTCGCGGTCTGTGAGTTCAAGCCCCGCGTCAGGCTCTGGGCTGATGGCTCAGAGCCTGGAGCCTGCTTCCGATTCTGTGTCTCCCTCTCTCTCTGCCCCTCCCCCGTTCATGCTCTGTCTCTCTCTGTCCCCCCCCCAAAAAATAAATAAACGTTGAAAAAAAGATTTTTAAAAAAAAAGAAAATCATAAGGAAAAATACATTTACAATACTGTACTGTATTTATCCAAAAAAAAAAAAAAAAGTCCATGTATAAGAGAACCCATGCAGTTCAAACCTATGTTGTTCAAGAGTCAATTGTATTTCAGTTGTAGTTTTCTTCTCTTTTCGTGGGGCCCTTGGGTGGCTCAGTCGGTTGAGCATCTGACTTGATTTCAGCTCAGGTCATGATCCCAGGGTCCTGGGATCGAGCCCCGCATTAGGCTCTGCACTGAGCGTGGAGCCTGCTTAAAGATTCTCTTTCTCCTCCACTTTCGCTCTATCTCTCTAGAATAGAATAGAATAGAATAGAATAGAATAGAATAAATGAATCAATATGGCTGGGAGTATTTTAATCATGTTTCACATCACATCCATCTAAAGGTGTTTTATTAATTTATAATTATTGGACTGGTTTGTTTGCCTCTCGTAGTCACAGAAAAGGCCCAAACATTACAGGGGCTTGAAAGAAGTCCATTAATGATTTGAAACTTGTCAGACCATTCTGGGGCTAGGGTGACATCTAAAGTGCCTCTCACTAATTTAAAAGCTATTCGGGGGCTTTCTACTCACAACAATAAAGAAAACTCTCATTAATTGACTGTCACTTTCCTTGGCAAGAAGACTGTTGTTCATCCTGGCTTCTAAGAGCATCATGAGAATAGCTTGTTAATACAATAGAGAGTCAGACGTAAGGGAGGAAGGGCACTGGAACAACCCATGCGCTCCCGTCTCTCCACTTCTTTGGACCTGGGGTTAAGGGGTGGGGAGGTGTAGAGGAGAAACCATAGTACTGTCACTGAGGAGGAAAAGTAGGAATAGCTGCGTAATGAATTCAACAGTCAGCCTGGAGATGGGACAGAGCTGGTAGTTCTGTCTCTCACAGTTATGATGACAGTATTTCCAGAGCAAAATCAAGGAGCATGGTCTGACCCAAGAATTTGTGTCACTTCCAGATGTGAAAAGCATCTGGGAGAGGGGGTTTGGAAGTCAACATGTTGGAATTTTCCGTGATATTTACGTGGATTACATAAGAGGACAAAAGCAGAGAACATACAAAATCATGGCTCTCCCACACATGCTGGCTAATGTGATCAGAGACTTTGTGTCCACTGCCTGAACGCGGTAGCTTATGGATCGATGTTTGTCAGAGGGAGGGAGGGAGGAAGGAAGGAAGGAAGTTGAGAAATATGCCCTCTTCTCCTCCAAAGTAGGGAATGGCCTGGCTGGAAACTCTTAAAACAAGCTAATAGCTCTCGTATGGTTGGTGGGATTGCAAATAAATACAAGTTTTAAGGAAAGTAGTTCATCATCTGTATTAAAACCTCCCCCCCAAATTATGTCCTACTCCCAATCAATTCTACATCTAGGAATTTATCCTAAGGAAGTAATTGGGCACATCTGCTAACATGAGTATAAAAAATGATTTTGATAATAATCTACATTTGAGCCAAAACATGGTAAATGATGTAAAGGACCAGCAAAAGTGGGTCCAAGGAATTAATGTTTGGTACATCCATACAATGAAGTATTATATGGCCGTTAAAATATTAAAAGGGCAGATTATCATGTGATCTGCATAGAATAATCCAGGGAAGTAAATCAAAACAATGACCATGAATTACTTGAGTAATTTTTTAAAAAGAAAAAGTATTTTGGGGCGCCTGGGTGGCGCAGTCGGTTAAGCGTCCGACTTCAGCCAGGTCACGATCTCGTGGTCCGTGAGTTCGAGCCCCGCGTCGGGCTCTGGGCTGATGGCTCGGAGCCTGGAGCCTGTTTCCGATTCTGTGTCTCCCTCTCTCTCTGCCCCTCCCCCGTTCATGCTCTGTCTCTCTCTGTCCCAAAAATAAATAAAAATGTTAAAAAAAAAAAAAAAGAAAAGAAAAAGTATTTTAAAAATGATTCCATCACAGGGCACCTGGCTGGCTCAGTCAGTACAACATGTGACTCTTGATCTCAGGGTCGTGAGTTTGAGCCCCACGTTGGGCATAGAGCTTACTTTTAAATAAATAACAATAATAATTCAATCATGAGGTATCTACCTCATCCACTTATCCTGATCACTAACTGGTTTATATAGTAAGAGCCTTTCCTCAAGAGTTATTCTAAGGGACTCCTGCATTTTTAGATATGGCATTTCACTATACACGGGTTTTGGCTGCAAAGACATTATCGTTGCTCAATAACTAACGTACTTATTAATTTATACAACTTATTAATGACATGATTATGAAATTTATGTAACTTATTAACTCTTACAACGCAATATGTCATCTTATCACTCCAGAAAGAGTAAAAAGTTGGCTGCTTCTTAGTTTAGTGCGGCATCGGGGCAAGATAAAGTCTGTGGACACATAACATTGGTCAGACATTTCTACAAAGACGCAAGTAATAGACTGCTTCATTCTTCTAAAGTACACAGCAGAAAATAGTAGCCCCAGTAGCTACCCAAACCCTTCACTGGCATACAGCTTTGGCTGGCTCCCAACCACCTCATCAGTGAACCCCACCTGAATTTCCTGCCCTAGGAATTCTCTTGCTGCCAGCAACGGGTTCCCACACCTGTAATAACAATTGACCATGAATGTTGGACCTCCAGGTAGCTTCTTTCTCCAGAGGACTCCAGACACATAATCTTCCCCAATGGTTAGACCCATAAATTCGGGGCAGTTAAATTGAGCTGTCTCATTTCGAAGTGAATAATCACTCTAAAAAAAAAAAAAAAAAAAAAAGGAAAACCCTGCTGTCTTCCTCACTCCCCACATCCCACACACACTCCCTCCTCCAACTTTCTCCAGACTTTCTGACTTTTGCACTTCCTTTCCTGAAGTTTGCCTTTTGAATCAAACTCGCTATTGCAGTTAAAGATGAGCGTACTGAGTTAGAACAAAGTAAGAAAGTTTTACCTGGCTCTTGTAACCTATCACAAGAGGATTACAGCTTCCAAAATGGCATGCCATCCAGAAATGTACAGGATTCCCAAGAAAGGACCCAGTGATGGTTAATAAATAGCATGTGAATTCTGTACCACGTAAGTGAATCCACTTGTATAAATTTGGACTCGAGTTTGAATTTCGGTGGGTGACAGCGATGATGGTGGTCAGAGTTTGCTAACTGCCTCTGGCTGCTTTCGCTCAAATCATTTTCCTCCACTTTCAGAAACTTGTCAAGTCACCAAATTCTTTCTTAGACGAATGAGCCAGAAAGGGCGAAACTCGCCTAACCTGCCTACAGCCTGCTGTTCTGTCTTTCCCCGATACTAAAGACCCAGAACTCTACGTTACTGAGCAGGCAGTTCATTGTGCACTCGATACTTACTTTGTACAAAGGCGAGGCACCTAGAAAGCTAAACCTTAAGGCTAACCTTAAAAAACTGCCATTTTGCCCGTCAGGATGGTCAGATATTGACAATTTCATCGTGATCAGCCTAAATATGTGAAAATAATTTCGATTCAACTGAAAAGGGTTTTTCACTGGCTCCAGGGAGAAGTCACTAGTTAAATACGTTTTATTGTGAACGTTGGGGTGAAGTGTGGGCTCCCTTTGTAAATTTCACAATGACACCTGGATTTATCCCTCTGGTTCCATGTTCTGTTCATTAAAAGCAGGGCATATGTGTTGTCTGAGAAATAGCTAAGTGCAGAAAAGGACATCCGGTGGTGGTCCTCTGTTCGAAGTGAGGTTTGCAGGTTCTCTCTCCCAGGTTGGCTTCGGAGAAGTCAGTCTTTTTAGTTGCACTTTCTTCTCGTTTCTCCCAGGAACATCGATTTTTCTCTCTAGTAAGAGTCAAGTGACCTAAGGAGAAATTGACCGGTCTGGGTTAGCTCAGACACCCTAGACTTCTCTGTTCATTTCCCTTTTTCTTTCTGACCTGCTGACCATCCTCCTGTGCTCCAAACCTCCATCGAGCTTGGAGGGCACTGACTACTTAAGAGTAGGAATTACTTTGCCATGATTTAATTACTTATTTTTCTACCTAACCGGTTTTTAAAAACATGAGTTATTTATACATGCCCGAACCACCAGCCCACATTTCACCCCCGAAATAAAATTAATATCACAGAATATACATCTTAAAATAAATGTTAAATTCTTGACATAGAATGCCCGGGCATTCATATTTATGATTTGAATAAATACTAGAAAACAGAACCTAAGGTATTCATCTTTATCAGTAAAATGACCAGATAATTTCTACCAACTATTGTCCTGTTAGCTGATTTATGATTATATCTCTTTATTCAATAGTAAGGTCTTGACATTGAAAGATTCATTCATATAACTCTAGCAATACGGTGCATTTATTTAAACCACACTTGACTGGTGGTATATAAATAATCTCCCCCAAACCATATTGATTTCCCAAAGGGAATATTAAATGCTAAATAACTTCAAGATTGGAAGCAGTCCTGTCTCTGCCTTCATTTTTGATATAATCAAAACTGATGACATTGTAGCTAGCTTATTTTTAATAATTCACACATTGAGAGCAAAAGAAAATATTACACCATCGCTGGGGGACATGAACTTGTAGTGCATAGCACATTTGCCTTTTCTTAATGAATGATAACGGATTGACCACATCAGGGTGTCTGCCAGGGATTAAGAATGTGTCTATTCTTAATGGGGCTATAAATTAGCATGGTGTATTATTCTCCAGATATCAGATACTTACATAGCACAAAGTCTTTGGGAAGAATGTAGCTCACAAATCTCTCGTTGGTCTTCACAGAATCTTGATAAAGTATATAATATCCTGATTTTATAAACCAGAAAATTAGGCAATGTATGGCTCTTGGACAATGAAAATGACTTTGACCATATTGGCGAAGTATGGCTATATGTTCAAACAATTCTCTTTTTCCTCCTGGACACGAAGCTGGATTTCATTTCTAGCCTCCCTTATAGCTGGCAGTAGTCATGAAGCTGAGTTCTTATCAACGGAAGAGCAGGATTCTGGTCACGATCTGTAAACCGCCCCCCCCCCATTGCAATCTGTGTATTCTCCCTTTCCCCTTTTCAGGGGTGAAGGTGAAAATTCCAAACACCTAAAAGGAAGCAGAGCCGTAAGGTTGTTAAAGCCTGGATCTCTGAGTCCCAATGTAGAGAGAAGCATCCCAGAAGTCCAGAATACCCAGGATCATCTATGTGGGACTGTTGCGTAATTTCTGGATTGCAACAGTTAACCTACCAGGACTAATCCACCAGCAACCTGAAAATACGTGATAAACCTGGAAATGTTGGACCCAGCAACCCTTGATTCTAGGTTCCCGAAAGTCATTGCTTTCCTTCCCCACCCAATTAGAGAAGGGTAATTAGCCCCCACTATGGTATTAGGCACTATGTCTTTATATCCCTTTAATATTGTTTGAAAGCATAGTAATTTATGGTACGCCCTGTTTTGGGTGAGTTGACTATAATACGTATTTCTATAGAGAAAATTTGATTGACTTCCTTTTCCGAAGTAGAGATGTTTCTACCAAGAAAGCTTTCTTTTTTTTTTTTTTTTTTTTTAAGAAAAAGTGAGAGCACGGGAGAGGGGCAGTGGGAGAGGAGGAGAGAGAATCTTCAGCAGGCTCCACACTCAGCTCAGAGTCCAATGCGGGGTTTGATCCCACAACCCTGGGATCATGACCTGAGCTGAAATCAAGAGTCAGATGCTCAACCGACTGAGCCACCCAGGCGCCCCTTAAGTATAAGACCTTGATGTTGTATTCACAAGAGCAGTGTTCTTATTCAGGGAAGTTTCCTCCCCAGAAGACATGTGACAATGTCTGGAGACATTGCCGGTTGTCACAAATTGAGGTGGGGGGAGGGGGTGCCATGCTACTGGCATCTAGTGGGTGGAGGCCAGGGACACCACTTAACATCCTACAGTGCACCACATGGCCGTCCAGAGCAAAGAGCTGTCCGGCTCCAAATGCCAACAGCACCGAAGTTGGGAAAGCCTGGTTAGGTTGTGGGATCCGGGAGGGTTAGCGCCATGTCCGTGTTATCCACCGCTGTGTCTTCGGTAACCTGCACAGTGCCTGAAACATAATGAGCACTTAGTAGTATTTGCCCAGTGAATAAATGCACTGAGTCCCTCCCAATTAGCAGTCAGTGGGCGGGGCCGTACTTGGCGGGATTTGGAGGAAAATCTTAGCTTCTCCCGCTCAGTAGGAAAGCGCTCTTAAGCAACTTCCCCTGCCTCTCTAGGTCTCAGTCTCCTCCTCTGCAAAGTGGGGAGAATAATAGTTGCACCTTCACGGAGCAGTTGCAAAGATCAAATGAGATGAAGAACCCAGAATGCTCAGCCAAGTGGCCAAGATGCCCTCAATAATCATTAACGTTTAATAATAATTTATTATTTATAATATAATAATATAATAATAATGATTATTAACGGCTTCCTGTGCTTTTATCTTGTGCCAGGGGAAGGAGGTACACCATCTCATTTCATCCCCTCGACAATGTCCGTGGAGTAGGGCTTTTTGCTTCCGTGTCACAGGAGAGGAAACGGGGCTTTAGAGATGTCAAGCGACCTGCCCACAACAGCGTGGGAATCATGAGGACCCAAAGCCCAGGCTCTCTCCATCACAGCACACTGGCTTCTTTACAAAACTCCCAAAACTTCACTGCCTTCCATAAACTCAGAGGACGTGAAGGTGATCTCCTTCAGCTTTACAAAGCTCCTTTTGTGTGGTGTTGACCGTGTTCACTGAGCTAAGTGGCAACATCCCACTTTCCGGAGTTTTTACCTAACGTGTAACGTACCGTGGCCAACACGTTCAGAAGGTTATCGAATCTTTGGTCCCATATGGTACCGTTGCTTGAAAGTCAAAGTTGCGAATGTGAGATTTACTAGAAAAGAGAGATGCCTGTATTCAACTGTAACTTTGTGCCCACCCTGTTTTAGCTACTGGGTTCTAAGTTTCTTGTAATCATGTACTATATTCTGTTTCTTTTGTGGTAATACCTGACCCAGGGCTCCTGGCAAGTGTAGTATGGATGCCGTCTCAATTTTTAGGATGCAAAAAAGTCCCCCCCTCCCCCGAGTGCTATGAAACGCATATTGATTTCATAGTAACAAAGGGATTTAATAAAGCCTCAAATTTCCTGTTAAAGCTTATCCAACATCCATCTAATGCTTAACAAGATTTAGCAAATTAAATTTAACAATGTTTTGAGAGTCAAAACAAAAAATTGTAAAGGAAAGGAGGCTAGGTGATTATAATCTTTCCTTTCTTTCTTCCTTTCTTTCTCTCAGCCATTGAGTTTAATATTTCTCGTCTCCTTTTTTTTAACAATATTTGTCGGTACAATGACATGTGGGCTCTGTTGTAACTTTTACTGATAATCGCACGCTACGTCAGCTTGATGGAGTGTTGCGGGCTTCACAAAACCAAATCACAACAATTACAAGGGTCTGGAGGCTCATAAAGGCAGGGAGGCAGGGCTACTGGTGATGGCAGTGTTGGGAAGTGTTGGGAAGCCATTGTGGCCATTTCCTTGGACGCTTTGCTAATAGCCACCACATCGGGTAGCAAAGTGATAGGCCCTGGACTCTCATTGAATGGTGTTTTTCTTTTCTTTTTTCCCTTTTTAAAAATTGTTTAAATGTTTATTTATTTTTGAAGGAGATAGAGACAGAATATGAGCAGGGGAGCGGCAGAGAGAGAGAGGGAGACACAGAATCTGAAGCGGGCTCCAGGCTCTGAGCCATCAGCACAGAGCCCGACGCGGAGCTCAAACTCACAAACTGCGAGATCACGACCTGAGCCGAAGTCAGACGCTTAACCGACTGAGCCCCCCAGGTGCCCCGGAAGATGTTTTTCTTCAGAAAAAAATCCATAAGAAAATTTTGACCTGCTAATGACATAATTTGTAATAATATTTAATTTAAATACATTAAAATTAAAATTAAATTAAATTAAATAATTTAAGCTTAGCACTAAACGTACTTTTTAAATGTCACAATTAAGTAGAAGAACTACAGTAGAAATGGTTAGGAAAGACTCCGGGACCACTCCAGAAAGTGAGGTGGCAGATGGAAAGGTTACCGTGCCCAGTGGACAAGGTGCCAGGTGCAGAAAGGGGGTGGGCGAAATATTTCACTAGGCACTGGTTTGAAAGCATTCTGTTTACATTTTCTTTTCCCGTAAGACTGGCACCATGTGCTTCTGGTACAACTAGTCTTTCAACAAAAGTTATATTGCAACAGCTCCCCAAAATACATTTAAGAGATGTTTCGGCGATAGATTTGTGTTAGTGGCTTATGTTAGGATAAATCTCATTCCCGTTCATCGGACCTCGGAGATAAAATAAACCTGGCATTTAGCCTGTATGTACTGATTTTAAAAGAAAATTTTAACATGTTTAACATTTTTTTAGTATTTTATTTTTTTGAGAGAGAAAGAGCACAAGCAGGGGAGGGATAGAAGAGGGAAGAGAGAGAGAGAGAAGAGAGAGAGAGAGAGAGAGAGAGAGAGAAGAGAGAGAGAGAGAGAGAGAGAGAGAGACAGAGAGAGAGAGAGAATCTCAAGCAGGCTCCACACTCAGCAGAGCCCGACACAGGACTCAATCCCACGACCCTGGGATCATGACCTGAGCCTACATTAAGAGTCAGACGTCTAACAAAGTGAGCCACTCAGGCCCCCCCCAATGAGTTTATTTTTAAGTAATCTCTATACCCGACGTGGGGCTGGAACGCACAACCCCGAGTTCAAGAGTCTCACATTGTGTGGACTGAGCCAACCAGGCTCCCTGAAAAACGAACTACTTTGAACGCACCAAAAGGAAAGAAGAAATCATTATGGGCAAAGCTTTATCTTATTTTAAACTGTCTTCTTCTCTTCTCTTTTCTTCTCCTTCTTACCCCCTCTCTCTCCCTTCTTCCCTCAAAGGTGAGCATGGTTGGGGTATTTGGTATAGGATGTAATAAAGGAATTTTAAGTAATTGCTTTTAGGCGGCTTTCTCAAAGTGTTATTCCAGATGTCCACACGCAGCGGGCCCCGTGTTCACATAAATTAAAGGAATACTGGGGCGCCTGGGTGGCGCAGTCGGTTAAGCGTCCGACTTCAGCCAGGTCACGATCTCGCGGTCCGGGAGTTCGAGCCCCGCGTCGGGCTCTGGGCTGATGATGGCTCGGAGCCTGGAGCCTGTTTCCGATTCTGTGTCTCCCTCTCTCTCTGCCCCTCCCCTGTTCATGCTCTGTCTCTCTCTGTCCCAAAAATAAATAAACGTTGAAAAAAAAATTAAAAAAAAAAATTAAAGGAATACTTGAAAAAAGTTATACAGGTATCTTTATACAGGACATCTCAGAGGCTTTATGATGGCAAATGTCCTTGGTCTCCTGACATTCTTAATGGGAATCATCTCAAGGAAACATTCTTTCAAAGCTGCTGCGTTTGGCAAAACTTGTGGGGCAACTGTTTCTACCCTTCAGAGGTCTCTTCACTTATATTCAGTCTAGACACAGAGGGTACCGGATCATTGTGCCTAAAATAGAGATGTAGTTATCGCTAAGCAAGCACATCGCTTTTCAACAGTGGTAGTTCCTAATATATGATCACATATATAGAGGGTTATTTATTTTAGTTAGAATAAGTATGTCACATTTCTAACTCTCAGAAAAGGGAAAATCCAGATTTGATAGAACACATGCATCTATAATATTTAATATCATGTGAAGCTTTAACAATGATTTTTATGCTGTTCTCTGCAAAGTTAACATTCTGGAGGCACTATTGTCTTTAGTGAACTTCTTTGTAGGATACTTACATTCAACAGTTGAAACTGGTGAAAGCCAGAAAGGAGAATATAATTAACAAGTGGAATATGAAACGGTATAGCATCTTTTGGAAAAATAGTTGAGAAGTCACGGACCCAGGCATCAGAGCCCTTGTTGAATCATTTATTGATTCAACAGCTATTGATGAGAATTTTCCGTATGGCCAGGCACCGGTCTAGGTGGCAGAGATGGAACCCTCAACAGAGAAAGAGAAAGAAAATGGCTGTCCTTGTGAAAGTTATATCTTGAGGAAGGCCATGTTGACGGGTAGACGCTATAAAAATAAACGCATATGCTCTGTAGCAGTTAGAAGGTGGTCAGTGCAATGAAAAAGTTTAAAAGGAAGGGGTTTGGGGGAGGCTGCAGTTTTAAACATGGAGGGCAGGGGAGGCCTCACAGAAAGGAGACAATCGAGAAGATCTGAAGGAAAGTGGGAGACGGGGCAGATGTCTGGGGAAAGAGGGTTGCAAGTATCCCTTGCTGAATCCATTACCTTGGGCAGGTTACGTCTCCTACCTGAATCTTCTTCTTTAAAATGAGAACAAATTGGGCACCTGGGTGGCTCAGTCAGTTAAGCATCCGACTTCAGCTTGGGTCATGATCTCGCGGCCCGTGAGTTCGAGCCCCGCATCGGGCTCTGTGTCTCCCTCTCTCTCTCCCTCTGCCCCTCCCCCATTCGTGTTCTGTCTCTCTCTCTCAAAAATAAACATTAAAAAATATTTTTTAAAAAAGATTCTCTCTCTCTCACTCTGTCTCCCCCCCCGCCCCCCGCCCCCGCTTGCTCTCTTCTCTCTCTCTCTCTCTCTCTAAAATAAATTTAAAAATGAAAACAAATTAAAATGAGAACAAATTGTACCGAAGATTGTGTTTATTCTGGGTGACCCGGTGAGGTAGGATCCGGGAAAGCGTTCCATAATCTGTATTACTATTACCATTACCATTATACCATCATATTACTATTATGCTAATTACTGCTGCGGTGCTGATCAGGACTCTCCACACTGCCGGGGTTGTCCCTTAGGATCTAGGGGAGTTGGGCTAAAATCAGGATGTGTTAAGGAATCTGAAGTTCACCTTCCCTGCCACCCTCATAGCCTCCAATACCCGGCTCTCTCTCTCCCTGGCCCAAACTTCAGAGTGCTTTCGTTGCCTAAGTTGGGAAGATTCCGAAGCAGTTTCAGGGTGAGCAGATGGACAGAATCTCTGGAGATGTGATTCACCCTGATGGCACTCTCCCTCCGAGTCATGAGTCTCTTCTCTTCACTGACAGGAGAAATGGTCCCAAGGTGAAGGGTGACACTGGTTTGAGGCTCATCAGGGCTATGGCAGGAGAAAAGGCTGAGCTGGAAAGGTTGTGGTGTCCTGATAGTCTCTTCCTTTCTGCTTAGTGAGCTAAACTCTGCACAAGTAAGTGCTCTGATAGAGGGAATTCTGAAGACCGCAATCGCCAATAACTGTTTACACGTTATTCAGTCCTTCCTTCCTTCCTTCCTTCCTTCCTTCCTTCCTTCCTTCCATCCCTCCTTTCTCTTCCCTTCCTTTCCCTACCATTCCCTTTCCTTCTTTTCCTCTTTTCTTCCTTCCCACCCTGTATGTTAAGCTTGGCCCTGGGCCCTAGGGATACGTACGTAAGACCTTATTACCCTCGTGCCTTCCAATCTAGAGGCAGAGACAGCCCCGTATGTACTCATAGTCTAATGTGAGTAGTACAGCTAGAGGGAGGTGTCCCCAGAGGCAATATCACACCTGAGACCGAAAGGGCAGGTTTCCCCGGAAAGAAGGACGAATGTGAGGTGGGGGAGCAGGTAGTTCTTTTCTTCAAGGCGGAAGGGTAAGCCGAGGTTTAAAGGTAAAAGTCAGTGTGAGACGTAGCGTGTTCGCACATATGCACATGCACACACACTGGAAGGAGGTAAGAACACACTATGAGCACTTTGGTGTCATCTCAGTGGAAATAAACACGGGGCGCCCGGGTGGCTCAGTCGGTTAAGCGTCTGACCCTTGGTCTCGACTCAGGTCACGATCTCATGATTCATGAGTTCGCACGCTAACAGCATGGAGCCTGGCTTGGGATTCTCTCTCTCCCTCTCTCTCTGTCTCAAAAAAAAAAAAAAAAAAAAATAACATTAAAAGCATTTTTTTTTATTAAAATGAAGAGAAACACAAGTCGCATCGGTTTTCATGCTAGGGATACTGCATATTTGAAAACACTAAGCTCTCCACAAATTATTCAGAGTCTTGGAATCTTAAAACAAGGTACAGTACATTATTTGTCAAAATGATCATCAATCTCTATCCATAATCTAATAGAACACCCTCATCCCAGTTTTGCCGTATGTAAAAGAAAATGTTCACTGTCATTTAGGAAAAAAAAAAAAGTCGATCTTACATAGGCCAGAGTTCCTCAGTGAAGACTACTGTGTCGTTTCCCCTTTACTCAGTTTCCCTTTGAAAAGTGGAAAGGCAAAGAATGCGTGTTAGCGGATTAGGTCCAAATCTGTCTAAAGTTTTGACAAGTCTGATTGCAGATTTGAGTCTTCTGACGTTTTGACCTCATGATGCTACCAAACCGAACCAAAGTTTGGCCTGGGTTTTCATCTAAGGCAAATGGGGGACCGTGGGAGTGTTTCTTGGCATTTCGAAGCCCCTCTGTCTTCATTTTTTATAAAACAGCTTTATTGAGATATAATTTACATCCCCAAAATGCACGCATTTTAGGTGTACAATTCAATAAGTTTAGGAAATTTACAGACCAGCTAATCTACCTTCTGTTTCTGTGAATTTGCCTTTTGTGGACATTTCCTATCCATGCAATCATACAATGTATGATCCTTTGTAGCCGGCTTCTTTCACTTAGAATAATGTTTTCAACGTTCATCGTGTTGTGTATTTCAGCAGTTCGCTCCTTTTTATTACTGAAGAATCTCCCATTGCATAGTTAGACGACATTTTATTTGTCTATCCACAAGTTGATGGACATTTAGGTTGTTTCTACTCTTTGGTCTTTCTTAATTTTCTTAAGTTTATTTATTTAATCTCCACACCCAACGTGGAGCTCGAACCCATGACCCCGAGATCAACAGTCACATGCTCCCCCAACTGAGCTAACCAGGTGCTCCTGGTCTTTCTTATTTTTAAAATGAGAAAACTGTATTGGAAGAGAGTATTCAAAGCGCCTCTAAAATTCTTAGGCCACATCTAATTTTGTTTTGTGAATTGTCCATCACCTTTATTTTGCGTTGCAAAAAGGATGTATTAAACATTGCCTTTGATGGCTAAAAAACTGACTCTAGATATAATGAATTTACGGTTCTATCCTTATGTTTTGTTGTAACTTAGAACATATATGGTGGGAGCTAAATGTCACATTTAATTGTGTGGCTATTGCAAACCATACCGTTGCAGCAAGAAATAGCGATAATCCTTAAAGACTAAAGGTGCTGATGTGATTTGGGATTACTTTTCCTTCCCGAATCCCAGTGTACTTTGTGCTTGCTCCGGGAATCCTGCTGTAGTGGTAAGTTTCCAACTAAAATACACTTGTACTACCAAGTTTTGTGTTGTTTGTCGTACTCGTCAGCTTGGGCTGCCGTAATAAAATACCACAGACTGGGTGACTTAAACAGCAGAAATTTCCTTTCTCACAGTCCTGGAAGCAGGGAAGTCTAAGATCGAGATGCCGGCAGATTTGGTTTCGAGGGAAGGCTCTCTTCCTGATGTATAGACTTCTGCCTTCTCATTGTGGACTGACGAGGCCTCTCTTCTGTGCATGGATGGATGGATGGATGGATAGATAGATAGATAGATAGAGGGATGGATAGCTAGATAGATACAGGGATGTATGTATGTATGTATGGATAGATAGATAGATAGATAGATAGAGGGATGGATAGCTAGATAGATACAGGGATGTATGGATGGATGGATAGATAGATAGATAGATAGATAGATAGATAGATAGATAGAAGTGCAAACGAGAGAGCAAGTGCTTTCTGGTGTCTCTTCATAAGGACACTAACCCTATCGAGTCATCCCCCTACCTTACGACCTCAGTTTACCTTAATTACTTCCATAAAAGTCCTATCTCCAAATACAGTCACATTAGGGATCAGGGCTTCAATATATGAATTTGGAGGAGACAAAAACATTCAGTCCCTAACATTCATTAATTGAAGAAAACACTAAACTGCCCATTAAGGGTGCCCGGCTGGCTCAGTCGGTAGAGCATGTGACCCTTGATCTTGCGATGGTGAGTTCAAGCCCCATGTTGGGGGTAGAGTTTACTTGAAAACAAAAAAACTCTAGAAGAGTAAACTGTCTGATAGAATTTTTGACAACTAGCAACGAACTTTCCTGGTGGCTTAATGAATGTTGGGAGGGAATTTGTATTGTTGCAAACTTAAATTTGCCTTCAAAAAAACACAGTGGTATTTATTCAACTTAGTCACGGATTCTGAAAACAGTGTACAATGAAAGACAAATAAGCAAGATAACTAAAATAGTTCTTGCTGTATGTGTGATTTAAATCATTTCAAAGAACTTTTCATATGGATCTTCTTCACTGTAAATAATAAAACTATGCATTGAACTCCGTTTGAAGAAGACGTATCTTTCTGAACAGATTCTCCACAATTTTTGGAGACATACCACAATAAACATTCTTTTCAGAAAAACGATTTCAACTTAGGATTCTTGACAGCTTCATTTTCAGGCCGTCAGCTAAGATGAAAATTGAGCTGCCCGGAGAGAGTTGGCAAAGTAGTTTACTTGCTGTAATTAAAAAGGGGAAATTTCTAAACCACAGTCGTCTTCAATGCTAATGCGAACAACCAAATGTTATTTCCAGTGGATTTTTTTTTTATTTCCTCATTCTTGGCAAGTTGGTACAGCTTTGTGCAGTTGGGAATCAGAAAGTTTTTCCCTGAGATAGAAATGCTCTTTGTGTTAAACACGTAGAGGTATAATTATCCTACACATTCACCGCACACGTTCAGTGCCGAAACCCAAGTTCAATAACTGCAAATTTGAACACTTAGCTTTACACCTTTAAAAAAATCATAGCAACTACATACTTCTGGCAGAATATTTCATGTGGTCAATGTTATTTACTTATACAATTGGAAAATGACTTGATTGCAACCATGTTGAAAATCTTTGCAAGGGTATGAACGTTTCTTTCATTGGATTTTTCTTTATGGGAATAGGTAACTTCATTTTGCGATTTTATTGGGTTCTGCTCGATGACACAATCCGGCCTAGGAGACATACTGGACAGATCTTGACGCAGAAAAAAAAAAAAAATGCAAGGATTTAGATTACAGATCCTTAGATGAACTGCTGTAATAAACAATCAACGTCCATTGGGCTCCAGTGCTAAAGTTAGTACATCACTTGGGTATTGGGCACACAAATAAGTAAGTCATTGATAACTTCCAGATGTTTCGCTCTTTCGGCTGCTGCCGTATCTCCTCCACTTTCCCCTTCTTCTTCTTTAAATGCAACAGTTTAAATTCTGAACTCCCCAAAGAAACTTTTCCAAGGGCTTCATTTCTAATGTACCAATCATGAAATGGCATCATTGTGTACTCGGGAAGAGACAATGGGGGCTGCAGGGGAAGCCGGGAAACCGGGGGAGGCCCGCTCGCTATTTTGTCCACCTAAGCATGCTAACGGGGTGTTTGGGCAGACTTTGGCCACTGCCTATTGTGTATATGTCAAAGTCTTACGCGAAGACGAAGATGCCTGGTGAATGGCTTCGCCATTTTTGCACGTCTCCATGGGTCCTATTTACCAGGCTTGAGATGTACATGCAAGTAAAATCCTAACTCTGTTCTGGCTGAGATGGGAGGACTGAGGAGAGATAACACTTTGGCACTAATGGGATTCACACTTTGTTAGAAAATAGCTTTGCTGCTCTAACCTTTGCTTGCATCAACAGCGGCTGCTTTAGAGTGAGTATTTGCTTTTCTTCTTGCCTGTGAGGTTACATTAATTTCTTTTTCCAGCTTAACGGTCTGCCTGTTCTGGATTTTACGTTTAAAAAAAAAAAAAACCAACGAGTTTCCAGCACTGCATTCTCAATGATTTGTGTTCAGGCTTGCAAATCACCCTTGAGCTGTCTAAAGAAATGATTTTTTTTGTCTTTGGAATCTCAAAGAAGTTTGTTTGTAGATGGCATTAAAAATAGAAGGCTAACGTCTACAAATTCATTTTTCCTCATTGATGGTGGGAGAGAACATTCCCGGTGCATGTGTAGACTTCGCGTTGTCACAGAGCATCCGTGACCTGGGTTTTCTTTTCTGTTTTCCTGATCGTTTAGTCAAAAATATTGATTCTCCTTTAATTCTCTCCATCCAAGGCAAATCCCGTTCTTAGCTGAAGAGAGCTCAAAGCTGCCTCCCTTACTCGGTTATTTGAAATCCCACTTTCTTAAATGGAAAGAACTTCTGACAATTTTCGTCTTACCCCACTTCCCATACTCATGTTTTCCACAGTCCCCGATATATAAAATACGTCAAGTATAAGGAAAATTATAACAGTTTTTGCTGCGTCGTAGGATAAATTTACCTTTCAACTGCATTGCAGTAAAACTTCACTGAAGCAGCAAGCTAGCCACTTTACCTAATCTACGGACAAGTGTCTGTCTATAAACCGCGTGATGTTGGGTGGCCATCAGACTTAAAGGCTCTGTGATGTCCAGAAAGCTATTTTGCCTCACAGAGACTGAGTGTCGTTACTCAGAGGTAACCGCTCTGGGCAAAGACCAGCCACACTTATCAAAACAGGGCTGCGGAAAACAAATGACAGGTCCAGTGTGAGCCTCCGAGCTTAAGTCACGGGGCCCAGCTCCAAGCGCCAGCCTTCCATTTGCAATGGAACCGCTTCTCAAAAGGGCAGCTCTTTGTAGACCCCGAGAAGGCAAATATATGGGGGAAACCAGTGGAGGGATGAGGGTTGTTTCAGTAAGGCTTCTTTATGCAGATTTCAGTCAGTCTCCAGTGATCAGAGTTGTCGCCTCCTCGTGATAACGGGAACGTGGAGGGGGGACCCCTTCATAAAGGGGGTATATGCTGGTAGAAGTGGAAAGTGGGGACGCTGAGGATGTCGGTCCCCTCAGTAGTGAATGGCACCCCGATACCCTTTCCGAATCACATCTAGTTCAATATTCAAAATAGCATCCTCGTACCAATTCAGTGTACCTTACTATTAAATGTGTCCGCTCCGCCCCGAATTGTACACCTGTCAGGACATAAGCTGTGCGTTTAAACGAGATCTGGTTTTGAAAAACCAAGATGGGCCATTGTTTACGTGTTACTTCATTCAAGGTGAACAGGAATCAGTGTCACGAGGCTCTCTCATTTCTCTGCCTGTTTTGGATGGGGGCACGGGATGGGGGCAGGGCTCCCCACGTCAGAATGCCAACGTGTGACCAGAGCCTCCCCGGGAAATGGTCTTCCAGACTGAGGCTGGGATCTCAGCCTGCCCGAGGGGGGTCACGCCTCGGTGGAAAATGGGCTCTGTCCATCGTTGTCCAACTTGTTAGGAACATTTCAGAAAGACACGCATCACAGGTACGCACCATAGCGCATAGGAGTAAGAAACAGCTGGGAACGCCCACACCGATGCTTTGAAGCCGGTGTCCCTACCGCTGCTGTATTTGAAGGGATGACTTCAGTGGTTCTCAAGAGGAGGACGAGTAGAGTCCAAGGATCCCGCTAAACGTTTTGTACTGCGCCGGACAGGCCCCCACAGCGGAGAGTGATCCGGCCCCAAAGGTCGTTAGTGCCACGCCCTGCCTCCCAACCTCGGCTCCAAAAACAAACCACCGCCACGGGACACCCGCAGACACCATGCCAGATATTTAGAAGGAGACCAAAGCCTTCCATCAATTCGCAGGAGTCTTACGGGTTTTTACACAAACACACTGCATCGTCAGTAAAGATATTCGAGCTTTTCTTTTTTTATTAGACTCCAACTGGATTCTTTTTATGGAGAAAAAAAAGTCATCAGTGATGAGTGGACGCAGGCAGCCCTGTATAAATCGTCACCCCCCCCCCCCCCCCCGTCTCCTGATTCTGAGAGCTCCCGCCGAAGAGAGACAATTCTCATCCCCCCGATTCCCCTGCTCCAAGTTTCTTCGGGTTTCTCTCTGGGTTTCTTTTGGTTTTGTTTCGGCCGTAATTTGAGTTTAGGGAATGTCCCCTGAGGCAGTCTGGGATCCCGTCCTTTGAATGTTGATCCTTGGATGGATCAGTAAAGAGCCATTAAGGGCTGGCAGTGGTGTCCCTTTGTAGAAGAAAGTCAGCATTTTCTCCTGCTGTGAGGAGCCCTGTTAATCCATTGTTTCTATTTCTCGGAGGAAGTAGCAGATTTTTGTAACTGAAAAGCAAAACCACCTGGTAGATTTCTGAAGTAGATGGAGTCTCCAACGTCCCAATTCTTTTACAAATAGGATGAATGGTACTGGGGGGGGGGGGGGGGGGGAATATCCCTGCCCCCTGTTCCTTGAAATGGACAGAGGTGTAGCCAACGTCCAAGAAAGTAAAGGTACAAGAGAATTGATCTGGTGATGACTTCTCAAAAAAACTGTTTTCAAAAGATCACTTGGGTTGATTATGGAGAAAGCCCAGCCTTCGGTTTGCCCCAGGCAACGCAGTGTTGAGCCGCGCTGTACATGGGTGAAATTGTTGCTAGCGATTTCTTACAGTCAGTATGATTTTTGGATACGACACTGTCCTACAAACAAATCCCACCCTAGCTTGCCAGGCCCTCCCTGGTCAAGAGCAGCACCATCCAATAGAAGTGTAATGCCAGACACACATGTAATTAGCATTTTTCAGGTAGCAAAATTGTTAATGAATTAATTGGTTTTCAAAAATTGATTGTAATACGGGCACCTGGGTGGCTCAGTCGGTTAAGCGTCCAGCGTCAGCTCAGGTCGTGACTCGCGGTTCGTGAGTTCGAGTCCCGCATCCGGCTCTGCGCTGCAGTGTGAATCACGCTGCAGTGTGAATCCTGCTTGGGATTTTCTCTCTCTCTCTCTCTCTCTCTCTCTCTCTCTCTCTCTCTCTGCCCCTTCCCCCCATCTTTGTCTCTCTCTCTCAAAATAAATAAAACCTTTAAAAAATTGATTTCAACAATGTATTTTCTTTCACCCGACATCCAAGTTAGTATCATTTCAACATACAAGCAGTCTTTTAAAAATTATTAATGAGATATTTTACATTCTTTTCTCATACTAAGTTTTTGAACTCTGGTGTGTATTTTTCCATCTACAGCACCCCTCAGACTTGCTACATTCCAGATGATCAGTCATCACACGGAGCTGGTGGCTTTCATATTGGACAGCACAGCCTAGCCCCTGCATATTTTTCTAACCCTATTTTGTCACCCTCCTTTCTACAACCCACATTTCAGCCCTGGTGAGCTTTCACCTCTGTCGCCCCGAGTGTTGTTCTCTCTTAGTTCTTGGTCTTTGTACAGGACTCTCCCTGGACCGCTCTCCACCATCCCTTCCACCCTACCTGGTTAATTCCTATTTATTCTTCACGGAAGTTGGTTCTTCTAGAAAAAAAAAATTGTTGGGAAGGAAAAGCCTTTCCTCTACGTTCTTAGGTTTAGAGATTGGGGGGGGGGGGCGGGGAGCTGCACATTTCAACTGACAGACAGATGAGCAAGAGAACAGGCAGAGTCTGCTGGCGTGTGCAATGCCCTTAAGGCTTGGTGGTGGGAAGGCTTGGTGATGAGTAACTCCAAGGGGTGGTTAGAATTTGGGGCTTATACCTAACTTAGCGGAAACAGTGGGGAGAAAAGACTCCTATGGCGGGGGGGGGGGGGTCTTTAGGCAAGCCAAATGGGCTTTTAGGAGAAAAAATGTTTATGATAATGCTTGCTTATGCAGGTACCAGTAACCTTTCTGTCTTCTCCATGACCATGAGGCTCCCCTGGAGGGGGGATTTCTGGTAGGTTTACCCTTGGTCTCTCTCCGAGGAGTAGAAGCCACTCGGAAGAGGGAATTTATGGCAGTCCTCATTGCCCAGAAGTTTCTGCTTTCAGTCAGATAAGGAAAGCGCCGAGAAAGACTTCCTTCCGCATCTGTTGAATCTCAGATGTCTTCAGCTTAAAATAATCTTTTTCCCGAGTCTGGAGTTCCAAGGGGGTGCTCAGAAAACCATAGAAGTTAGATTTTGCTGCACCGTGCTAGAATGTCACTTGTACCTCTCAGTCCATAGTTCTTGTTCACTGTATTATTCGAAGTTGAGGGGTTTTCCCCCAAATCGACTAAAACCCCTGGAAAACAGGGACGCCATTCATTTCCTATACGTCAGTATCAACTCATCATCTAGGACAGTGGACCGGCACACAAGAGACACTTGATACGGATTTGTGGAATGAATCAACCAAACGCAAATACTCTTGGAGGAGAGGACAGAGTAACAAGAGAATAGCATACATTTAATATAAATTTCACGTGACCCAAGAGACTTCATAAAGAAACGAAGACCCAAAGAAATGGTTACACCTGAGTGTTCTTATGGTACGTTTGATGAGCAGCTACGCATACTGTTCAGCGATAAAAACCAATGGAGTCATGATCCATGTTACTACATGGATGATGTTCAAAAAGAGTGTGCTGTGTGATTCCATTGGTATTAACTGTCCAGAAAAGACACATCTATAGAAACAGGAAGGAGTGGCCCGGGCCCGAGGAGAGGAACAGGGAGAAACTGCAAACTGGCACAGACGTCTTGTTTGGATGATGGAAAGGTTCTAAAACTGACTTGTGGTAATGGATACAGAACTTGGTGAATTTACTAAAAGTCATTCAAAGTGGATAAATTTTATGATCTGTACATGATCTCTCAATAGAGTTGTTCAAGATGAAAAATCATGACACTTTAAAAAAGACACGATGCGGGGTGCCTGGGTGGCTCAGTTGGTTGAGCGGCCGACTCTTGATTTCGGCTCAGGCCATGAGCTCACAGTTCCTGAGATCGAGCCCCGGGTCGGACTCTGGGCTGACAGCAGGAAGTTGACTTGGGATTCTCTCTCCCTCTCTCTCTCTTCCCCTCCCACACTCACACATGCTCTCTCTCTCTCTCTCTCTCTAAGTGAACAAATAAACATTAAACAAAATTTTAATTAAAAAGACACGATGTAAAAATATATACATATCCAGTGTAAACTCAGCTAGTTGAATGTTTATCTGTCTATCCATCTGTCTGTCTGTCTACCTACCTATCTATCAATCTGGGTATCAAACTGTTAATAGTAGTTAGCACTTTGTTTTTGAATTATAGGTGATTTCTTAGGTTTTTTTTAATAGCCTAATTTTCTTTCCTTTATTT
The DNA here is from genome assembly GCF_018350175.1 of Felis catus. Lineage (NCBI taxonomy): Eukaryota > Metazoa > Chordata > Mammalia > Carnivora > Felidae > Felis > Felis catus. The sequence goes on along the minus strand of NC_058386.1, from coordinate 7,722,141 downwards.
TTTTTACTTAAATTCTAGTTAGTTAACATAATATCCAGATTTTCTACCATGAGCATTTATTATTTACATGTATGTGTGTGTGCACGTGTGTGTGTCTGATACAGGTGAATAGCGGTCCAATTCCGAAGAGGAGGACTAGAGACCCCCAGCTTCCAGAAACAAGAACTGTGTTTATTCAGAGTGTTAATGATTTTCTCATTAAGAGGGTACAGTGGAACTCTTTTTGTTTCTAGAGAATCAGGGCTGGGTTCATCCATGTGTTCTTTGTGAGGAGTGACCTTTCAAGGGTTGAAGTAAGAGCTCTAGCATAAAGTATTAGAGATTTCAGTCGAGGTCAAGCAAAACGAAATGACTATAACTGAATACAAACCTGACAGTTTACTAGAAGCTGATGACTGTGAAACCGGTTGATGGATGAGTTTGATTAAAACTGTACTCTCTTTGGGGGCGCCTGGTTGGCTCACTGGGTTGAGCATCCGACTCTTGGTTTCCGCTCAGGTCATGATCTCACAGTTCGTGGGATGGAGCCCCGAGTCCAGCTTTGTGCCCACAGCGCGGAGCCTGCTTGGGATTCTCTGTCTCCCTCTCTCTCTGCCCCTCCCCCACTTGCATGTGCGCTCTGTCTCTCTCTCTCTCAAAATAAATAAATAAAATACATTAAAATCATCTTAAAAAAAACCATATTCTCCTTCTAGGGTCACCCCAATGACTCTCGTTATACCAGGATGGTTTGTTTACTCCAGCTTCATCAAATTTCGTTAAATGGTGCTTTCAAAGTATTTGTTATATGAGAAGTTAACAATTTTTCTTCCAAAAGTAAGTCTTTCTTTTCTGATATCCTGGTCCCCATTGAACCATATCGTACCATTCCAGTGATTAAAATGTGAATTTATTATTATGCTCCCCTGGGACTAATTTGGAGGCAAATTGTATTTATTTTACTGAGATACCTTATTTTTTAAATGGACTTTATGGGGCGCCTGGGTGGCTCAGTTAAGCATCCGACTCTTGATCTCGGCTCAGGTCATGGTCTCACGGTTGGTGAGTTTGAGCCCCGAGTCGGGCTCTGTGCTGACAGTGCAGAGCCTATTTGGATTCTCTCTCTCCCTCTCTCTCTGCCCCTCCCCTGCTGGTGCGTGCGCTCTCTCTCTCTCTCTCTCTCTCTCTCTCTCTCTCTCTCAAAAGAAATAAATAAACTTAAAAAAAAATAAGATAGGTTTTATGTTGCGGGTGCTCTTTTGTTATAAGTAAAAAAGAAAGTTCTTATTTTTATATCCCTTAAATACTTTAAATGCTTTATATCAATTAAATGCTTACAGATAGCTAAACAATAAATCTTCTAACAGGCAGACAAAGGGAAAAGTCCTTTGCCAGGGAGCATTCTAATTAGCTTTCAATTATCTAAAAAACAAAAAAAAAATTAGGTCAACTTTTGTGACAAGTCAACTCACATCGTTGCCTTCTGAAGTTCATTTTGAAATACCTTTTAATTTTCTACGAGCATTCAACATGAGAGTAGTATAAACTCACTATCGTAAACAAAAAAAAAAAAAGTTGAAATATAATCCGATCATGGAAATAGAACCGATGTTCACGTTTCGGTAGCTTCTCTTAGACTATTTTTAGTATGGACATGAACATAAAACAGAATTCATTTCTGCACAAAGATTTATTCGACAAAGGTTTATTGAGTGTCTATTAGGTGCCCATGGTATTTCTACTGGATGGCATCATATTTGCTCTTCTGTCAACTCAGCATTCACTGTCATTGGAATGTCCTTTATGTCATTTATGCCAATAAACATAGATCTGCTATATCCTTCTAATGCCTGCATGATTAAGAAAGATTATACTCCCCAAAATAGTGACAGCACCCTTTTTATGCACCCCCCACCTGCGTCACTTTCTGAACCTTGTCATGCCCCACCAAGAGGAAGGATCTGTGTCCCCTTATCCTGAACCTGGGTGAAGCTTTATGACTGCCTCAATCCACTAGAAGTGACGCCATATGACTTCCAAGAGAGATCACAAAAGTTGATGGTTTTGGGGCGCCTGGGTGGCTCAGTCAGTTGAGCGTCCGACTTCAGCTCAGGTCATGATCTCACAGCTTGTGAGTTCGAGCCCCGCGTCGGGCTCTGTGCCGACAGCTCAGAGCCTGGAGCCTGCTTCGGATTCTGTGTCTCCTTCTCTCTCTGCCCCTCCCCTGCTCACGCTCTCTCTCTTTCTCAAAAATGAATACACGTTAACAAAATAAAATAAAATAAATAAAAGTGATAGCCTCTGCTTACCTTGGGACACTCAGCCTTGGAAGCCAGCCACCACATTATGAGGAAGCCCGTGACACATGGGAGAGGCTGTGTGTAGCTGTTCTAGCCAGCAGCCCCCAGCTAAGGTCTCAGGCAACAGCCAGCATCAACTGCCAACCATGTGATAAGTGAGTCTTCAGATGACTCCAACCTCCAAGCCGCAGCAACCGATGCCAAATAGAACCGAGGCAGCTGTCCCCACTGAGCCCTTCCAAAATCACAGATTTGTGAGAAAGATGCATGCGGCTTGTTTCCTAAGTCAGTAAATTTCCAGGTAGTTTGTTGCACAGCAGTAGATACCGGGAATAGCAATGTTCCTTTGAATGACCGCACTACACCTTTTATAGCGGACTCCTTACTTTTAGACGTTTCAGGCGTTACTAGTGTTTTGATGTTGTTATTGTTGTTGTTGTTGCTTTCCTAATATAAACATCACACACCTGCACACACACATGCGTGCGTGTGTGTCTGTGTCTGTGTACGGGATGGTATGTGTAGCATTATTTCCTCAATATTATTTCCTAAAAGTAGTACAGGTCAAATGATATGCATATTTTAAGGGATTTTGATGCAAATCTGGGGCAATTCACTTTAATGCAGTTTAGAGGCTCACAGATATGTATGGTTTAGAAGTAGTTAAATTTAAAATACTTTGGGGGCGTCTGGGTACCTCAGTCAGTTAAGCGTCTGACTTCGGTTCAGGTCACGATCTCACGGTTCGTGAGTTCGAGCCCCGCGTCGGGCTCTGTGCTGACAGCTCGGAGCCTGGAGCCTGCTTCGGATTCCGTGTCTCCCTCTCTCTCTGCACGCCCCCCACTCGTGCTCTGTCTCTTCCTTTCTCTCAAAAACAAATAAACATTAAAAAAATAAAATACTTTGGCAAAATCAGTCACTAGAGATTTGATAACTGAAAAGGAAAGATCATTGAGTATAGGAAAAAAAAAACTACTGATATTTCTATCGAAAAGAAATTCTGGCTTTTAAGTTAAAGGTAAATCGTTCAAATATTTAAATTAAGAAAAAGTGATGATACAAACTTGAACTTTGAGGATCAGAGTTTCTTACTCAAGCCTGAATATGTATGTGTCACATATAATCCCCAGATGGATTCCAGATACACTTAGTCACTTAATATACCACCCTTCATAGTAAGATAACTTTATTAGGTGGATTTTAATTGCTAGAACTGAAAGATATCTTCAAGTCTCGAAATTTCTAGACCTTTCTGAAGATTAAATAATTCTACTGCAGTGTGAAGACCTTGTCTTGGGTAGGGCTTTACCTCTGAGTCAGTATTGTCAGCTGACCAGCCACAGTGGCTTGACTGGTTGGAGAGGACAGACAAGGGCTGAGAGTTACCATGTGACCAGAGCTGATATAATTATAACCTAAAAATGGAGAAAACCTTAAGTGGAGAAGTTTAAAGACAATGTTTTTTTTTCTTTAAAAAACATTCTTTTTGGGGGCGCCTGGGTGGCTCAGTCGGTTAAGCGTCCGACTTCAGCTCAGGTCACGATCTCACGGTCCACGAGTTCGAGCCCCGCGTCGGGCTCTGGGCTGATGGCTCAGAGCCTGGAGCCTGCTTCTGATTCTGTGTCTCCCTCTGTCTCTGCCCCTCCCTCGTTCATGCTCTGTCTCTCTCTGTCTCAAAAATAAATAAATGTTAAAAAAAATTTTTTTAAATAAATAAATAAAAATAAAAAACATTCTTTTTTTAATGTTTCTTTTTGAGACAGAGTGAGAGACAGAGTGTGAGCGGGGAGGGGCAGAGAGAGAGAGACACAGAATCCGAAGCAGGCTCCAGGCACTGAGCTGTCAGCCCAGAGCCCGACGCGGGGCTCGAACCCACCAACTGCGAGATCATGCCCTGAGCCGAAGTCGGACGTTCAACCGACTGAGCCACCCAGGAGCCCCTAAAGGCAACGTTTTAATGTTAAGTTCTGCAAATTTATAGCGTCATGGCTATTCTATTATTAATTGTCCTTACTAATTACGTATGTGTGTACCTGTCACCTTCCAATATAATAAGATTAATAATAATATCTTAGGTGGTATAGTAGTTTAGGGTTTACAAGGTGCTTCCACATTTGTTTTCCTTGTTTCATTTACGCTTCATAACAAGCCAAGGAGTCATCACTTTGTAGATGATGAAAGCAAATCCAGGGAAGCTAAATGATCAGAGACAACTAGGACTTGAACACAAGTACTCGGACCTCAACTTACCATCTTGGACGGTTTCTACCGTGAATGTAGGGACGTCTACCGCACCTTCTTACGACTGTCTCTTGCGTTGTGCTAAAACTCATCACACAGAGTAGGGAGCAGCAGCTTTTTTCTGTAAAAGGCCAGATAGTAAACCTTTTTCACTCTGGAGGCCATGCGGTTCACCACTCAGCACAGGGACTCAGTTGCACCGCCACGGCTCGAAAGCAGCCATGGACAATATGCGATGAATGGGCATGGCTGTGTTCTCATAAAACTCGATTTACCAAAATAAGCAGAGGATCCTTTTGGACGTCAGGCCTTGGTTTGCCAACCCCTGACATGAAAGAATGAGTAGACACAGAGGAGTCTTCTGTCCACTTCTTCCCTTTCCACCCCATTCACTCCCTCTCCCTATAAGAAACTATTTTTGTTAGATTCTCGGTCACCCTTCCAGATTTCCTTTTTTTTGGCAAATATAGGCACATGCTATATAGGCTTCTGGTCTTCCCGCTGCACTTTCCTCATCGCTCTCCGCCCATGCCTTTCTCCGCACCTTGTTTTGGTTACCTGGGCATTCGTCCAGATGGGGGCTCGGAGGTGGGACATCCCTTTGTGCCGTTGCATCAGTCTTCTGCTGGGCATCTGTGTCGTTTCTGTGATTTTGCTTGAATGCGTGACATGTTAGGCTTACGAGTCTGTGGATGGAAGGGTACACGCATCTGTCAACTTACCACTTCCTGCCAAATTCCCTCCGTATTGGTGGCAGTATTTTGTACTTCCATCAGCAACCTGTGAGAGTACCTGTTTCCCCAGGGCCTCACCAATGGTGGTATGGGGCCGTGCCCTTGGATTTGGTCTACTCTGTCGGGCAAGAAACCATACCTTGGGATAGCTTTCATTTGCATTTTTGTTATTGCAAATGAGACAGGACACCTTTCTGTATATTTCAGGATCAATTATACATCTCCTGTGTTTCATAACCGTTGCCCATTTTTCGTTTGGGTGGTAGGCTTTTCTCTTTTCAAAGTTTAGGCGCTTGTGAAACATGAAGGAGATTAGCCCTCTGTCCCAGCTCACCATTTCCTTTTTATTTTTTAATGTTTATTTATTTAGAGAGAGAGATAGAGAGCAAGCAGGGGAGGGGCAGAGAGAGAGAGGGAGACAGAGAATCCCAAACAGGCTCCGCACTGTCAGCGCAGAGCCCGACCCAGGGCTCCAACTCACCGACCGTGAGATTGTGACCTGAGCTGAAACCAACACTTAACCGACTGAGCCACCCAGGCACCTCCCATCATTTCTTTTGACTTGGCTTATGCTATCTTTTTGCCATGCGAAAGTTTTTTATTTTTATGTAGATAGATTTACGGGCCATTCATCACTAGATAGATATCTTAAAAAAAATAGATGTAGATGTGGATGTAGCTATAGATACCTTCTTCTGGGTCCTTTCCTTTCCTTGTGCTAAACATCCAAAATGTTAAGTGGGTGAAAAGGACAGAGGTGGTGATGAAAATCTTTAAGATATTAGGGCTTTTACTTGCAAGTAACTTTGTATTCGGAGTGCAGGTGGATTTCCCAAGTATTATCTTAAATGTTAAGATGGGTGGCACGGACTAGTGCAGAGAATAACTGAGATGCAGAAATGGGCAAAGAGGCCGAGGTTAATTCAAGAGCTATATGTCAGTAGCTAATGAGGAGGAAACTGTGATATTAAATGAGTTCCAGTTAAATCTGAAAGTCTTTATACGGACACTTTATTTTTTTTTTTACGTTTATTTATTTATTTTGAGAGAGAGAGAGTGCCAGTGGGGAAGGGGCAGAGAGAGAGAGAGAGAGAGAGAGGTAGAGAGAGAGGATCCCCAGCAGGCTCAACACCACCAGTGCAGAGCCCGACGCGGGGCTCGAACTCACGGACCGCGAGATGATGACCTGAGTAGAGGTTGGACGCTTAACCGCCCGAGCCCCCCGGGTACCCCTGTACAGACACTTTGAATATCGTGGCGGTTGCTCGCGTGTAATTTTAATGCAAAATCTCTTAAATGGCGCACAACAGAAAGATAGTGGTGTCATGGTGCGAGGGTTTAATGTCGATATAAAAAGACAAGGAAAATGTCCCTTTTGTAGGTTTCACTATTCTGCTCTCAGGTACTAAACTCTCAGAATATTGAGTTCTGCGCTTTTGTTTTCTTCGGCCTGGATTCTCTGCCCCGTACGTTTGGTACCCTGTCCTGCGTCCACAACCCCAGCAAAGCGGAATCGGAAAACTGAAGTCAGGCAGGACGGAGAAGTCATAGCATTTACCGTGCGCCCCAGGTCCACGCTTGCCATGGAGATGTGGCATTGTCACCAAGCGGAGGCGGTTTTCTTTGGAGAGAGGGGAGTGTTAGGGCGCGGTAGAGCTCGTGGTGTGAAGCCGATTCATTTTGTTTCAAAGGCCCAAATGGCACGCTGCCGAACAGAGACAGCAGCACAGCAGCGTTTCCTTAGAAATAATGACTCGGAGGCAAACAGCCCTCGTTGCAAAATGTAGAATCGGGCCATCTGCTTGTCTCCCCCTTGATTTATCTGTTCCGGGGCTTTAAATGATAGAAGCAAAAGGTAAGTCTTCTTTTCGAAATCTTGAGGGGAGAGGGGGGCATTCCACATTGATTCTGGCATGTGGGAAACACGTATGAGGTTATTTGTCCTCAGCGAGAGGGGGATTTGGATCCGGAAGGTGTGACTGTTGCTGTAAAATACAAGGGTGAAGCCTGTCCTCCGGGAAGATCAGGTAAACTGTAAATCTTAAAAAGGGTCGTGCCCCGCCGCTCAGCGAGGCGCTTGTGTTTGCCGGGGGTTTCCCTCCCCCCCCCCAAAAAAAACACGAACTCTTGCGAAAACGGCCCTGTTCGGGACCTCTGAGCGAGCATGCAGATCCACGTTGTCATGTTTAATGATGCGCCTTTTCTTCGCGCTCCAGTCTCTCTGCACTTTGGGGGCAAATGAGCCCCCGGACAAACCTTCCGGCCGATTTCTGCGCAACTTGGGTGCACCGGTTCTGCCCCGGGAGGGAGTGTCGGGAGGTGAAGGTTTAGGCTGAGCCACCTTTCCCATCCCTGGGAGATACCGCCCCGGGGCGCGGAGGGTACCGGGGGTACCGGCAAGCTCAGAATGCTGGTCCCCACGCCTGGCCAGGGAGCCGGCCCGGCCCGGGGTTTGGTACCGCGTGTCCCGCGGCGGAGGAGCGCAGGGGGCCGGATGCCTCCGTGAGGATCCGCCTGGCAGGGATCAATGCCCGCAAACACCCTCCGGGCCCCCCCCCCTCCCTCCCGCTCCCCAGGAGAGGCGGTTCTGCACAAGTCATTCGGTGTGTGTGCCGGCTCTCCTTGCGAGGGGATTAGAGAATAGGAGAGTGCTTTGTGAGAAAGATCCTGAGAGGTTGCTGGGGAGAAACCAGGCAGAGGGAAGGAAGACTTCAGCTTTCTTGGTCCCCTCACCGAAGTGACTCTGAGACACCCAGGTCCCTGGCCTAGAGCGGCCGGGGGTGGGGGTTCTTTTCCTTCGGCTACCGTAGGAGAAACTGGTAAGGCTCATGTTGTTGTTGTCGTTGTTTTCCTACTGCTCTGAGACGCTACTCTGGTTGCTTTATTAAAGTATCCGTGTTGGAAGGAAGGGAGATGGGTTGGCGATTCTGGGGACATCCTGCATTGTCTCTGCCTAACGCGTGAGAAAGGCGCCGTTTCCCCCGCACAAAGGGGCTGGTAGCCATAGCGTCATTTTTACTTTTCCCAAACTTGATTAGCGTCACTTTGGAGCAACTGACTTAAACAAAGCATATGCACACGCGGAAACCATACTCCATATACGAATGCACCTGGGTAATCGTATTTTTATAGAGGATGATCACAGTTTTAAAGGACTTCTATCTAAATTTGATGCATTTGGAGGTACAGCTGCATGGGGTGGGGGTGGGGGGGGATCGGGCCTTTCTGGAAAATCCCAAATCGCCTGTTTTCCTATGAGAATGCACGTTTCACCTAGGGCTGGGTAACTAGGACTGTGCAGATCCACACCACTGCTAATAAACCCAGTGGCCCCCAAAGTAAGTTCCAGACGGCGCGAGATAAGGGGAGAGGGGTCCCACTAAAATGAGGAAAATGGAATTTTGAGTTAGTCGTGTAGAAGCATGTATTCTCTACTTGGTACTCAGCCAGCGTCCTCATTGGAAACAAGAAATGAGGAAGCCACCCCAGAGTCAGAAAGTTTAGGTGCCACGTCTCCTTCAGCGTTTTCAAGGACTCAGCTTGCCACACGTTACTCGGCACGTGTTATTCCCTAATATTCCATTTTGTTGTTTTTAGAATCGATTTTGGTATTTGTGTGGATATATTATACATATATACGCACACGCACACACACACACACACATACACGTATGTAAATACACACACTTTTGTTTTATATCTAGATATTTATATACATCTTATCGATATCGATATCTATCTATCTGTACATACATCCTCTTATTGTACCTTGGGAAACTTAAGCAGGAATAGTTTAGAAATTTAGTTTGAGGCAAATTATTCTGCAAGGACTACCGAAGTCCTGAGTCGGACTAGGTATGGAGAAGATATAAGCAACAGACAGCTGCTGTCCCTGTGAGGGACAAATCCAGAAGCCTGTTCTCAGAGCTGAATTCCTGCGAACCCTGCCAGCCCCTCCCCCACCCCACAAGGAGTGGGTGGTCCTCCCTGCTGTCGTTCCCCCCCCCCCAGAAAGTTTGGACGCCGCCTCATGTAGCTGGCTCTCTGCGCTGTTGTTCCTTCTCATTAAAATAAAACCAGAAGCCATGCTCCATGCAAAGTTCTGATGGCAGGTGGTGAGTTTCTTAACGTATACCAAATCCTCCACTTACTATCATTCCAGTTGAATCTGTGCATCACGAAAACAATGATCGAGTCAAATGATTCAACACCCACCAGTGGCCCAGGTCTGCAATTTTAACTTCAATTGAAATTAGGCCCAGAGAGCTTTTTCTACCTAAGTCTGCCGCCTTCGATGACCTGATTATTAGAATATTCCAAAATTGAAAATGCGTGTCATTGATTTCATTCGTAGCAATCAACTCTCTTAAAAGGTATGTGGCTATTGACATAGCATCTTTGCGCGCATGTGAACATGAACACTTGAAAAACACATACGCTTGTTCTTTACAATGAGTTCATCATTTGCCTGCCGGATGCTTTACCAAAAAACGGGGGGTGGGGGGGTGGGGAGCCGATTCCCTTTCAATTTCAGTTTATTCTTCTGCAACTGAAAATGTGAATTCAGCCCAACAGTTTTATCTTTGCCTCTGGGAATTGCGTACGGAAGGCGGGCTGTTAATTTGGGGGTTCTGAGTGTGAAATAGCAGCTAATCAATTTATCTGCGGACTCCGAGGACACCTGGGAGGTTTTCAAGTTCGGATCATTTCAGTCTCGAAGACTATTTACCTTCATAATATCCGAGCCTGAGAGCATCGGGTTTATTAGCATTGATTTTCTTTCCAGGTTGATCTTTTCAAATACCTCGGCGGGTTGTTTTTCACTACCACCCTGTGAGATTTTCGTTCATCTGGCGTACATTTATTGAGTGCCCGGGTGTCACTGGTGTGGCCCACGTTTGCTGTTAGAGATGAAAACTCTATTTTGGTGCAGTTCCTCACAGAGACAGCCAAGGCTAGAAGGGAAAAGACCAACCTTTGCCATTCTCACAGTTGCCAGTGTGGTTTCGGCACTAACAGAAAATGCTCATTCTTCTGAATTATTGATACATTAAAGTCTATTACTGGCTACTTAGAACCTGGGAGTTGGGTTCATCCATAATCCTCTCACACTGCACGAGACCTGCTGTGCGTTAGTCTCATCGCTGGGCATTTAAATAATTCAAAAATAAGATTTCTCATGAATTAATTTGGCCTTTGTACAAGTTCGGAAAATAAGGAGCAACACGTTTGAGCCAGCTTCAAATCTTTCCAGCTTATAAATGACCGTCCCCTCTCATGTTTTGCCTTGCTATATTAGGTCTTTTCTTTTTTTCTGTCGGATGGTTTTGGTCACGTGCGTTTGCTTTGTTAAATGATATGTCACCATAATGTACATGACTCACGGTGCTATCAGAGGGGAAAGGGCGTCATGGGAAAGAAATGAATGTTTCTTGAATTCGCCACGCGGCAGACACTGCCTTGGCCTCCTCACAAGCATGTTATTATTTAATCTTCTCAACGGCTCTGCAACATGGGTATGATTAGGCCCATTTTAAAGATGAGGACACCGAAGCCCCGATGATTAAAGAATGAAATCATGTGCAACTGCTAGGGTAGCCAACAAAAGAAAGCACTTTTTAGCCACGTCTGTATGGCCCTCTTAACGCCCCCCCTCCCCCGTCTTTCTTCCCAGATCCCATAGCAATTGATAATTCCCTACAGCTTATCTTAATGCTTCCAGAGAATCTCCCTTGACAGTTTCAGCCTGTTCCCCGAGTTCCTTTATGAGCTGACAGCCGACATAATGTAAGCAGGGATCGGACAGGTGCCGTACATGTTTATGTGTAAAAACTGCTTTTGGAACATCAAGACAGAAACAACATATTAGGTTAGAATAGAAAACGCTCCAGTCTCCTCTCTTCGTATAGAGACGTGCGTTTCCGACCCCACTCGCCTGGCTTCCCGCCTCCAACAGGGAGTGGGTTGTGGAAACCTCGGGAATGCATCCCCCCCCCCCTTCGAAAGCTATTAGTCGAGGGAAAGGAAACAATGGCGTGGCATTAAGGAAAAAGACTTCTAAACGTATCGATGCGGGTCTGGCCCCTTCACAGCACAGCCATTGATTGACCTCAACACGTTTATTTAGTCAGCACTAGCTATCCAGTTGCCTGCGAATTGCTTTTCCATCACTGCTGTGACAAATTACCCAAAAGGAAGTGTCTTAAAACACTCCATGTTTTTTACGCATTTTCCTACAGCCCTATCGGTCTGAAGCCCGAGATGGGTTTCAAACCGAGATGCCAGCCAGGGCTGCGTTCCTTCTGGAGGCTCCAGGGGAGCATCTGTTCCTTCCTTTTCCAGTTTCTAGAGGCCGCCCACATTCCTTGGCTCATGGCCTCCACGTCACTCTCACGTCTGTCCATCGGCCCATCTCCTTCTCTGAGTCTGACTCTCCCGCCTCCTTCTCTCCCTTATAAAGATCCTTGGGATCACGTTGGACCCACGAAGCTAATCCAAGAGAATCTTCCCCGCCCAACATCCTTAGTAACAGCTGCCAAGTCCCATTTGCCACGTAACGTGACATGTTCACAAGGTTGGAGAATTAGAGCACGGACGTCTGTGGGGGGCCATTGTCCTGACCACCACGCCTTTTAAAATATTTCTTTGTAAAAAAATTTTTTTAGTTTATTTATTTTGAGAGAGAGAAAGAGAGCACGAGCAGGGGAGGGGCAGAGAGAGAGGGAGACAGAGAATCCCAAGCAGGCCCCAGGCTCCGAGCTGTCAGCACAGAGCCCCACGCGGGGCTCCAGCTCCCGAACCGTGGGGTCGTGACCGGTGCCAAGATCAAGAGTCGAGGCTTAACCGACTGAGCCCCCCCGGGCGCCCCTATAATATTTACTGATTCCATGCTCTTGTGGGTAATTGGGAGCCACAGGAGGGTTTCAAGTGGAGAGGAGAAATAATCAGGTTCTCATGTTACCAAGCTTATGGAAAAAAACCCTCTAGAAATGGAGGCCCGACTAGGACACCAACGGGAATGTAGGAGAGAGGAGTTGAGAGCAAGCCACGTGGCAGTCTCTGAGAGGAGGGACTGAGGGAGGAGTCTGAGAGGTATTAAAAAGAGTGCATTGGCAGGACAGCCGAGAGGAAAGACTCTGTGGCTTAGGTAACTTGGATGGATGATGGGGAGGGAGGGAGGGTAGGTGACACCGAGAAGGCCTGTGCACACTGCGCTCAGGGCTGCGGCAGCAGTGGTGGCCAGAAACACCCCTTTGCTCACGTAGTTCAAAATCCAACCCTCTTAGGTAGATATTAAGTAGCATTACCAACCCATTGTTCAGATGAAGAAACTGAGGCAAAGAGAGGCTATTCAAGCCATTGGCAAGGGGGAAGGAAAGGACTGGAAGCCAAGTAGTCTGGCTGCGGGCTCCATGGATTTAATTCTTACACTCTACTGCCTCGCTTAACAGCTCATTTTAATCTTATGGGATATTTAGTATGAGAGCTATCTGTACATTTCAAGATGAACTGTGAAGTTTACTGAGGCAAATTCCTATAGACTCCTGGCCATGGGCAGCGTGTTATTCACGATAAAAGAAAACATTCGTGTGGAGCACTGGACTGGGCGTAACGACAAAATAAAACAAATATCTTATTCCCCTGCTCTCTAAGAATTTATATCCACACGGAGAAACCCATATTGCAGCCAGAAAAAAAGAGCTGATCAGAAATGAAATGGTTCCAAGGCCCTCTGGATAAATCCGAAGTGAGGGTGTAGTCCTTTTCTAAAAGGAGTGGGAGACGCAAAGCAGCGAGAAGGCCAAGACGGTCAGATGCAGGGGCATTACAGGTGTCCATCAAATGACTCAGTGCTGGGTGCTTTCTGTTCATCCTCCCATTGAACCCTATGACAGTGCTATAAAACTCGCTCTGTCTTATAGAAGGAGGACTCAACGTAGAGACACGTGGAGTTCAGGAACCTGCCTGAGGTCACAGCGTCATGATCGACAGAGCGAAATTTCAACCCCAGCATCTAGTTTCTCACTCAGCTACGTGTGCTTCGAGGACGTGGGTTCAATGTGCCAGGCAGAACCACCCTGACATAAAAGTTTCAGATGCCTCAGGAATCCTAAAGTGATGTTTCCATTTTTTCAGGTTCTGGTATTTCGCTATGGTTGTTCGTCATGGTCATTCTCGTCGACTGGGCTGTTGGGTGGGGCTGTACTGTGTGCATGAGGATTTCAGTATCACTCGGTTGTAGTTGGTCTTTAAAAGAAAAGTCATCCTTACCAAGAAAGATATATGTACACTTCTTTTTAACATTCTCTTTTTATCTTCTTTGAACTATTCTATGATCTTTGCAGAAATGATAATGTGCAATTACAGGACCTGTGCCGATGAGCTCTATCCGTCACATATATGTAATATAGTAATGTAGTCATCATTCGGTAACAAATCATGAGGTAACAAATACCAAAGATATTGTACATACGAATGCAATACTTTTTCTTCTTTTATAGCTAGGTCACTCAGAAGATATGAAAACTGGCCCCTTAACTTTGCTTCTTAATTGATGTGATAGAAAAATTTTGTTCTGGTTAACCTTTTCTACCGGACATTTATTTAACAAACAGTTATCTGGTATCCACTGTGTGGTGGGCATACATTTCATTTCATTTGCTCCTTGTGATATGTGTTAGAAAGACTCCTCTTTATAATCCGAGACTCTCAGAGAATGGCACGGCCAGACTTGAACTCCATTTGAACAGCAAACTAGGAGGGTTTGCTTACGTCCCCTTGACCGAAGGCAGGCACATTTTGGAACCAATATTCCTATTTATCAAGATCATCTGCAGCTTTGCGACGCCTGGGGGGCCCAGTCGGTTGAGCGTCGACTCTTGCCTTCAGCTCAGGTCATGATCTCATGGTTCGTGAGTTTGAGCCCCATGTTGGGTTCTGCGCTGCCAGTGCGGAGCCCGCTTGGGATTCTCTCCTTCTCCCTCTTTCTCCACCCTTCCGTCAATCTCTCTGTCTCTCAAAAATAAATAAATAGACTTAAAAAAATCATCTGTGGGAATGCAAGCTGGTGCAGCCACTCTGGAAAACAGTATGGAGGTTCCTCAAAAAGCTAAAAATAGAACTATCCTACGACCCAGCAGTTGCACTGCTAGGCATGTATCCATGGGATACAGGTGTGCTGTTTCAAAGGGACACGTGCACCCCCATGTTTATAGCAGCACTATCGACAATAGCCGAAGTACGGAAAGAGCCCAAATGTCCATGGATAGATGAATGGATAAAGAAGATGTGGTTTATATATACAATGGAGTATTCCTCAGCAATCAAAAAGAATGAAATCTTGCCATTTGCAACCGCGTGGATGGAACTGGAGGGTATCACGCTAAGTGAAATGAGTCAGTCAGAGAAGGACAAAAATCATATGACTTCACTCATATGAGGACTTTAAGAGACAAAACAGATGAACCTAAGGGAAGGGAAACACAAATAATCTAAAAACAGGGAGGGGGACAAAACAGAAGAGACTCGTAAACATGGAGAACAAACTGAGTGTTACTAGAGGGGTTGTGGGAGGGGGATGGGCTGAATGGGGAAGGGACACTAAGGAGTCTACTCCTGAAATCAGTGTTGCGCTGTATGCTAACTAATTTGGGTGCAAATTTTAACAAAAAATAAAAAAAATCATCTGCAGCTTGATTTCATGAGAGAGGATTTCAAAGCCATTCGTTGAAAAGATAACTCTCTGCAATTGTATCCTTTGCCTCAAAGTGAGAATTCCAGGAAATGCGAGATTTATCCGATAGCTTGCTAGCCAATAGCTAGATTTACATTCAAGATGACATCTGTTCAGGCTCACACTCTGCTTGCATATGTGTTGGCAAAACACTCTCAGTGAACCTTCCCCACATTCTAACCCCACGTTGACTTCTCCCAAAACTCATGACAACAAGGGGACAGAGCTAGAATTATCATCCCAGGGTTTCTGACCCCGGGTTCAGTGCTTAGAGTAGGTCATGATTAGTTTTAATAGTAAATAATATATAATTGCTGACAGGTGCCTTTGGGCATTGGGAAATAGCATTTAAAATAACATTTTCAGTGATATATTGCCTACAGGAAGATGTCATCACGCAGGCTTAATAGCAACGCTTAAAGGTGAGAGCTCAGTGTCATATGGGAAGGGAAAATTTGCCCAGATTTTTCCCTCCACTGATGAAAAAAGAAGCTAAAACCCGGAGTGGAATCCTAAATATATACAGTTATCACTAGGCCAATAAGATCTGCAAAGACAAATAACCTGAGGTCTCCAGCAAAAATTATCTTATTCAATAAGTGTCCATTGCAAAGTTTAGAAAGCCTCGGGTCACAGTAATGGTGTGCGACTCTCCCCTATAGAAGGTAACGCTCTATTGTCACTAATTCAAAGTACGGTGATCAACAAATTTAATTTTCATGTACGTAGGTAACTTCAACTATATAGAGGCCTGAAACTACTGTAAACACAAGCTTCCTTTCTGAATCGTGTCCGTAACACCTCTCCTCTTGCCACGTGACGGCGAGAGCAAACACTCGAAAACTTCTTAGTCGGGCAAGGGAAACCTCCACCTTTGTTAATTATGTGAAATCTCTCTTGTTTGTAGATGCAAGAAAAGTGTGGGAAATTGGCACGTAATTGGGGCATAATAGGCGTTTAAGCCTTATATTTTCGTAACAAAACTGTCCTAGATTAAAATAAAAATGATGTGCAAATGAGATTTGTTTAGCTACATGTGGGCAGAAGGGCTGTAAAGATATCAGTACATATTAGAATAACATGAATAATTTATTTTCTGAGGTAAGACCTAATAAAGACTTAATGATTACCCGTATGCCTTTAAATTTATGTGAGGTGCACCAGTATGGTGGGCAAATACAGGCAGCTATCACCACTCTGTCTGAGATTCTGTGTGTAACTCTCCCTGTGTTAGTGACTTTTTGGAAAGGGTCACAGAATGATGCAATGAATGGCTGCAAAGAAGTTTCTGTCCCAAGCTGCCCATTCGGTGAATTCTAGAGCTCAAGCTGCTTTTCTCTAAAACCCTGAAATACGCCCTCTCGCTTCAGAATTGGACGAACCACCTTCTGATCTATCAATTCAATGATTTCAATGTCCTAAACTAATTTTGGTGAAGAAACACCAGTTTAGGGGCCTGGTTTCCTACAAAGGGTAGCGGTGCTAAATCCATAGCATCTGGGTTATTCTACATGGATGAGTTCCAGTGCTTTTGGTGATAGAACTAAAACCTCACAAGATGCTGTGTATCAGCAATGAAACAGTCTTTGAGCCGCTTTGGGGAAATCACTCCAGCCGCGAATTAATCCTTATGATTCTGGTCCGCCTTCCCCAATGCTAGATCTCTGAAAGGCCGCCCCTGACCCAGCCCAGTTCATGGTGCTCTTATTAGAGGTGTAAAATTTCATAAACCTTCGGTAAAACATTATGAATTTGCTTTCTGTGCCCTACAACTGGTATTTCTTCCAGACGTGTATTTCCATAATTAAACATCCTAAAATACAAATTCCATTATTATTTGTTATGTCTAGTCAGTAATTAGACCTCAGCTGGTAGGGCAATTTCAGAACAGAGTTTACCAATTTACATACTAATCCAGCAGAGTCTGGTGGGACATGATTAGCATAGATTCAGTCAACATCTTAATTAGCCCTAATCCCGGCATGCACTCCGAGGTGCCTTACCCCACCCCCACCCCTGTGAGTCTTGTTTAGCTGACTTTTTTCCCTTCAAGAAATTCCCACTCTTCAACAGCTATTTTCCAGTGCGCTTTTTCACAGACGAAACGGCTGTGTCTCAAAGTGGTACGCCAGGCGAGACATTTTGTGTCTTGAAATGTGACTAGAAACGTGAGAGATTTGGCCGGGCAAATGATGAGTCTGTGAGTCTGAAGTAAAAACCGAAGTACCCGAGTGTGTGGTGTGGAATGCTAGGATATAGCCACGCACCCATCCTTCCCCCAACTCCGGGTGGCAAGGTCTGTAAGCCATCCCGAGCATATGGGAGTCTTAACCTATTTTCTAAGACACCAGAGAAGGATATCCCTTATTCCCATCCACGGTCAGGAGCCCATTTCATTGTCTGCCATCTCTCACGTCAAGAAATTCCTTGTACTTAACTGAGTATTGTTAATATGTTGCGTATTTAAGCCTTTTGCCCCTCTGTCCATCCGTAGTGGAAATGGAGAACAGGTGGCCCCCTCACCCGTGAAAGGCTCCTCATGTAGCTGAGGACCATAGTGAAATGGTCTCCAGCACCTTCTCCTCTTCAGGTTGAATTTTTCAGCTCCCTGACTCTCCTCTCAGGGCCCCTTCTTCAACCCTTTGATCTTCTTTGTGGGTTTGCTTCTCTGTGGGTCTTCTGTGAACTCCTTCCCGCCTCCCCACATCCCTCTTTAATCGTGGGGCTCAGAACTAGGGAGAGAACCTTTGAAATAGTTTGGCCAGATTTCCTCAGGAGCCCTTTCTAATACTTTAGGGTGCCTCCATATTCAACTTACTTTGAGAATCAGTGCTTGCTATTAGTTAGCTGAGTAGCTTTCTTAACCCCCCTCCCGTTTTTTAAAAACTTTTACTCGGGGGGCACCTGGGTAGCTCAGTCGGTTGAGCGTCCGACTCTTGATTTCAGCTCAGGTCATGATCTCACGGTTCATGAGTTCAAGCCCGGCATCCGGCTCTGCTCTGACAGTGTGGAGTCCGCTTGGGATTCTCTCTCTCCCTCTCTCTGCCCCTCCCCCACTCCCTCTCTCCCTCTCCCTCCCTGTCTCTCCACTCCTTCTCTCCCTCTCCCTCCCTCTCTCTCCCTGAAAAAGAAAGAAAGAAACATTGTTAAAATTTTTGATACTCTATTTGTGTGCTATTCCATAACCTGATAGAGATTTCTTCGATTTGCTTTGCAATATTTTATTTCACTTTGTCAAGGTTATTTTGTGTTTCGATGTCAGTTTGAGAATCTAGAAACCACTGGTAACTCCTGCTGAGGTTTGAAGCCATTTGCAAACTCAATTTGGCACGATCAGTGAATTGCTGCGCAAGCCAAGGACATGAAGCCCTCAGTGGGAACCGGGGTGATCCCGGGAGAGTATCCTTTGCTGACACCTTCAGCCCAAGGATTCATCTCTCTTGTCTTTTCTGTCCTTCGCCACCCTTACCCACCTTTGACCTTTGCCTCATGACAGACTCTCTCCCCATTTCACGCTCTCTTTTTTTTCTCTTTACTCATTGCTTCTTCCTCTTCATTTCTTCCATTTTCACTCAACACCTGCCAGCCATCCCTGCTCGAAGCTGTTCCACAGCCCAAGCTCTGTGTGGTTGTCACAGCTGGGAGTGACACAGGGGAGACGATGGAATGAGAGAAACATCCCGCACAGTTCTCCCTTCTAGCTTGGTATTGGCTTAGCTGAAACCAGGCCACGTAGGTCACAGATAAGAACGAGTCAAAAACACCTACTGATGGGTATTGTAAGAATCAAGGTGAAGAAGAAGAAATGGCCGCCTCAACCCCAGCTGCCTAGCATTGCCAGTCCAGGAACCATGTACATCCCTCTCCCAGCATGCACCTTTCTAGCCACACAGAAAGAGCTAGCCAGACTGTTGCTGGTTTTGTGCATAAAAGAACCAATCCAACTCCCATCGACTGTTATTGCATTCGTCAGGGCCAAGCACGTGTGTTAAATTCCAGAAGGTGTCCCAGCTTGCCTTGAAAGCCAGGGTCCGTATCAATCCCTGTCTAGAAACTTAAGAATCCTTGCGATTATGAAAGGTTTATTCATACCTCTTTGGAGATTTTTTTAAATAGCTGTGTGTCTGTGGGCAAGAAGCAGATGTGAGGACTTTTGCAGGGATGTCTCATAGCCAAGAATATCTCTTGCTGTTGAAAACTATAAAGCTATAAAAAACAGTTCAAACTCCCAAAGTAGACATTCTGTTTGACTGGTTGGTTGATTTGGTTTGTTTTTCATTGTTGGCCAATTGAATTGTGTCTCTGCGTGCACGTTTGTTGCAAATGAAAATTTAAAATGTCCTTGCCAAAAGGTGGTTCACGCTCCGGATATAGAATCAAAAACCACATCCTTAATTCCCTCGTTTTCCTTTTTTCTTTAAAGTAGGCTCCACGCCCAACACGGGGCTTGAACTCACGACCCTGAGATCAAGAGTCACATGCTGTACCAACTGAGCCAGCCAGGCGCCCCCCCGCCTTGTTTTTCATTTTAATTCCTGATCACTTTTCTGAACTCATGGTGGACCATATATACTCTCCCATGTTTCCACTGGCCAGACCCAGAAGTGTGTAAGAGAAGGGACTGAAGTTTACTGATTACAGTAAATGACAGGAGTCATCAGAGTGACTTTGTCAGCTCAGATGAAGAAAAGGACTTTTTGGCGGGATGTGAAATGGTGCAGCCGCTTTGAAAACAGTCCCGCAGTTCCGGGGTACCTGGGTGGCTCAGTCCGTGGAACGTCCAACTTCAGCTGAGGTCTGATCTCACTGTTCGTGAGTTCAAGCCCCGCGTCGGGCTCTCTGCTGACAGCTCAGAGCCTGGAGCCTATTTCAGATTCTGCGTCTCCCTCTCTCTCTCTCTCTGCCCCTCCCGCGCTCACACTGTCTCTCTCTCAAAAATAAATGAACATTTAAGAAAATGAATAAAAGCATCTGTATCTTTAACAGCAACAAAAAAAGAGCCCATCTATATCTTTAACAACAACAACAAAAAAAGCCAACAAGTGGAGACAACCCAAATGTCCATCAACTGCTGAATGGATAAATAAAATGTAGTACATCCATACAATGGAATATTATTCGGCAATAAAAAGGAACGAGGTACTCGTACATGCCATAGTCACACCAGATCTATCTTGTATGATTCCATTTATATGAAATGTCCACATTAGGCAAATCCATAGAAACAGAAGAGAGATGAGTGGTTGTTGGGGCTGGGAGCAGAGGGTAATAGGAGTAGGGAGTGATTTTTAATGGATACAAGATTTTCTCTTACGGGTGACGAGACTATTCTCAAATGAGATTGTGGTGATCGTGGCACAATTCCATGAATATACAAAAAAAAATGCTGACTTGTACATATTAAATGAGTGAATTATATGATAGGAGAATGGCATGTCAATGAAGCTATTACAGAAGAAAACAGGTCAGTGTACAGAAGGCAGTGTATTGGTCATTCACCAAATGCTTTTAAAAAGAGGTAGCTAACTCTTGTTATCATTTTGTTTTGTTTTGTTTTGTCTTGTTTCTTTTCCAAAGGTATTTATTTCATTTTATTTTATTTTATTTTATTTTATTTTATTTTATTTTTTGAGAGAGAGTGAGCAGGGGAGGAGCAGAGAGAGAGGGACAGAGAGAGAATCCCAAGCAGGCTCCACGCTGTCGGCACAGAGCCCGACACAGACCTTGAACCCACAAACCGTGAGATCATGACCTGTGCCAAAACCAAGAGCCGGACACTTCACCAACTGAGCCACCCAGACCCCCTTGTTCGTATGTCTTGTTTTAATCTCTGAACTTGACTCATGAAGAGGAGGAGTGCAAAATTCTGATTTTAGCCACTGTTTCAAAAAGAGAACAGGGCAGTTGAAGGAAGTGAGATCCAATGATGTAACCGGGTCTGTGGGAATTGTGAATACTGCTTTAAAGTTTCCCTTTTAAGTTTATTTATTTAATTATTTAATTTATTTACTGACTTACGTTTAAGTCACCTCTACACCCAATATGGGGCTCATTAATAATTGTTTACAGAATGCTCTTCCGAATGAATTGAAAATGTGGGGTAAATAGAGTTTTCGTCGAGAAAGTTAACTCATTATCCAAAACCCCTCTGACTCCAGACACCGACACAAGGTGCTGGGAAGAACGTGGCACGTTGCTCTGGAATTGGAATTGTCGAAGCTTTGCTGAGACAACACATTCCTCTACGAGTTCGAAAAATCCATTTTTCTTCCGCATCAAACATAGATTTTTGCTCTAATTTTTTGTGTTCCGAAATAGCGTAAGACACACCAGAGGCTACAAAACTAGTACAAGGGAGCTCCTGGGTACCCTTCATGCGGCTCCCCCCAGCGATAACATCCTTCATAAGCGCGCACAGTGTCAAAACCTGCAAAGCGCCGTTGACACAGTTCTGGCAAAAGTCGATCTTCATATGGTGAACCTCCTCTTGGAAATTGGGCTACAAATTATCCCCGCTTTTCAAATCCCGAGTGTCACAATTGAAGCTGTTTCCCCTAGATCAAGCTTTTATTAGTACAGGATGTCATTTGACTCCCCGTGTAAACAAATGTTGCCCTAAGTGTTGGGTTTTTTTTTTTAATTACAAGTATTGAAACCCAGATAATAGTGCACTGTAGCTTACATTTGTACCCGAAAATACTCATAAGCTCCGTTTCCAAATATATGACTATTTTTTTCAACTCTGCGTTGCTTTTTAACAGCACTGCGATCATTAAATTAAATACTCATTGTTTCCTCAGAGGTGGCAGGCGTTATTAAAATGTATTCTGCATATTTTGTTTCTGTAATTACATCTAATCAGTGTGAATTGCTACTGTAGTAAAATACTTAATTAAAAACACATATTTGAGATATAAGCGGGAAAGAAAAGAGAAAGTCTCCTACCACGCCTCTAAGTGACAGAAACGGATAGAAAGTTGAAAGATTAGACAAGCCCGGCAGCCTGGAAACAAGAAAGTGTTCTTAGGTAGAAAATGCAAAATTTGCATAGAATTATCCTGGCCTTAAAACAAAAGCAGGGGCTTCATCATTGCGTATTCTTTTTCCCCTGCGATTCTGAAAGACGCGGCGATCTCCTAAATGTCTCCAAAGACCAGTCCTCAGCACCCAGGGAGCGAGGCTTTCTGAGAGAAATGCCTTCCCATGCTGCGTAAATGGCATGTGTCAAGGGGGAAAGACCCCAGTGCTGTCGTGATTGAGCCTGGGGGCTGCTGTGGGCTCTCTCCTTTGTACCCTGATCATTTACATGACTTAAACACAACAATGTGCTCCATAGTCAATAAAACAAGACGCTTTGCCATGGCAACAGTTTCAGAATGTGGCACAGCTTCGGTGCCGTCCCGAGACAGAGAAAAGTACCATAAAGAAACACTCCTTATGAATATGTTCAGAGATTTCTTTATCCCACTGGTACTCGTTGCGGATTCCACTGGGTTGGGGTTTTATTTCCGCAGCCCTTCTCGCCTTTGCTCTGTGAGAATGAGCTTTGTGTCGAGGTTGCGGACACGTCTGAGGGGTCAGAGGCTGGGAATACATACTTGGCTGTGATGGAAATGGAATTCTTGAGTGCACTCACAGAAAACTATTAACGCTCTCCAGGAAACCGTGTAAAACTCGGGAATGTAATGTACATCCCGAAGCCATTGTTGATTTCTTTGAAGGTATGTGATAAGTGGCCCTTTTGGTGTTTGCGCTTTTCACTTCTTTCTATCACATACCAATATGTGCCTATAATAGAACACACTTTGGAAAATCAGAAGGAAGTGAACTCCACACTCAGTGCTGTTGTCCAGGAGACATAGCACATGTGTGATCAGAGCTGCAATTAAGCTCCGATATTCTCCTCTTCTTTCAAGGTCATTTCTTGGCATGACAAAATTTTCCTGGGAAAGTCCCCCCTCTTCTTCTTCTTCTTCTTCTTCTTTTTTTCTTTCTTAGCAATAGTACTTGGTACAAGTTTGCAACTAACGCAGTTGTCCTGGTAAAATTTTCACCGAAGAAGGCAGATCAGAAAGGAAAACTGGATAAAGATTTCAGTGTTCGGTTGCGTATATTTTGGCTGTGCGCCATACAGTGGGTTTTACCTTTAGGACCAAACGAGAGAACTCTATCGTCGGTTGGCTCAGTGAGTAGGAAATTCCTTACCCGGACACATTTGTGCTTCTGCTGAAAGATGTGCCTGCTATGACATAGGCACTTCGTCCCTGGTCCTCATCTTTGTTCCCCTTGGTTGGTTTCTGGGAAGTAGCCATCCCTTAACCCCGGAGCTGCTTGTAGTGATAGATGAGACGCTGAATCTGTGCACCTGACTCCATCGTAATCTATAAATTAGTTATGAGCTGGTAATAAAAAATCCTAAATGTCCCTGCTTCTCGGGGCGCCACAGACCCCAGGGATCGCCGAGCAATGAGAGATCAAACTGGACCCACCAGAGAAAACACGATTAATTATTTACACACTTCAGCATTTGACATTGGTCTCACTTGAATCAGGAGATGCTTTGTCTGCTCCATTGCTACATTGATTCGTGCTCTGAACGCTAGAAGTTTGGCCACGCAGGCTAAAGGGAGACGAATAGACAGTGGGTAATAAAAGGTGAGCTCTGAGTGTCAGATTTTATGCACACGTTCATGGCATTAAAGAAAGTAATGTTGCACGTCATAGCGATATTTTAAGGCCTCTTGGAAACGCAAAGATTGTATGTGGGTGCCGAGTGGAAGGGGTAGAGAAGCAATTAGAATTCTCTGATCTCAGGCCAGTGAAGGAAAATTCATTTAACCGGATCCGGAGGGAAGTCTCGAGGAACGAGGCCTTCCACATGAAATCCCACCGGAGAAACTTCGGTGACACCGGAGAGGAGTGGCTCTAATTGATGTCTCTTGATGACTTTGTCATCCTCTACGGTGATTTCTTGAGCATAAACCGGCTGGTGAGTTTCATCGCAGAAACTTCTGGCTCCCTATCACAGGCATTTTACGCAGTAATGCCATCGTGGGCAGAGGGATCCTCTAATAGTTGGCCGACTCAAAAGGCTGAGCAGGTACGATTCTTTTTGTGAACCTGGGAAAGAGAAATAATAATCTTCATTTTGTAAGTTGTCTAAATGTCAAGGCTTTTTACAGTGGAAGGGCTACCATTTGAATGCTGTGGATTGGGTGGGCCGCTGCTGAACAATGGGGCAATGTCATTAAGCTGAGCCAAGGCTAATTCTGAAGCAGTTCTAATACGTTTCCTATGAAGTAGAGAGACTTGATTCCCTCTCCTCCCTTTCATGCTTGAAGAATCTCAGAATCTTTAACAAAGCAACGCCTGCAATTCGGGCCGCAAGCAAAGGCAGCCCTCTTCAGATGGTCAGCATCGCCTCTCAAATGCCACAATCACTTTCTGTCCTTAGCAAGGTCACCATCCAGAACGATTGAGGACTTTACCACGCTTTGCTAGAAGAGGCCTTTCCACAATCAGTCCCGCCACCTTGACTGCTCACTGTCCCAGAAGCTAAAGAGTAAATGTGTTCACTATTTAATTCGTATGTACGGGTGAAGGCTCACCATTTTCTGGACCACACAGGATCCTCGTACAAGTCTTGGATCGGATCTCTGCTTTTGTACTAATTCCAACAAAGTCAATGAAGTCTGAAGGTATTTGGCAATAGAACTAACCAATTTCAACTCCGTGCTTTAGTCTATGATTCAAGCCAGTATTTCATAAATATTTGAACATGGTGATTGGAACACCGGGTTATCTTTTTAAGTTGTACTTTGCTAGTAGACAAAGAACCATATCAGAGTGTCATTCTCCCGTAAAAATCTGCACAGTAATGTTTAAATAGCTCTCTATTAAAAGAAATCAAATTCCACAAGTTTATAGTTCTACGGACACGGGGCAAAGGGGCTGACGCCCGTGTTATAGACAAATGGAGTTATAGCCAAACATTCCCCTTATGTTCATCCTTGGTTCAGTTACTCTACTATCAGGAAAATCACCCTGACTCTTGGACAGAGGGCAGACGGGGCTGCACGACCCGAGTGGCTGGTTCTGTTCGTTATCACATTGTCGCGCTCTTTTCCGCCCACACGGTTGCCGTCACCTTCATGGGGCCCGTTCCTATCCTTCAAGGCATCTGAGAGGTGGGCTATTGTCTTTGTTTAGCTTCTCCTGGACATAGATCTTGAAACACAATTTCCAGTGCAAGTAATTTATTTGGAGGGGAGAGAGAGGTGAGGCAAGGAGACCAATAAAGAATGTGTTGCCGAGTAACTTCACCGTGGGCAATGGAGTCTAATCCTATTGGGGAACTCTGGGAGCCATACTCCCCCGAGGTGTCCCTGTGATACCAAGTGAAAAGGTAGTCGGGGTATTTGTACACCAACTCTGGTCAGCCACTGGATGAGGACTCTACAGGGTCATAGGTGGGAGGCTTTAATTTTCCAGCACCCCTTGCCTGCCTGTGCAAGCAAAGGTTGGCTCCGGTGCCAGAGAAGGCTCCCTGGCCCAAAGATGTAGAGGCCGCCAGTTGGATGTCAGGCCGCCAGGCAGAGAAATGGAAAGGCTTAAGGGAATATGAGTGGAACATCGGCCTGTCTGGTTCATACAGTTGGCAGCCAGCTTCACTGTCTACCAACCTCAGAGGCAGCACACACACTCCACAAGTCCCTGTGATAACCTCGTCACTATCCTTCCACGAGGAAGGGGCATCATTTCCTCATGGCCCGCCTTGAAACGTATTACCATCTACTTCTACTGTGGCTATGAGAGCTCCTAGAGATTCACCTCGCTTCCCAGGCCCTGCTCTATCTCAGACAGAGGATAAAGCCGAAGATTAAGACTGTGGGAATCTGGGCCTAATGGGGAAAAATACCCAGGGAGGGAGCTGGCTGTCAGCAGTTGACAGGTGGATAGCTCTTCTATTTGCAGGAGAAAGTCTGCACAGAGAAGTGCAGAATGGTGGCAGTGGGTCCAGTGATCAGTGACAGATGGAGAGTCACATCCTCGAGCAGTTGGCACGGAGAAGAGCTAACAGGAAGTGGCAGGTATAGACCCTTGGCAAAGGCCACGGGAAGGGATCCAACCTGCAGGTGTTAGGCATGGAGAGCATAGGTGGGCAATGGGACCGTAGGGGCTGGAAGGACAAGATTGGGATTTAGGGGCATGGTTTAAGTCACAGACTAAATTAATGGACAGGGCACCGAGTCAATGACGTGAGCACAGGAGGCCCTGCCATTTTAGTCAGGACTTCTTTTGGTTGTAAATGGCCAAAAAACGATTCTATTTTTAAGGGAAAAAAATGGAAAGTTTGCGTCGGGTGTATGTATGAGAAGGGTGTATCAGTTATCCAACGGTGCATAACAAGCCACCTGAAAGCCTAGTAGCTTAGAACAACAATCATTAGCTCGTGATTCTACGGTCAGCAATTAGCTGGACTCAGCTCAGTGAGTCTTCTGCTCATGGGGTCTCATGGGGTCCCTCATGTGTCTGTAGTCAGCTGGCAGGTCATGGGGACTGGTTGGTCTAGGAAGCATCAGCTAAGATGCTTCTACATGGTCTCAATGACCTACGCTCTACATGTGTCTGACCTTCCAGATGGCCAGCCTGGACCACGTCACATGTTAGTGGAAAAGTTCCCAACACCACCCGGGTGCCCCCGAACGTGTTTTCTCTATTTAAATTATATTTTCAAGATAGAGGAAGTACATAAATACATTTATTGTATAGAATAAGACTGATTTCCTTATGGTTGCTGCTATATTTCTATCTACGTAGAACTGTAACTATCATAATGTCTCTATCTAGTTGCCCTAAAGATGCAGTGGGCCCAGCAGAAATTTATCTTCCCCAGAGCTATCGCTGCTAAGAATACTTTTTCTCTTCTCAAACCTTGTATATAAAACATGCTCTCCACACATATTCGTTGTCTGAGTGACCACAGAAATAATGCATAGATCTTTTTGACACTTCAGTAAGGAGTTTAGTTCATTGAAGCTGAAGAACGATCCTATTAAAATATTGCTAGAATCTTCTGCTATTCAAGTAGAATGCTTGGCAGGAACAAATTACACGACATACATGTTTTTTGGAAATTTTCTTTTGCATTCCTACGAGGCAAAACCTTTAAAAAGTATGGCTGGGAAGTATTTTCTTTTTCAACAATGACAAAATATTTTGGCACAAGTTCATAAAACTTATTTCTTTTCTTTTTTTTTTTTTTTTTTTTAGCCTCCATCAACCAAATAATTACATTTTGTTGTTTTCAAGTTTGGGGGAATTTTTCTGACAATTTCCTTTTACATATTTCAACTCTTGGCTTTTTCATTAGAAACACACTGCTTTCTTTTAGAAAGCGAAAGAAAGAAAGAAAGAAAGAAAGAAAGAAAGAAAGAAAGAAAGAAAGAGGAAGAGAGGGAGGAAGGGAGGGAGGGAGCGAGGAAGGAAGGAAGGAAGGAAGGAAGGAAGGAAGGAAGGGAGGGAGTGCCTGGCTGGCTCAGTCAGTAGAGCTTGTGACTCTTCATCTTGGGGTTGTGAGTTCAAGCCCCATGTTAGGCATGGTCCCTACTTTTAAAAAAAAGAAAGATGTAAGTTTTTATTTCTACCTTTTAAAAACATTTTTTTAAGATTTTATTTTTAAGTAATCTCTACACCCAATGTGGGACTTGAACTCAACCCAGAGATCAAGAGTCACACGCCCCACCGACTGAGCCAGCCAGGCGCCCCTATTTCTACCTTTGTTTAAAATTTTTTAGGGGCGCCTGGGTGACGCAGTCGGTTAAGCGTCCGACTTCAGCCAGGTCACGATCTCGCGGTCTGTGAGTTCGAGCCCCGCGTCGGGCTCTGGGCTGATGGCTCGGAGCCTGGAGCCTGTTTCCGATTCTGTGTCTCCCTCTCTCTCTGCCCCTCCCCCGTTCATGCTCTGTCTCTCTCTGTCCCAAAAATAAACGTTGAAAAAAAATTTTTTAAAAAATAAATAAATAAAATTTTTTAAAGTTTATTTATTTTGAGAAGGGGAGTGGGGCAGATAAAGAGGGAGAGAGAGAATCCCAAGCAGGCTCCACAGCATCAGCACAGAGCCCGACATAGAGCTTGATCTCATGAACTATGAGATCATGACCTAAGCCAAGATCAGGAGTCGGACACTTAACCGACCAAGCCACCCAGGTGCCCCTACCTTTTTGATCGATGATGTACATAAGAAAGTTTAATGCAAGCATCGACTTTCTCTCCAATTGTTGACAGCAAATATTTTCTGAGAAATGTGCTATGATGGTTTTTGCGTTAACGGTACCGAGCGCCGACAGGATTGTTTTAGAGAGGGTTTTGGTTTTTGCACAGGAGTTGATTTCTAAGTCAGAGGGTAGGAATAAAAGACAAGACATGGGAATTACTGAATTGATCTTGCCTATGTTAACTTAGAGTCTAAACTAGTTAGTGCCTTCATGAAGCCTACATTTTGTTTATTGATTTACACATTCGAAGGGTATTATATAAAGCTAGGGGAACAACGAATACCCTGATGTACAAACTCACGGGCCAGCACGGCACGTGGCATCTCTGTGGAAAGACTGTGTGAAGCCAGGGGGCCTGGCCGGCCAGGGCCAGAGCAGGAAGTGGGGAGCAGTGAAGCACGCGTGTCTCCCTCCACAGATCTTCACTGAGCATTAACTACATGTCTAGCTCTAGTCTGGATGCTGAGGCCACAGGGTCAGTTAAACGGGTCCCTGTCCTCATCTGGCTTATAGTCTAGCATGAGGAGGCACACAACAGAGCCGTGAGCGTCCAATATGTCACGTAGCAAGAGGTGCTGTGAAGACAAATGCAGCAGGGCGTTAGGGGGCTCTGGACAGAGAGAGGAGCGAGGAGGTCGTCTGTCACAGAAAGTGTATCTTCTGAAGACGATAACAGCTGAGCCGAGCCCTGAGGGAGGTGAGGGTGCAAATCATGCTGTTATCCTTGGCGGGGGGACAACCTCAGGCAGAGAGAACAGCGAGTGCAAAGGCCCTGAGATGGAAGCTTGCGGTGTCTGTCGTAGACTTAGAGGGGCTCAGTGTGGGCCATGTGAGTCAGGGGAGACTGGAAGAAGAGGAGGTCTTGCGTGGATTTTGGCTTTTACTCGGTGTGAGATGGGAGCCATTGAAGAGTTTTGAGCGGAGGAGTTCGAAAGGATCACAGCTTTTGAATAGGCTGGGGCGGGGCGCCTGGGTGGCTCAGTCGGTGAAGCGCCCTGACTTCGGCTCAGGTCACAAGCTCACGGTTCGCGGGTCCGAGCCCCGCGTCGGGCTCTGTGCCGACGGCTCGGAGCCCGGAGCCCGCTTCGGGTTCTGGGTCTCCCTCTCTCTCCGCCCCTCCCCTGCTTGCACGCGCGTGCTCTCTCTCTCTCTCTCTCAAAAAATAAATACACATTAAAACAAAATTTAAATAGGCTGGGGAGGGGGTACAGGGTGATGCACGGTAGAGGCAGGCACGCCAGTTGGGCAGCTACAGCAGGAACGAAATGAAAAGATGGTGATGCTTGAAGCAGAGCAGTAGACCATAATGAGAGAGCATCAAATTCTGGTTGCTTTTTACAATTTTTTTATGTATTTATTTTATTTTTGAGAGAGAGA